>NC_090440.1:1096624308-1096962236 GCF_031143425.1 Pleurodeles waltl | reverse complement strand
TTTGGATATTGGGAATAGAGGGATCATACTTACCGTCTGTGTGCTCCATTCGCTTTTCTCTATAGATCTAATATGTTGGCACAGGTTTATCCTGTCCCGATACACATGCTGGACAACAGGCATGTTTTGAATGTATGAGCACCCTAACAATACTCGACATTATAGGAATGTGCGGCAAGTCTTAGGCTTTTTGTTGTCCAAATCCTCTAAAAAAAAGAAAAGGTTTACAAAGCCGCCAGCACTTCCCTAGAAGAGCTTAATAATTTTCAAAACTTACCCTTTAGATGGCTCAATTCAATGATGATAGAGAACAAATATTCTCAACAATGTTTAAACAACAGACAGAAACAAATCCCAGTGTAGGGATAACAAACAACCATCCAGAAGGAATGAGGAAAAAATATATCAGATTAGAGAGACTACGTAAGCAAGAATTATCTCGTTGGTGGGACGCCACAGTCCTAAAAAAATATATTTCAGACAGAAGAGTACCGCGAGGGCTCAGAATAGTGATTTTTCCCTCTTTTGATGATTTGTCATCCAAACACTTACACGAATGGGAACAACTATTGTTCGAGGCTTCAAAGGGGATGATGCTGATACTTATAGAACATGCTGAACAAAAAAGAGATACCTTACTCAGAGAGATTCAAGAGTTGGAGTTAGAAATACTCAATTTGAATCTACCGGAAACGAAGGACAAAAATGACAAAATACTAAAAGAAATTTTAGACAAACACCAGTCATATATCAAAGATAAAAAATGACAAAAATAAACTGAGATGAAAGGGATTATAGAGAAGGACGTATATATACGTTTGCTAAAAGATTTGATGGTATTTCGGTTAAAACAACAATTACAGATACCAATACGAATAGACAAACATCGGAAAGTGAATCCGAAGTTTCTATTACATCGGGGGAACAAGAAAGAGAAACACCAAGTGACAGTTCAAGTCTAGCCTCTGACTTAGATTCTAAGGCTTCCTCTGTTTTTTTACGGGAGGCCAAGAGGTATCGATTAGGCAACAGGAGAGAGTTTCCTCAAACGACACAACTAAATCTAAGAGAACACGCAGAGGAAAAAAAAAGAGGACCAGGAGGGCCCTCCAGTACAATAGGGGTACAGATCAGGGCATCCAAGAACAAACATCCCAAAACTTAAAATCATTAGACATTTGCAAAGCACAAACAATTGTTGACAATACACTTAATGATGGCATTTCAATTGTGAATTTGTCTGACTATGTGCCGATTGATGAACAAATAAATATACTAGACAAAGGTTTGGGCTTTTGTCTTGCTAGTCATTGTGATATGACCGAAGTACACATCGACCTGTACAAATTCACAAGACAATTGAAACTAAAAAAATGATTTGCAGAAAAAAACAATAAAACACCTATGTCGACATTAGAGACATTACCTAGCACACACACAATAAAAGATATAGAGGACATCCAAACCTTACTTTCCTTAAATACTCTGGAAGACGAGTCTGTTGATATGCATCAAGTTCTAGCTGAGTTAAACATAACACAGGATTTAACATTGAACAGTGGTTTTAAACCCAGATCAATTTTCACTCCAATATTATCAAATGATAATGCTATAGACACCTTCCACAGATTAGTTGTGGATGAACTAGATAAACTAGAGAAGAGAATTCATGAAGGGAAGTCATATATTTCACATAATATAACTAAAATGGAAAGATTGGCATTAAAAGACCTTGGTGAAAACCAGGCCATAGTTATAAAAGAAGCCGATAAAGGAGGCAATATAGTCATCCTGAACAGACTGGATTACATCAGTGAAATCAACCGTCAATTGATGGATACTACATCATATATTGAACTAAAAGACAACCCCTTACCTCAAATTATACATGATCTGGAGATATTGTTACATACATGGCTAGACAAATGTCTCATTTCAGATTTAGAGTACAAATATATTTTTAATGCCCATCCCAGGGCTCCATGTATATATATACTTCCAAAACTCCATAAACATAACACATTGCCACCAGGTAGACCCATTATATCGGGTATAGGTTCGCCTACCGAAACACTCTCAGAATACATAGATAGTTTTTTACAGTCTTTCGTCAGAAATCTTCCTTCATATCTGCAAGATACACTGGATGTTCTCATGAAATTAGAGGATATCACATGGTCACCTGAAATGAGCTGGGTAACCTTAGATGTCAGCTCACTGTATACTTGCATACCTAAAGACAAAGGTTTGGAGGCGACTCAACATTTTTTGGCCAGTAGATCGGCCTCATATTCTGAACACACCAACATGTTAGTGGATATGATTGCATTCAGATTAGACAACAATGTATTTACCCATGATGGCAGATGGTACAGACAGGCACAAGGAGTTGCGATGGGCTCACGCTTCTCGCCGTCTTATGCCAATCTTTATATGGGCCTTTTTGAAAAAATACATGTGTGGCTCAATGGTCCCCCCTATCTTATAGAACATATATTTTTTTGGGGAAGATACATTGACGACGTACTCATGATTTGGACCGGCAATGAGCCACAGTTATTGCAATTCATAGATCACATTAATGACAACGATTTTAATATTAAGATGACGCACGAGTACAGTAGGGATCGGATTCACTTTCTAGATCTGGAAATTTTTGTTGAAAATAATGGCACACATTCCAAATTATATCGGCAGTCCACCGCCTGCAATGCATTGCTACATGCTGGAAGTGCTCATCCAACCACACAAAAAAATGCAATTCCTTTTGGAGAAATGATTCGAGTGAAAAGAAACTGCAGCAAAAGTGAAATCTGTGATTTTGAATTAGACAAACTAGAAAACAGATTTATTCAAAGGGGATACTCTATACAAACCATCAGCAAAGCCAGAAAGAAAATCAATAAAATCCAAAGATCTTCTCTTCTTAGAAACAGTACAAGAAAAAAAAACAGGAACAAAGGATCAGTTTCATTCTGTACTCCATTCAGTCAGAATAGTCAGGATATTTATAAAATCCTTTGTAAACATTGGAACATCTTACATACTGACAATACTCTGAAACAGTTACTGCTGATGAAACCCACTATGATTCATAAAAGAGGGACCACTATTCGGGATATTGTATGCAAAAGCTATCTTCCATCATTAAAGGAAAAATTGACTACTTGGCTACCTACTAAACCGAAGGGTTTCTTTTGTTGCAGCAGATGTAATGTATGTAATCTTGCGCTACATAAGACTTTTAGTTTCAACTTCAATGGTAGCAAGACATATCAAATTCAGGAATTTATCAATTGTAACACCAAATATGTAATTTACATACTAATATGTCAATGTGAAAAGATTTATGTGGGCAGTACAATTAGACCTCTGAAAGAGAGGATCCAAGAACACGTTCGAGCTCTGAGAAACAAGGATCCTTTGTCACCCTTAGTACGCCATGTCAATAATGAACATTCCACAATAGAAATTCCCAAATTAAAATAGATGGGTATCAGTCAGACACAGGCACATCCTAGAGGAGGAAACCGTGAGCTGCAACTCAGAAGGAATGAGGCCAAATGGATACTGAGATTGAAGAGTATACGAATGGGAATAAACATTGACCATGAACTACATTATTTTTTATGATATGGTCTGGATAAGTCTGCTAGCAAAAGTTTTCTGGATGATTGTTACTGCGTAAAAATGTGCCAATATGAATATGTGTCTCATGATCTGTAAAAAAGTACCATCTGTTTTGGAATACAATTGATATGTGATTTATTTTTTATATTTCATCAATGGATACTAACTTGTCATTGATATGTGATTTATTCTATATATTTCATCAATGGACACCAACTTGTTAGACATATCTCTGACTTTTCTATGTGCCACTATATCACATTCCTATATTGATAATTAAGATACAGATACACTGGATAGGTCATTGATATACTATATACTCTATACTCATATAAGTCGAACACTTCTCAATTTTTAATCGTAATTTCTAATAACCAGCTTTATTCCCAGTAACTTTTCTGTTTAAAATGTAAAATTAAAAACATTACAGCACTTTTTCTACTAAGAATATGATATTCTTTTAAGGACCATCTAAGATGGCGTCAAAGTAGTGTTTATAGATAATGGGCCATTTAGACATTATTCAGATACGTGGTGATGGTGCTCTCCATGTAGTCTAATTCAACTAGAATCAAGACGTTTATGTCTGGCACACGAACTCTTAAATATTCTCCCTGTGCGTGCTTTCATAGTACTATGCACTGATATTTGTGCCGTGCCGTATCAGGTGGTTTTTCTATTTTTCTATTTTTCTGGTCGCAATGGGAGATTCCATCTCCCTCCCTAAACGTATTTATCTGGAGGATACTTTACCTTCTTTTTTTTAATAAAACTCGGACTACGTGGTGCTAGGTATAATTGCCGGCTTTTAATTTCAAGATGGCGGCCATAGTTGTGATGAACTCTTTCATACCTATGAGTTCACTCGAGAAGGAGAAGTCCTTCTTCCATTACACTGTCCTTTTAAAAATGGACGTCCGGGAAACGTTCAGCTTGTTGAAAGCCGATATCGGAGGACTGCCGTCAGGACAGCATACTTTCTGCAGAGGTAAAGTTAGACATATTGTCCAATGGGAACTCCCATCTTAGTTGTCCTTTTACTTTTACTTAAGGAGCTACCTATAATCACTATTTGTTGGCAACACTTTTTTAACTTCTAAATAATTTGGGTAAATCTACCGGTTAGTTCCGCTTTCCCTTTCGGACCTACACATGTAAACTTTTGTTATTTTGACTTATTCTAGGCACCTTATATTTGGAATATCAGGCGAATTTAGGACCCATATTAACATCTTTATACATTGAAAATTTATAAATTACAGGTTAGTGTCAATGTTTGACTTATTTTATACACACTGTATTTATAGTTTCCTGATCAAGTACTCAGTTTGGACTCTCCTTTTTTCACAGACCTTTCTGACCTTTGGAATATATTTTGGCTCAATTTTTCGTTTTCAAACAACATTCATAAAAATAAGAAAGGTATTGAATTCAGTGTATCTCTCTAATTATCAATTACTAGCTATTCATAATATTCTATTGTTCGCAATATACTTTCACAAATTTTGGACTTTTTTAAGTAAGTGACAGTATAAAACACGCATGAGGTGATCTTGCTTACTGGTGTCTCTCATAAGAGTATCTTGGTTCTATACCTCTTTCATTTTCCTCTTTATTCTCGATGGAGATCAATTTCTTGATACTAAATGTATGGTAGTGAGAAGCATTACTTCTGCTTGTTCTCAAAAATATTCTGATGTTAACAACATTCACTTGTGGTATCGGTATGCATCTTATCACGGAATCTCTTTCTAACTTTATGACACTTATACCGTTGATAGCATGCTGGTATAGTGTGTGGCACTGTTTGTCTAGGTTACTATTGTTGTTATTTACGGTAAATAAGGTACAAAACGAACTATCCATTATTTGTCTTTATCAGCCTTGATAAAGTCCTTTACAAGTACGAAACACGTGTCGGCTGAATTTAGAAGAACTGGACAGTTTCTTTCTCTATTTGGATGAAGATAATCTCTCTACTTCCTAATCGTTGGAGTAGATAATTTCTATCCCCTAATCTCTTCTTTTTTCATTTTGGACATTGAATGGCCATATTAGGGGACCACCGCTCTTGTGTTGATTTAATATGTAATGTGCTTTATGTCGGTTTAATGTTTGTACATATTGTATAGATTATTTGTTATCAATTTCTAGTTTTTGTTTGCGTTAGGTTTCTATGGAACGAACTTTTCTTTAAATCAGATTCATTATATGTTTCACTTATTAAAACTCATTTGTGCTTTTCTAAATTTTGTAATGGTTATATTTTGTACTGATACCACGTTTGTGGGAATTCATATTATGCTTTCTTGATAAGATTAAATGTTTACAATTTTTGGATATTGGGAATAGAGGGATCATACTTACCGTCTGTGTGCTCCATTCGCTTTTCTCTATAGATCTAATATGTTGGCACAGGTTTATCCTGTCCCGATACACATGCTGGACAACAGGCATGTTTTGAATGTATGAGCACCCTAACAATACTCGACATTATAGGAATGTGCGGCAAGTCTTAGGCTTTTTGTTGTCCAAATCCTCTAAAAAAAAGAAAAGGTTTACAAAGCCGCCAGCACTTCCCTAGAAGAGCTTAATAATTTTCAAAACTTACCCTTTAGATGGCTCAATTCAATGATGATAGAGAACAAATATTCTCAACAATGTTTAAACAACAGACAGAAACAAATCCCAGTGTAGGGATAACAAACAACCATCCAGAAGGAATGAGGAAAAAATATATCAGATTAGAGAGACTACGTAAGCAAGAATTATCTCGTTGGTGGGACGCCACAGTCCTAAAAAAATATATTTCAGACAGAAGAGTACCGCGAGGGCTCAGAATAGTGATTTTTCCCTCTTTTGATGATTTGTCATCCAAACACTTACACGAATGGGAACAACTATTGTTCGAGGCTTCAAAGGGGATGATGCTGATACTTATAGAACATGCTGAACAAAAAAGAGATACCTTACTCAGAGAGATTCAAGAGTTGGAGTTAGAAATACTCAATTTGAATCTACCGGAAACGAAGGACAAAAATGACAAAATACTAAAAGAAATTTTAGACAAACACCAGTCATATATCAAAGATAAAAAATGACAAAAATAAACTGAGATGAAAGGGATTATAGAGAAGGACGTATATATACGTTTGCTAAAAGATTTGATGGTATTTCGGTTAAAACAACAATTACAGATACCAATACGAATAGACAAACATCGGAAAGTGAATCCGAAGTTTCTATTACATCGGGGGAACAAGAAAGAGAAACACCAAGTGACAGTTCAAGTCTAGCCTCTGACTTAGATTCTAAGGCTTCCTCTGTTTTTTTACGGGAGGCCAAGAGGTATCGATTAGGCAACAGGAGAGAGTTTCCTCAAACGACACAACTAAATCTAAGAGAACACGCAGAGGAAAAAAAAAGAGGACCAGGAGGGCCCTCCAGTACAATAGGGGTACAGATCAGGGCATCCAAGAACAAACATCCCAAAACTTAAAATCATTAGACATTTGCAAAGCACAAACAATTGTTGACAATACACTTAATGATGGCATTTCAATTGTGAATTTGTCTGACTATGTGCCGATTGATGAACAAATAAATATACTAGACAAAGGTTTGGGCTTTTGTCTTGCTAGTCATTGTGATATGACCGAAGTACACATCGACCTGTACAAATTCACAAGACAATTGAAACTAAAAAAATGATTTGCAGAAAAAAACAATAAAACACCTATGTCGACATTAGAGACATTACCTAGCACACACACAATAAAAGATATAGAGGACATCCAAACCTTACTTTCCTTAAATACTCTGAAAGACGAGTCTGTTGATATGCATCAAGTTCTAGCTGAGTTAAACATAACACAGGATTTAACATTGAACAGTGGTTTTAAACCCAGATCAATTTTCACTCCAATATTATCAAATGATAATGCTATAGACACCTTCCACAGATTAGTTGTGGATGAACTAGATAAACTAGAGAAGAGAATTCATGAAGGGAAGTCATATATTTCACATAATATAACTAAAATGGAAAGATTGGCATTAAAAGACCTTGGTGAAAACCAGGCCATAGTTATAAAAGAAGCCGATAAAGGAGGCAATATAGTCATCCTGAACAGACTGGATTACATCAGTGAAATCAACCGTCAATTGATGGATACTACATCATATATTGAACTAAAAGACAACCCCTTACCTCAAATTATACATGATCTGGAGATATTGTTACATACATGGCTAGACAAATGTCTCATTTCAGATTTAGAGTACAAATATATTTTTAATGCCCATCCCAGGGCTCCATGTATATATATACTTCCAAAACTCCATAAACATAACACATTGCCACCAGGTAGACCCATTATATCGGGTATAGGTTCGCCTACCGAAACACTCTCAGAATACATAGATAGTTTTTTACAGTCTTTCGTCAGAAATCTTCCTTCATATCTGCAAGATACACTGGATGTTCTCATGAAATTAGAGGATATCACATGGTCACCTGAAATGAGCTGGGTAACCTTAGATGTCAGCTCACTGTATACTTGCATACCTAAAGACAAAGGTTTGGAGGCGACTCAACATTTTTTGGCCAGTAGATCGGCCTCATATTCTGAACACACCAACATGTTAGTGGATATGATTGCATTCATATTAGACAACAATGTATTTACCCATGATGGCAGATGGTACAGACAGGCACAAGGAGTTGCGATGGGCTCACGCTTCTCGCCGTCTTATGCCAATCTTTATATGGGCCTTTTTGAAAAAATACATGTGTGGCTCAATGGTCCCCCCTATCTTATAGAACATATATTTTTTTGGGGAAGATACATTGACGACGTACTCATGATTTGGACCGGCAATGAGCCACAGTTATTGCAATTCATAGATCACATTAATGACAACGATTTTAATATTAAGATGACGCACGAGTACAGTAGGGATCGGATTCACTTTCTAGATCTGGAAATTTTTGTTGAAAATAATGGCACACATTCCAAATTATATCGGCAGTGCACCGCCTGCAATGCATTGCTACATGCTGGAAGTGCTCATCCAACCACACAAAAAAATGCAATTCCTTTTGGAGAAATGATTCGAGTGAAAAGAAACTGCAGCAAAAGTGAAATCTGTGATTTTGAATTAGACAAACTAGAAAACAGATTTATTCAAAGGGGATACTCTATACAAACCATCAGCAAAGCCAGAAAGAAAATCAATAAAATCCAAAGATCTTCTCTTCTTAGAAACAGTACAAGAAAAAAAACAGGAACAAAGGATCAGTTTCATTCTGTACTCCATTCAGTCAGAATAGTCAGGATATTTATAAAATCCTTTGTAAACATTGGAACATCTTACATACTGACAATACTCTGAAACAGTTACTGCTGATGAAACCCACTATGATTCATAAAAGAGGGACCACTATTTGGGATATTGTATGCAAAAGCTATCTTCCATCATTAAAGGAAAAATTGACTACTTGGCTACCTACTAAACCGAAGGGTTTCTTTTGTTGCAGCAGATGTAATGTATGTAATCTTGCGCTACATAAGACTTTTAGTTTCAACTTCAATGGTAGCAAGACATATCAAATTCAGGAATTTATCAATTGTAACACCAAATATGTAATTTACATACTAATATGTCAATGTGAAAAGATTTATGTGGGCAGTACAATTAGACCTCTGAAAGAGAGGATCCAAGAACACGTTCGAGCTCTGAGAAACAAGGATCCTTTGTCACCCTTAGTACGCCATGTCAATAATGAACATTCCACAATAGAAATTCCCAAATTAAAATAGATGGGTATCAGTCAGACACAGGCACATCCTAGAGGAGGAAACCGTGAGCTGCAACTCAGAAGGAATGAGGCCAAATGGATACTGAGATTGAAGAGTATACGAATGGGAATAAACATTGACCATGAACTACATTATTTTTTATGATATGGTCTGGATAAGTCTGCTAGCAAAAGTTTTCTGGATGATTGTTACTGCGTAAAAATGTGCCAATATGAATATGTGTCTCATGATCTGTAAAAAAGTACCATCTGTTTTGGAATACAATTGATATGTGATTTATTTTTTATATTTCATCAATGGATACTAAATTGTCATTGATATGTGATTTATTCTATATATTTCATCAATCGACACCAACTTGTTAGACATATCTCTGACTTTTCTATGTGCCACTATATCACATTCCTATATTGATAATTAAGATACAGATACACTGGATAGGTCATTGATATACTATATACTCTATACTCATATAAGTCGAACACTTCTCAATTTTTAATCGTAATTTCTAATAACCAGCTTTATTCCCAGTAACTTTTCTGTTTAAAATGTAAAATTAAAAACATTACAGCACTTTTTCTACTAAGAATATGATATTCTTTTAAGGACCATCTAAGATGGCGTCAAAGTAGTGTTTATAGATAATGGGCCATTTAGACATTATTCAGATACGTGGTGATGGTGCTCTCCATGTAGTCTAATTCAACTAGAATCAAGACGTTTATGTCTGGCACACGAACTCTTAAATATTCTCCCTGTGCGTGCTTTCATAGTACTATGCACTGATATTTGTGCCGTGCCGTATCAGGTGGTTTTTCTATTTTTCTATTTTTCTGGTCGCAATGGGAGATTCCATCTCCCTCCCTAAACGTATTTATCTGGAGGATACTTTACCTTCTTTTTTTTAATAAAACTCGGACTACGTGGTGCTAGGTATAATTGCCGGCTTTTAATTTCAAGATGGCGGCCATAGTTGTGATGAACTCTTTCATACCTATGAGTTCACTCGAGAAGGAGAAGTCCTTCTTCCATTACACTGTCCTTTTAAAAATGGACGTCCGGGAAACGTTCAGCTTGTTGAAAGCCGATATCGGAGGACTGCCGTCAGGACAGCATACTTTCTGCAGAGGTAAAGTTAGACATATTGTCCAATGGGAACTCCCATCTTAGTTGTCCTTTTACTTTTACTTAAGGAGCTACCTATAATCACTATTTGTTGGCAACACTTTTTTAACTTCTAAATAATTTGGGTAAATCTACCGGTTAGTTCCGCTTTCCCTTTCGGACCTACACATGTAAACTTTTGTTATTTTGACTTATTCTAGGCACCTTATATTTGGAATATCAGGCGAATTTAGGACCCATATTAACATCTTTATACATTGAAAATTTATAAATTACAGGTTAGTGTCAATGTTTGACTTATTTTATACACACTGTATTTATAGTTTCCTGATCAAGTACTCAGTTTGGACTCTCCTTTTTTCACAGACCTTTCTGACCTTTGGAATATATTTTGGCTCAATTTTTCGTTTTCAAACAACATTCATAAAAATAAGAAAGGTATTGAATTCAGTGTATCTCTCTAATTATCAATTACTAGCTATTCATAATATTCTATTGTTCGCAATATACTTTCACAAATTTTGGACTTTTTTAAGTAAGTGACAGTATAAAACACGCATGAGGTGATCTTGCTTACTGGTGTCTCTCATAAGAGTATCTTGGTTCTATACCTCTTTCATTTTCCTCTTTATTCTCGATGGAGATCAATTTCTTGATACTAAATGTATGGTAGTGAGAAGCATTACTTCTGCTTGTTCTCAAAAATATTCTGATGTTAACAACATTCACTTGTGGTATCGGTATGCATCTTATCACGGAATCTCTTTCTAACTTTATGACACTTATACCGTTGATAGCATGCTGGTATAGTGTGTGGCACTGTTTGTCTAGGTTACTATTGTTGTTATTTACGGTAAATAAGGTACAAAACGAACTATCCATTATTTGTCTTTATCAGCCTTGATAAAGTCCTTTACAAGTACGAAACACGTGTCGGCTGAATTTAGAAGAACTGGACAGTTTCTTTCTCTATTTGGATGAAGATAATCTCTCTACTTCCTAATCGTTGGAGTAGATAATTTCTATCCCCTAATCTCTTCTTTTTTCATTTTGGACATTGAATGGCCATATTAGGGGACCACCGCTCTTGTGTTGATTTAATATGTAATGTGCTTTATGTCGGTTTAATGTTTGTACATATTGTATAGATTATTTGTTATCAATTTCTAGTTTTTGTTTGCGTTAGGTTTCTATGGAACAAACTTTTCTTTAAATCAGATTCATTATATGTTTCACTTATTAAAACTCATTTGTGCTTTTCTAAATTTTGTAATGGTTATATTTTGTACTGATACCACGTTTGTGGGAATTCATATTATGCTTTCTTGATAAGATTAAATGTTTACAATTTTTGGATATTGGGAATAGAGGGATCATACTTACCGTCTGTGTGCTCCATTCGCTTTTCTCTATAGATCTAATATGTTGGCACAGGTTTATCCTGTCCCGATACACATGCTGGACAACAGGCATGTTTTGAATGTATGAGCACCCTAACAATACTCGACATTATAGGAATGTGCGGCAAGTCTTAGGCTTTTTGTTGTCCAAATCCTCTAAAAAAAAGAAAAGGTTTACAAAGCCGCCAGCACTTCCCTAGAAGAGCTTAATAATTTTCAAAACTTACCCTTTAGATGGCTCAATTCAATGATGATAGAGAACAAATATTCTCAACAATGTTTAAACAACAGACAGAAACAAATCCCAGTGTAGGGATAACAAACAACCATCCAGAAGGAATGAGGAAAAAATATATCAGATTAGAGAGACTACGTAAGCAAGAATTATCTCGTTGGTGGGACGCCACAGTCCTAAAAAAATATATTTCAGACAGAAGAGTACCGCGAGGGCTCAGAATAGTGATTTTTCCCTCTTTTGATGATTTGTCATCCAAACACTTACACGAATGGGAACAACTATTGTTCGAGGCTTCAAAGGGGATGATGCTGATACTTATAGAACTTGCTGAACAAAAAAGAGATACCTTACTCAGAGAGATTCAAGAGTTGGAGTTAGAAATACTCAATTTGAATCTACCGGAAACGAAGGACAAAAATGACAAAATACTAAAAGAAATTTTAGACAAACACCAGTCATATATCAAAGATAAAAAATGACAAAAATAAACTGAGATGAAAGGGATTATAGAGAAGGACGTATATATACGTTTGCTAAAAGATTTGATGGTATTTCGGTTAAAACAACAATTACAGATACCAATACGAATAGACAAACATCGGAAAGTGAATCCGAAGTTTCTATTACATCGGGGGAACAAGAAAGAGAAACACCAAGTGACAGTTCAAGTCTAGCCTCTGACTTAGATTCTAAGGCTTCCTCTGTTTTTTTACGGGAGGCCAAGAGGTATCGATTAGGCAACAGGAGAGAGTTTCCTCAAACGACACAACTAAATCTAAGAGAACACGCAGAGGAAAAAAAAAGAGGACCAGGAGGGCCCTCCAGTACAATAGGGGTACAGATCAGGGCATCCAAGAACAAACATCCCAAAACTTAAAATCATTAGACATTTGCAAAGCACAAACAATTGTTGACAATACACTTAATGATGGCATTTCAATTGTGAATTTGTCTGACTATGTGCCGATTGATGAACAAATAAATATACTAGACAAAGGTTTGGGCTTTTGTCTTGCTAGTCATTGTGATATGACCGAAGTACACATCGACCTGTACAAATTCACAAGACAATTGAAACTAAAAAAATGATTTGCAGAAAAAAACAATAAAACACCTATGTCGACATTAGAGACATTACCTAGCACACACACAATAAAAGATATAGAGGACATCCAAACCTTACTTTCCTTAAATACTCTGAAAGACGAGTCTGTTGATATGCATCAAGTTCTAGCTGAGTTAAACATAACACAGGATTTAACATTGAACAGTGGTTTTAAACCCAGATCAATTTTCACTCCAATATTATCAAATGATAATGCTATAGACACCTTCCACAGATTAGTTGTGGATGAACTAGATAAACTAGAGAAGAGAATTCATGAAGGGAAGTCATATATTTCACATAATATAACTAAAATGGAAAGATTGGCATTAAAAGACCTTGGTGAAAACCAGGCCATAGTTATAAAAGAAGCCGATAAAGGAGGCAATATAGTCATCCTGAACAGACTGGATTACATCAGTGAAATCAACCGTCAATTGATGGATACTACATCATATATTGAACTAAAAGACAACCCCTTACCTCAAATTATACATGATCTGGAGATATTGTTACATACATGGCTAGACAAATGTCTCATTTCAGATTTAGAGTACAAATATATTTTTAATGCCCATCCCAGGGCTCCATGTATATATATACTTCCAAAACTCCATAAACATAACACATTGCCACCAGGTAGACCCATTATATCGGGTATAGGTTCGCCTACCGAAACACTCTCAGAATACATAGATAGTTTTTTACAGTCTTTCGTCAGAAATCTTCCTTCATATCTGCAAGATACACTGGATGTTCTCATGAAATTAGAGGATATCACATGGTCACCTGAAATGAGCTGGGTAACCTTAGATGTCAGCTCACTGTATACTTGCATACCTAAAGACAAAGGTTTGGAGGCGACTCAACATTTTTTGGCCAGTAGATCGGCCTCATATTCTGAACACACCAACATGTTAGTGGATATGATTGCATTCATATTAGACAACAATGTATTTACCCATGATGGCAGATGGTACAGACAGGCACAAGGAGTTGCGATGGGCTCACGCTTCTCGCCGTCTTATGCCAATCTTTATATGGGCCTTTTTGAAAAAATACATGTGTGGCTCAATGGTCCCCCCTATCTTATAGAACATATATTTTTTTGGGGAAGATACATTGACGACGTACTCATGATTTGGACCGGCAATGAGCCACAGTTATTGCAATTCATAGATCACATTAATGACAACGATTTTAATATTAAGATGACGCACGAGTACAGTAGGGATCGGATTCACTTTCTAGATCTGGAAATTTTTGTTGAAAATAATGGCACACATTCCAAATTATATCGGCAGTGCACCGCCTGCAATGCATTGCTACATGCTGGAAGTGCTCATCCAACCACACAAAAAAATGCAATTCCTTTTGGAGAAATGATTCGAGTGAAAAGAAACTGCAGCAAAAGTGAAATCTGTGATTTTGAATTAGACAAACTAGAAAACAGATTTATTCAAAGGGGATACTCTATACAAACCATCAGCAAAGCCAGAAAGAAAATCAATAAAATCCAAAGATCTTCTCTTCTTAGAAACAGTACAAGAAAAAAAACAGGAACAAAGGATCAGTTTCATTCTGTACTCCATTCAGTCAGAATAGTCAGGATATTTATAAAATCCTTTGTAAACATTGGAACATCTTACATACTGACAATACTCTGAAACAGTTACTGCTGATGAAACCCACTATGATTCATAAAAGAGGGACCACTATTTGGGATATTGTATGCAAAAGCTATCTTCCATCATTAAAGGAAAAATTGACTACTTGGCTACCTACTAAACCGAAGGGTTTCTTTTGTTGCAGCAGATGTAATGTATGTAATCTTGCGCTACATAAGACTTTTAGTTTCAACTTCAATGGTAGCAAGACATATCAAATTCAGGAATTTATCAATTGTAACACCAAATATGTAATTTACATACTAATATGTCAATGTGAAAAGATTTATGTGGGCAGTACAATTAGACCTCTGAAAGAGAGGATCCAAGAACACGTTCGAGCTCTGAGAAACAAGGATCCTTTGTCACCCTTAGTACGCCATGTCAATAATGAACATTCCACAATAGAAATTCCCAAATTAAAATAGATGGGTATCAGTCAGACACAGGCACATCCTAGAGGAGGAAACCGTGAGCTGCAACTCAGAAGGAATGAGGCCAAATGGATACTGAGATTGAAGAGTATACGAATGGGAATAAACATTGACCATGAACTACATTATTTTTTATGATATGGTCTGGATAAGTCTGCTAGCAAAAGTTTTCTGGATGATTGTTACTGCGTAAAAATGTGCCAATATGAATATGTGTCTCATGATCTGTAAAAAAGTACCATCTGTTTTGGAATACAATTGATATGTGATTTATTTTTTATATTTCATCAATGGATACTAAATTGTCATTGATATGTGATTTATTCTATATATTTCATCAATGGACACCAACTTGTTAGACATATCTCTGACTTTTCTATGTGCCACTATATCACATTCCTATATTGATAATTAAGATACAGATACACTGGATAGGTCATTGATATACTATATACTCTATACTCATATAAGTCGAACACTTCTCAATTTTTAATCGTAATTTCTAATAACCAGCTTTATTCCCAGTAACTTTTCTGTTTAAAATGTAAAATTAAAAACATTACAGCACTTTTTCTACTAAGAATATGATATTCTTTTAAGGACCATCTAAGATGGCGTCAAAGTAGTGTTTATAGATAATGGGCCATTTAGACATTATTCAGATACGTGGTGATGGTGCTCTCCATGTAGTCTAATTCAACTAGAATCAAGACGTTTATGTCTGGCACACGAACTCTTAAATATTCTCCCTGTGCGTGCTTTCATAGTACTATGCACTGATATTTGTGCCGTGCCGTATCAGGTGGTTTTTCTATTTTTCTATTTTTCTGGTCGCAATGGGAGATTCCATCTCCCTCCCTAAACGTATTTATCTGGAGGATACTTTACCTTCTTTTTTTTAATAAAACTCGGACTACGTGGTGCTAGGTATAATTGCCGGCTTTTAATTTCAAGATGGCGGCCATAGTTGTGATGAACTCTTTCATACCTATGAGTTCACTCGAGAAGGAGAAGTCCTTCTTCCATTACACTGTCCTTTTAAAAATGGACGTCCGGGAAACGTTCAGCTTGTTGAAAGCCGATATCGGAGGACTGCCGTCAGGACAGCATACTTTCTGCAGAGGTAAAGTTAGACATATTGTCCAATGGGAACTCCCATCTTAGTTGTCCTTTTACTTTTACTTAAGGAGCTACCTATAATCACTATTTGTTGGCAACACTTTTTTAACTTCTAAATAATTTGGGTAAATCTACCGGTTAGTTCCGCTTTCCCTTTCGGACCTACACATGTAAACTTTTGTTATTTTGACTTATTCTAGGCACCTTATATTTGGAATATCAGGCGAATTTAGGACCCATATTAACATCTTTATACATTGAAAATTTATAAATTACAGGTTAGTGTCAATGTTTGACTTATTTTATACACACTGTATTTATAGTTTCCTGATCAAGTACTCAGTTTGGACTCTCCTTTTTTCACAGACCTTTCTGACCTTTGGAATATATTTTGGCTCAATTTTTCGTTTTCAAACAACATTCATAAAAATAAGAAAGGTATTGAATTCAGTGTATCTCTCTAATTATCAATTACTAGCTATTCATAATATTCTATTGTTCGCAATATACTTTCACAAATTTTGGACTTTTTTAAGTAAGTGACAGTATAAAACACGCATGAGGTGATCTTGCTTACTGGTGTCTCTCATAAGAGTATCTTGGTTCTATACCTCTTTCATTTTCCTCTTTATTCTCGATGGAGATCAATTTCTTGATACTAAATGTATGGTAGTGAGAAGCATTACTTCTGCTTGTTCTCAAAAATATTCTGATGTTAACAACATTCACTTGTGGTATCGGTATGCATCTTATCACGGAATCTCTTTCTAACTTTATGACACTTATACCGTTGATAGCATGCTGGTATAGTGTGTGGCACTGTTTGTCTAGGTTACTATTGTTGTTATTTACGGTAAATAAGGTACAAAACGAACTATCCATTATTTGTCTTTATCAGCCTTGATAAAGTCCTTTACAAGTACGAAACACGTGTCGGCTGAATTTAGAAGAACTGGACAGTTTCTTTCTCTATTTGGATGAAGATAATCTCTCTACTTCCTAATCGTTGGAGTAGATAATTTCTATCCCCTAATCTCTTCTTTTTTCATTTTGGACATTGAATGGCCATATTAGGGGACCACCGCTCTTGTGTTGATTTAATATGTAATGTGCTTTATGTCGGTTTAATGTTTGTACATATTGTATAGATTATTTGTTATCAATTTCTAGTTTTTGTTTGCGTTAGGTTTCTATGGAACGAACTTTTCTTTAAATCAGATTCATTATATGTTTCACTTATTAAAACTCATTTGTGCTTTTCTAAATTTTGTAATGGTTATATTTTGTACTGATACCACGTTTGTGGGAATTCATATTATGCTTTCTTGATAAGATTAAATGTTTACAATTTTTGGATATTGGGAATAGAGGGATCATACTTACCGTCTGTGTGCTCCATTCGCTTTTCTCTATAGATCTAATATGTTGGCACAGGTTTATCCTGTCCCGATACACATGCTGGACAACAGGCATGTTTTGAATGTATGAGCACCCTAACAATACTCGACATTATAGGAATGTGCGGCAAGTCTTAGGCTTTTTGTTGTCCAAATCCTCTAAAAAAAAGAAAAGGTTTACAGGTGAGATATGTTGTTTATTGGTGGAATACAGTGAAATGTGCTATGTACAGTGATGGAAGTCATTATGGTTGGTTGCCCTCAAAATCGACTTGGAGGCAGGCCTGTTTGATTTCATAGGTGGGTACTATTTGTAGTTCTGTTAATCATTTAGCCTTCAGCTAAGTGCAGTTTGTGAATGGGTGTGTTGGTTGCTTGACAGTAGCAGCAATGTCAATTGTTGGTAGGGGGCTTGTTCTTTGCTGGGTTTCCAGTGCCATATCTTGGCCTGAGGCTATGTTTGGGCACCTGCTGTGGAGCTACTTGGGGTGACATGGTCGTCCCTTGTGATTCCTGGGAGGGTTTTTCCTGTGCAGTTTCAGCTACTTGGGACAACTGTTTCTGGTTGGCCAGGGCTGTTGTGGGGGCCTCTTGTCCGGTGTAGGTGTCTGAGGGTTTGTTGACCAACTGCAGCAGTGCTCCAGCAATGGTGGCCATTGTGGCATTGTGTTCTTTCCACTGCTCCATGGCCTGTTGGTAGTGTTCCAGCTGCATCCTCTGACTTTGCTCCAGGGTGGTTACAAACTGTGCCAACCTGTCTTGGGTATGTCGGTATGCCCCCAATACCTCTGCAATGACATACTGGGCTGCATCTATCCGGTGCCCTACCCCCTGACCCACTGGAGCACTTGACCTTGCCCTGGCCACCTGTGCCTGTATCCCCTGTGCAGGTCTGGACGTGCCACTAGTACTGGAGACCTTGTCTTCCTGCATGTTGGGGGTGGAAGACTGCAGCCTCTGTTGCTGTGTTCCACCTGTTCGTGCCCTGGGTCTACTGGTGTGGGCACGCCTCCCCTGACCTGCTGGTCTTGATTGGGTGTTAGGGGTGACAGTGTTTTCCTCGGTGGGGCTGCTGCATGGTAAGCATCCAGGGCTGTGTGAAGGACCTGCCTGCTCATCAGTGTCCAGGGATCCTTCACCAGTGTCCTGTGATGTGCCTCTGTCTCCCTGGAATGCTGTGGCACTCCTTGTCCCATCCATTAGGGTTGCATGGGTGGTGGTATCTGTTGGGGGACATAGAAGTGTTTGTTACATATGCATGAGGGTTTGAAATGGGCAGTACTGTACAATTTAGTGCTGGTGTGCCTTTCAGTGGCCTTCAGAGGTGCCTTTGTGAGGTGGACATAGCATCTAGTGGCAGTGATGGCATTACATTGTGGTGGGGGTTATTATTCCATTGTGGGAACTTGCAGGGGTGGGTGGCTGTGCACAGCGAGAGTGATGTGGGCCTGGTAGTGAGTTGTGGGTGATGCAGGGTGGTGGATGTGGTGGGTAATGGCTGGGAAGGGTGTGGGTCTAGATGGGTGTGGGTGGGGTGGTGCATGCATTACAGGTATGGTGTACATGGGGTAAATGTAGACGACTTACCTGAGTCCATTCCTCCAGTGAGTCCAGTGAGTCCCTCTGGGTGCAGGATGGCGAGTACCTTCTCCTCCCAGTCGGTGTAGTCAGGTGGTGTAGGTGGCGGCCCTCCCCCAGTCTACTGCACTGCGATGTGGTGCCTGGCAGCCATGGCCCGGACCTTCCCCGCAGGTCGTTCCATCTTTTGCGGATGTCATCCCTGGTGCGTGGATGGTATCCCACTGCATTCACCCTGTTGACGATGGTCTGCCACAGCTCCATTTTCCAGCCCATGGGTGTGTGCTGCACTTTGGAGCCGAATATTTGTGGCTCCACTTTTAGGATCTCGTCCACCATGGTCCTTAGCTCCCTTTCAGTGAAGCATGTATTTTTGGGGGGGGACATGGTGAGGGTGGTGGATGGCGTCGGGACTGGGGACGGTGTTTGGGTGCTCCTGTGTGGGTCGATGTGTGTGTCCTGTCTGCTGGCATTCTCTGTCTTGCTCTGGTGCTCTCTGTCTTCTGGTCCTGGTTTCGTTGCAAGGGATTGTGGTGTGTGTCTAGGGGTGTTTTATGGTGTTCTGAATGTGTGTCAGGTGTGTTGGTGCTAAGCCTAGCCAATGTGTGCAGTGGTTGCTGTTGGGCCGACTTGCCACCCATGGCGGTCGCAGCTGCAAATGATGGTCCGGCCTCCACTTTCCAACGAGGTGATTTGTGCATCTTTATTTGGAGGGCAGGATGTGGGTGTGCTTGATGGAGGCGGGGTGGGGTGGGTCATGAATCCCGCCAACAGGGTCCTGGCGGGGAGTGGTGGTGTGGGAATGTTTGGTGGTGTTGGGTTTTTTGTTCATTGTATGGTGGGTTCCATTCGCCGCTGCCGGCGGGATTCTGTTCACCGCCACCACGGCGGTCGGCGGTCTTTACCGCCATGTTCATAATGACCGCCTAAGTCCTTAGTATAATTCCTATTGTTTTCCAGGGAAACATAATTCTAGAAGGTTCTAATATTCCTAGACAATATGTGACATTTCATGAGAAGTTCATATGAAAAGTTGTATTAACCATTCTTGATTCCTTCCCAGGTAACCAGACGTCTTGAGGTCTAGTTATAGTCCTTACTTAAGTTATCCATGGTTACAGTATGACAATGCTTAGAATCATAGTCTAGTGAAAATCAATGTAATAATATCTTGATATTGTGTTGTTTAACCTTTTGCTTCCTACAGGTCTCCTTCCCTGCTGTTCCCATCCTAATCCCCTTTTCCCCCACTTGGACTCTCTCAGGCTCTGTGATATTTCAATCAGAGTTTTGAAGCTGTCTAGTGGTGGACATGTTGGGAGCGTACGCAAGCCCGGGGATCTGGTCTCCCTGACAGGTCTACACTATCTGAGACTATGCTCTGCCCTACTACTAGGATGACATGCTCACTCAGCCTAACAAGTTAACAGTACACAATGTTGTCCATTTACTGAAATCTACAAATCACACTAACCAATGTTTTCCATCTATGTATCGCAGGTGTACCTGTACCCTACACCGTGGAAGAGGTTATGCGATTTGAAAACCCTGATGCATCCAGTAAGTGTCATCTTGTGTGTCATGGTTGCTAATCCAGGATTTCGTGTGAGTCAGTCTGAAGTGTGGAATGCCATGAAAGATGGTTTTGCCTGACCAATAATCTGATATAATTGGAGAATGGATGGTGACATCCCGCATGTTAGAATGTTATGCAATGAGAATTGCTTGCATGTAGTTCAAGGGGCAACGTGTGCTGGCATGGAATTGTGTGAAATGGGAATTGTCGTGGCTGGCCAGTTATTCATTGGTGTATACTATGATAGGTCTCAGGGCAGCTGTCTATGTACTTAGCATGCCTGTTTACAGCCATTTTGTCACAGCACCATTGTCAGCAGTGTGCCACACATAGCTTACACTTACTGACTGTTGTAGGTGACATCTGCAGAGGTCTCTGGGGAGTTTATATTGGAGACACATACACTACAGGTGCCTCAGTACCCTTCAGATATAATGAGTCTGTAGTACTGCAAGGAGCCATATTGCTCTGTACAACAATCAGTAGTGTACATATTTAGTAGACAACTAACCTCCAGATGGTTGTCTGAAAAGTGTATGATTCTTCTCATACCAGATCTCAAGCAGTTTTCATAACATGGTGCTGCCACCATGATATTTGTGAGTGATGTAGGTCACATCACATATGCATATGATGTGAATCCTGTGTGTGTACCTGGTACTTTGATGATGACTGACATGTATGTGCAAATGATGTAGAATGTTTCTGGATACTGTTGCAGTACCTACTGCAGTGTCAAACTCACTGTGAGCCTAAGGACACCCATACAGGCACCATGTGTGTGCTGTATATTACATGTAACACTACATTGCACAGGGTAGGGGTCTTCAGTTCTGTAATATGTTGACAACTCTGATGTGCAGCTCAGGCTTAAAGCCAAACTTTCTGGGAAATTTCAATCAGTTGTACATGCGGGCACATCATGGGCAATGGCGTGCCCCCTTGTTATGTATGCTCAGGTCAGGTCTTACAACAGGACACATTAGTGTTGATTAACCAAACCTTTGAATAGCAGGTGGAAAGTTACCTGACCCCTTATCATTTGACCCACACCTTGCCTCCATGATGACTGGACAAGCATTGATGTTTCACCAGGTGTGTTGCATGCACAACCCCCCTTATGCACAGGGACACAGGAAATACAGACTTCAGGGGGCATGTGATCCTCACAAGTTATAAGGCACAAATGTTGATCATGGACAATTTTCTCCACTCAGCTCTGAGCCCAGATGTTTCAAGTACATTTCTGCCATCCCAGTGACATGATACTGATGATGGCTGGTAGGAAATAGTCATAGATGAGTGGTATATCATTTTTGAGGAATGTGTGTTGGACTGTATGTGTTATCTGCAGTTGCAGTGTACATTATGGGGGTTATTACAACTTTGGAGGAGGTGTTAATCCGTCCCAAATGTGACGGATATACCACCAGCCGTATTACGAGTTCCATAGGATATAATGGACTCGTAATACGGCTGGTGGTATATCCGTCACTTTACCGTCACTTTTGGGACAGATTAACACCTCCTCCAAAGTTGTAATAACCCCCAATATGTCTGTACAACCTCCACCCAGTGCTGATACTGATACTTGCTTCTTCTCATGTTTTAGCTGCCAACATGCCTGAGGCACAGAGGTGAGACTTCCATAAGAGGGCCGAACGATACTGCCACATAATGGAGGTGGATGATTCCTACAGCAGAATGGGAAGGAGATTTCGTAGGGAGAAAGCATCATGGGAAAGGCGTGTCTTTCCCCATGGGGAACCTCCAAGACAGCCAATACAGGTCACTGGAAACAAGCCATCAGGGGTGCAGGGGGCCACAGCTGGACCACACCTCTCAACATCAGCTATACCAGTGACAACTCAGCCACCATCACAGCCACCCCCAGCAGTAGTGCTCAGTCAATTCGAGCAGGACATGAGGAGGGACATTGGCCAGATTTTGGCAAGACCCACCAAATTGGAGCAGGATGCTGCAGAGGACTGCACGTTATTGAAGTGCATCAAGAAAATGTTGAAAAAAGTAGGAAATTAACAATTAACTTATGGTACAACATCTCAGTTTATTCCCCTCCCTTTTACAGTTTTAAATGGTTTATGCGTGGTTTTTAGATGTGAACTGTTAGGTTAGTGCAGGGTAAGCATAGGTTCGGTTAAGTATAGTGGGGGTGGGTTTTTTCTACGCTTTTTCATTGTTGGGGGGGTTGGGCTGTGGTTATGTTGGGGTATTTGTGTATAAAAAATAAATACAAATATATTTGTTTAGGCCATAGGTTAGGTTAGTACATGTGTAGTCATAGTTTATGTTGTCCTACTTGTATCTCGTCTCTTAATGGGGTGGGCCAATGTTTAGAGTGTGGTGTTAAATGTGTAAGATAAGATGTGGGGCTTGTCATGAGTGCACTGGCCAAGTTGGGGAAATGGCCTATGGTATGCTTACTGTCTTGATTTCCCAGGTTTCCCATATGCATCCTCACAACCAAAGAGCTGTCAGAATGGCAGCTACATACTGTCTACTAGTGCTTACATTTGTCATCCTGGGTTCCAGCCATTCACAATGTGTATGTTATTTTTATCTAGGACAGGTAAACATGGTAATTCACATGTACCTCGGTGTCCTTGGTACCATAACCTGGGGTCCTGCTATTTCAATGTTGGTAAGAGCGGTACATCTGACAACTTCCAATTTTGGAACTGTATTCTGCAAAACTGACAGGTGGCCATCACTGATTAGGTTAGCTTTTCTTGTTCCACACAAATCAATGGTCTTGCACTCCCATCTGGGTTAATTATAAATTATTGGGTAATGAGCCACACACGCCGTATGTCTACTTCAAAGGGTATGGGTTCCAAAGCATTTAGTGAAAACAGTTATTTGGTTGCTGCCCACAACACCATCAGTCAGCTTCCTCTTGTTTGCATCCTAATGTGTGGCTTAGTGTCTGACAGTCATGCACACATGCACTGATATTCTGTACACATTGACGTGGATTGACACAATGCAAACCTTTAGCTGAGTGGATGGATCACAATAAACGTAGAAATGCTACATGTGTATAAGGTGCTTTGTTTACAGGTGCAATAGTTATGGTGGTTTCTGTACAATATACATTTGATAGATCCCATGAGTGAACGTTTGCCATATGTAGCACAATCGGCATCCAGGGTTGAGGGACATGTCATGAGACATGGTTAGGAGTAGAGTGCTTAACATTGCCATTTGGTATGGTAGAGACAATGACAGCACATAGCATACATTTCTACTGTGGTTAGGTGAAGAGGGCACATTTCATACTGTCACAACACTGGCATGATCTTACACCCAGAACTAAGGAGAAACTGTCCATGTGACAAAGACTGTGAATGTTATTCCTTCCACATCTTCATCCTCTGTGTGTGGTGCCTCCTGTGTCATGGCTGATGCTGTTGTAGAGGCAGAGGGGGCCACACACACTTTAGGGGATAGAGAGGTAGAGCCAAAGAAACCGACAGCTGCCATTTGTGGCAACACATAAGGCATTACTGCTGCAAAGAGGAACTGCTGATTCTTCAAGATCGCTACAACATCACGGTGGTAGGCAGCCAAGTTCTTGCTGAGGGAGGTCACTTCCCGCTGAATGGAGTCCAGTGTATTTTGCATACTGCTGTCATTTTGGGATGGCATTTGTTGTAGCCTCTCCTTCATGACAGCAACTATGTCCGCCAGAGACTGCTGGACTCCACGTAGCGGGATGTGAATGCCTCTGACAGCAGCTGAGTTGTCCTTATTTGGACTGAGGCACATCAGTATTCCCTCTAGGCTACCTGCCATGGTCTCCATCCCCACCCGAACCTACTTTGTAAGCTCCCACTGGACTCCTACCACTGTCCTCTGAAAGCTGATCTCTGGATCTGTGTGAGTACTGGCTGGTGGTGTGTGTTGTTGTCTAGGTGGTTCCTGTGGACACCCCACAATGCTGTCTGTCCTCCTTGCAAATGGAGGTGGTGTATGGAGGGCTCCTAGGACATTCTGGAGGGTCTGTCCATTGAGGCTTGGCATCTGGTTATCCATGTCTTCAGGGAAATCCAGGACATGTAGATCGGCAGGAGGTAAGCCATCATCCTATTCAATGAGATAGTGTAATATCAGTATTGTATTGCACCGGGTGTAGACATGGGACATCATGTATTTGCCACTGGAGGCTCACTTGCATGTCACTGACCCACAATTGTGGCTGTATTAACATGTAACATTGTGCATCACACATGGGTGAAGCTCACTAGTAATGGAATATGACGGAGGGCCACGCTGTGTCAGAGTGGCAGCGCCCAGCTGTGTCAATTGCACAACTCAGGGATGTGCCATTATTCATTTGCATATGGCACACCCCTGTGTTGTCCCATGTGCTGGCACTACATAGAGCTGCCTAGCACCATGGCAGGCATTCTTGCACCATTGTGCAAGGATGTCTACGTTGTAAGGTTTGATTGTTTATGTGTGGGAAGGTATTCGATCCTGCACACTCATGGCAATTTGGCTCCTCTGTGTGTGCTGCAGAATGCAGCATACATAGAAACATATAAACAAGGGCAAATACAGGTATGCCTTCTCATTGGACCTTGCTGGCACCACCCCTGAGAAGGCCTTAGATTTTTGTGCTGCCACATGTTCTCTGATACTTGCAAGTCTGAGGCAGCATACAAATGCAATGGGTGTTGCCTCGGGCGTACCATGTCAGCAGCCATTGCGTTTTGACACTGCCTCATATTTTTCACTATTTGTGTTTCAGACGCTGGCTCAATTTTCTGACACCAGCCCAAGGGTGGGTTTTGCATGTCATGATATAGGAGTGATGCTTACATTTGTACTGCATTTCTTGCTTTTACTATGTGTGCTGCATTATGCAGCACCCAGAGTAAGAGCAAATCACACTTTCAGGTTGTTGTGCAGGACGTAGTTCCTTTCAGCACAGACACATTCTCCCCCCTCAAGGCAGCCATCCATACACTATGGTACAAGGGTGGCTGCACTGGCACACCCATCTTATTACCACTTGCGCAGGGGGTATACAGGGGAGTGGTGTATTCTAATGTATATGGTGCATCCCTGACTTTTTTAATACAGCTGTGCGTGATGCTGCCTAGTTTTGCACTGCAGCCCACACCATCATTTTCTGTTTAATCTAGCTCTCTAACTTGTCAAATGGTGATATTGCAGGCACTTGTACAGCTTCATACATGAAGTTCCCATACATGCACAATGTGTTGTAATCATTTATTCTGTGGCCATTCCCACGTGACACATATGGCTGTGTGTAAGTTGTTGTGGGTTCAGCCTGTATGGGTTGTGTTCCACAGGTTGTAAGCTTTAGGGCAGATATTAACTCATTTGTCATGGCTCAGGGCAGCTACAAGATGTGTTGCAGTACACTGCAGCAGTTTTGATACGCAGTGATGTGCCATATTTTCCTGCATACAGTACAGCCCTGCAATTGCCCCTGCGCCTGTACAGATTAGTGCTCCCTGCACCAACACTGGCATTGTTGCAGCATGATGACAGGGTGGCTGCCTTGAAGTGATGATTTGTTCATGTTCAGGGAGGTGTTCATTCCTGCACATGTACAAGCTATTTTGGGGGAGATGGCATTTCAATGTGTGCTGCAAGATGCAGCACATGAGTATGGCAAAGCAACATTGAGTTAGGGAAGCATTTTGGCCTGATTCACCACCCTGACACCCCTCCCCGGGGTGGTATTTCCTTTCATCCTAGTCTCTGATGTCTACGTTGTGTTGGTACAGGGGCTTAGACTATATGCAATGGGTGTTGTGATGGTACATCCACATCCACACTATTTGTGTGTGCCTACTAGGCGATATGGTGCATATTTACATGGTGAAATATAGCTATAGTGATTGGCCTATGTTGACGTTGTGTATATGTTGGTGTGCATAGCACAACCACAACATTAGTACATATATGGCTTGGGTGAGGATGGTATATCTTAACTCAGAGCCTATGTGTCAGAATGCAACCCTTTAGCATGCAATGGATGTGTCCTATGTGCCTCCCCTTCTGCCATTTTGTGGAGTTCCAGGTATCCCTCCCGCAACTTACCCTGCATTTGTGGTGGTACCTGGTAATCTGTGCTGTCTTGTCCTGTTTTGTAGTGACCAGTTCCTCCGGGATGACCGCTGCAACCATCTCTTCCAGCTCATCAAGGTCCTCCTGTGGTGCAGGACTTCCACCTCCAATCTGCAGTGCTGCCTTACAATTCCTGGCAAATGTCTCCTTAGTTCTGTGCTTGCAATCATGCCAGCGCTTCTTGACCTCAGTGACAGTTCACTTCTCTTCTGCGACACTATTTATTTTGTTCACTATTTGCTGCCATATTGTGTCTCTCTTCCCAACTGGCAGTTTGGAGGAGATGAATAGCTGATGTTGGTGCTCCATCACCTCTCTGACCAGGATGTCGTGCTCCTCCACACTAAAGTGACACTTGCACTTTCTCTTCTTCTTCTCCTGTGATATTTCTGTACCTTCCTGTCTGGTACTTGGGTGTTGGGGGTCTCCACAGGATCTCTCATATTGATTCCATCTTCTGTTGCAATATCACTCTTTGCTGATTTTGCGTTTTATTTTGACGCTAATGCGGTGTTAAGATAGTGCTAGCCCTTTTGCAACATGTTTACGTGCCGCAAAACGGCACCATTTTTACAGCATTAACATAATTTTTACTTACAGCATTGCGCAGCAGTTAGCACCTTTTTTTCCACTCTCCATTCCCTAACACCATCCTATGTCATTATATAAATATGGTGCTTGGATGGGGCTAAGGAATGACGCTAGCCGGCATTAAGAAAATGACGCAAAACTGTGTTTGCACTTTTTTGCTGCATTTTTCATAGATATGGGTCCTAGTTTAATCTCTGCAGTGAGGTACAGTGCCAATAGATTTTCCTTGAGTGAATGTGAGTTGCTTATTGAAATTTAGTGAATCCTGAGTGCACACATAGGATCTACATCAACTGGAGTGAGAATTGCTGGTCAAGTTTCACTCGTGTAATTAGGAAAGCTACAGTTGGAAGTGTAGCCTGTACAGCTTTCAAAGTGTTTGAATTCCTATCGGCAATGTGCAGACAGATTGTTGGTTGTTGCTCACAATATTTGTGTTAGCTGTGAGTGAGCCATTGTATGAGAGCAATTGCGAAGCGATTGCAGCTGCTGATAGAAGTGAGTGTGCCATCATTTTGTGCTGTGCTGCTATTGGTCGGTTAGTGTGAAGTTGTGCTGATATCGGTGGACAATACCATGTAGCTATTGGTTGAGAACAGCTTCAGAAATTATTGTGGGATTGGAATTACTTCCTGATTCAATTAAAAATTATTGTAGTTAATTTAATTTGAGCAAAAATGAAAATTTTCATGGCATTAAGAAGTGCACTAAGAGGAGATGTGTTTATTTCAGTTTGAGAGGTTGCAGAATCCCCACCAGTTTGACACGTGGCATCAATGAAAGGAGTTTCTACATGTTTGTGGTTAGAACAATGGTGTAAAAAGTCTGAGAAAGAGGGTGCATTAGCTTTACCCTGTTATAATACATTTAATTTGAGTATATTAGACAATTTGAATGTGAAGCGAATATTGTATGAGTCTAAGCCACCCTGAAGACCAACACAATTTGAAGCCCTTAGTATTTGGGAACTTATTGCAAGATAGAGAACAATGACAAAGTTTGAGAATAGAATGCAGAAATCAATTAAGACATTTGCGGAAGCTAGATGGGATGTAGAACAAAAAATGTGGAGAGCAGATACATTAAATAGAGGTAGAATGTTTCCAGCTATTTCAGAGGAAGGTGACAGAAGTACAAAACCTAAGACTCAAAAGAAACAGACAGCAAAGGCAGATAAGACAGCAGAAGATGAGGGTAAAAAGACCGTCACATATAAGAGTGATTTGGAAGATGAGTTCATAAATCAGCTTTTGATGAATCGTCCCCCAATGTATCATTCAATTGTGAAAGGGACGAGACGGAAAGCAGTGCAGAATGTAGTCCAGACTGTGCCTAATGCTCCAGTTGAGCAAACCCAGAATCAAATATTTCCAAGTACACCTACTAATTCAGTGACACAACTGACTAACGTTTATCCACCAGTTCCAACTGTTAATAGAGTTCAGCCCATTTCAAGTTCAGTTGTAAATCAAATTGTCCCAGATCCTAATGTTAATCAGACAGTTAATGCAGAATTTTAATCAGTGCAGACAATGTCAAATGCTACCTTGAAACAAGCTGGACAGACTTTTAGTACTGTTTTAACAGGTCAAAGTGCTGGAATGACAATTCCACAAAATCAGACAAATCCTATGGGTCCCAATCCACTAACAGTTCCCTTGACTATTGGTCCAGTTGTTCCTTTGAATGCTTCAGGCAATTCTGGAAGTAATGTCCATTCAATAAATGTACAACTGGTCTTGAAATACCAGTGAGGGATGTACACTGTGTGTGCCACCCCCAGAAGACCACTTTAACCATATTCTAGAGCTATGCAGGGGCGCTAGCATCCATGCACTCAGGGTGGCAGTCCCTATGTGGAGGCCAGCTCTGAGCTGCCTTACACGTCTTTCCCGGTGGGCACCGATGGCAGAGCTGGTGGTATGTGGAGGGCAGATATACGAAGGTGTACCCTGTCTGGGCATGGGAGCAACTCCAAATGGGTGTCCCTTACCAAAGGGGGCAGTTGGCTGGGTCAATAAGGATGGGCTGGATCTCTACTAGTGGGCGTGGGCCATGGACACTGTCCCCCTGTACAGACAGGGTGGAAGTGTGCATACATGTACTCCCCTGGGGGGGAAGTTGTGCTGACCAACGTGTTTGGGTCCTGATATGGCAGGGCCCAAGGTGTGTACAGAAGCCACGGGACCTGCAAAGTTACTGAGCCAGTCATTCAAGGCCAGTGGGTGCACATTTACATAATGGGGGATTTCATGTATTTTGCACCTGGCACAGCTTGCCAACAGCCTCCCCATGTCAAAGAGTGTCCGGGCATATAGTGAGCCAGGCTGAGAGGACCCCTCTGCGTCCAAGTGCACTTGGAAGTTCATATATATAGGGAGCTAGAAATAGCTTTCCTTAAAGTACCTACTTGCACCAGGGCGTCATATGTTTAAATGAGACTGGCACAACTTGCCAGTGTGCATACTTGTACACGGGTGCTGCCATGTGTAGGTGGCGACTGGTATCACTCTCCTGGGTGTGCAACATGCATCCTGGTAGTTTTCCTATGTAGTTAGGGGAGCGGGCATCCCTTGCTAGGGTGTGCACATGGGTATTCTAATATAGGAACTGAGCCTGATAGAGCAGACCAGTATTGGTGCACATGCACCTTTGCAGTGGTTTTAATGAAAATGCCCCACATGTCCTGGCAGGCATGGGAGTGCACCAGGGCGCATATGTCCCAGGGAGTTCCAAATACCCATATGTGCTGCACTACCTATGAGAGATGCTCTGCCCCTCGGGTAATATGGGAGAATGGGTCTTATTAGGTCTGGCTGCAATAGTGGATTGCAAGGGAGCAGCCTCATGATTTTTAGTATTGTTGGACTCCAGATGACAATCTCCTTCGATGGTAAAGGTGGTTTTATCTTTGATCCCCTTCAAATGCCACTTCTGTCTCACCAAAGTCATAATGAGCCCAAAAGTGTATGTTTAGCAACTAGAAAAGCCTTTCAAAGAAAAAAAATCAAATCACTGTTTTTTTAATCTGGTGTTACTCTGCCCTTATTCTTTTTTGCCAGACAGTTAGTGATTTTTATGTGAGGGTAAAAAATTAATTTGGGCCTGTGACTCTCCTAATCATGATCACATCAAATTTCAATGGCTCACGGGGACCAGCAAAGTACTGATACTGTGCCACCAACTACTTAATTTCAAACGTGTTTGCACAGAGCATTGTTTACAATTTGTCTTTTTTCCTTTTGTTTTACTTAATATAGCTACTCATGCTGGTCCACCAACACCACCCACCAGGCAGGAGATAGAGCCCCGTCTTGGGCTGCTGATGCTGGAAACCATCCAGGCTTAATACCGACAGCTGGTGATCCTGGAGGATGAAGAGGCAGAAATACAAGATGCCTCTGATTTGGGCCCCAGTTCAGTAAGCCAGCCCCAGCCTCCCAGCCATTCCATTGATGGCACTGCCACCAGCAGTCAGGAACTGCTGCTGCCCCCTCCCAAGATGACTTGCAGAGGACATTGCTGTAACCCCTTCTACAGCAGCTGGACTGCCTGGCAAGGTGGGTGGAGAACCAGCTGGAGAGGGTGAAGCAGTGCCTTGACCAGCTCTGGACCCAAATCAATAGTGTCCTATTCTGAGCCCTTTTTTAAATTTGTTTGTTTTGGTGGGAGGGACTTGTGTGTGGAGATAGTAGGAACTGAGTTTTGGACTTTAGAGTTTCGTTGTGGACTTTTCTTTGACTTTTGGTGACAAGCCATTTGTTTGGGGAGAGGGGTAGGCCTGTTGTAGGTGGAAAGGGTGGGTGATCTCTTTATAAAAATAAAAAGGAATAATTTATCTTACTTGACTTATGCCTCAAATGTTAGTTTTGTTTTTCACTTTGCACTGCTGTCTCTTAGTATAGACTGCTTCTTTTAAATCTGATAAAACGTGTATGTCATTTACTTACACCCTTGCTCTATTGCCAACTACAGTGAAAGAAAACAGAGAGTGGGTCACATTATAACTTTAGGAAGATTGAGACCAGACTATCACAATGATAGTATTTGACACACAGAAAGAAGACCCGATATGATAAATAATAAAAACTAGCAATATCAACTTCTTCTGAGCATTAGGGAACCTAGTATTTAACATCTAAGCCTAGAAAATGAAATACCTGAGTCAGGAGAAGTGGGCTCAGAGTCAGGGTTGGTTGGACAGGGATGAGCGTTTGCACGAAACACAACACAAAGGCCCTCATTACAACATTGGCGGTAAATCCTGCTTACCGCTGTGCAGAAGACCGCCAACACACCGCTGCGGCCGCAGAAATCTGCTACAGCTATTATGACCCACAAGCAGGAATCCGCCAAAATCTAGACACCCACTCAAGTCCCCCACACCAAAGGTCAGTGATAAACTGGCGATAACAAAACCTCCACCTTCATGCCAACAGGAATACGCCCACACTATCATGACCCACGGTATTCCATTGGCGGTACACACCGCTGCGCTCAAAATACACACACATTTACAAAACACAACCACATTGGACAATTCGAAATACACACACCTGATACACATACACACAACACTCCCACACACCCAATACAATATAAAACACACACCCACATCACCCACAAACCCCTACGACAAAAATTGAGAACGAAGCACAGAGAGAGACACCACCATCAACAAACTAGCATCCACAGGCACACAACACCATCTCTAACACAACATACACACACCTCACACAACACACACAAACACATCCCCTCACACATCACAACACACACCACCTCACACATCACCCACACCACACCATGGCACCGCAAAGACACCCCAGGTTCTCTGAGGAGGAGCTCAGGGTCGTGGTGGAGGAAATCGTCCGTGTAGAGCCACAGCTATTCGGATCGCAGGTGCAGCACACCTCCATTGCTAGGAAGATGGAGCTATTGCTCAGAATCGTAGACAGGGTCAACACAGTGGGACAGCATCCAAGAACACAAGATGACATCAGGAAGATGTGGGACGACCTATGGGGGAAGGTGCGTTCCGTGGTCTCAAGACACCAGATTGCAGTTCAGAGGACTGGCTGCCGACCCCCACCTCCTCCCCCACAACTAACAACATGGGAGGAGCAGGTCTTGGCTATACTGCATCCTGAGGGCCTCGCAGGAGGAGCAGGAGGAATGGACTCTGGTAAGTCAAATCTTAACTATTACATCCCCCACTCTACCTGCATGCTATCACATACCCTCACCCTCACCCCCATCACTCCAACAGCTCACATATGTCCCACTATCACAAACCACCCATCCCAACACCAAGCCCTGCATACAACACCAAAGCATGGTCACCCATCACCAAAGCATGTCCACTACAGATACCCACACATATCCCCAAACCAAATATCACACAGGGTCATACACAAGAATGTAAGTACTGGGGTACAGGGTCACCCACCCATTGCACACGATGGCACACACAGATGCAATAATCATGCCTTTACACCCCTGCAGGACCCCTACCCAATGTCACCGGACAGGAGGTTCCAGACATGTCCACCCCCCCTCCCCACAGAAGAGGCCCACAGTGATGTCAGCAGCTCTGTCCAACTGGATCTAGATGACCAACCCGGCCCATCTGGGACCTCAGGACAGTCAGTTCCCCACACACTGGCACATGCCACCACAGATCCTCCCCCCTCAGGAAACACCAGCACAGCATCCACCCAGCAGGCCCAGGACACGTCAAACAGCAGTGTGTCCACCTCTACAGGGAACCCAGGCAAACCCACAAAACCAAGAACATCAGGGACCTGGAGGCAGTGGCAGTGGGCACACGGTTCAGGGAACAGAGGCACAGGAAAACGGGGGAACTGGGAGGCCTGCTGTGCAACAGGGGGAGTACAGGCCCAGGGAACCCACTCTCGACGAGGCCCTCTCCAACATCATGGGAGCGTACCATCATTCCCAGGAGACGATGGCAACGGTACTGGCCAAGTTTCAGGAGACCCAGCGGCTGCAGGAGGAACAGTATTTGGGGATCAGGGAGGAACCCAAGTCCATCAACACCACCCTGGTCACCATTGTAGGGGTGCTGAAGGACCTTGTGAACACCAGGTGGGACACTGTGGCACAACAAGGGGCCCCTGACACTAGCCTCGATGATGAACAGCTCAAAACCTCCTCCCGCGTTAGTGGACAGGAGGCACTGCCACAGGACCACAACCTCAGCACCACACCCCCTGCAGATGGAGAACCACCCTGCAAACAGTCCCTGAGATCCAGGAACAAGACAGAGAACAATGCCAAGACCCCGCCAAGAAATGAGACCACCCTGAATGTCATCCTTCTGTCCCACTTCTTCACCCTGTCCATCCTTAAACTGCCCTAGCTCCACTTCCTATGCCCCTTTGGACAATGCACATGTGAGACAAATAATTGGTCTCTGCCATGGACATTCCTCCACCAACACCCTTGACCATTTTCCAACCCCCTCCACTAATTTGCACTTAAATATACACCCTTGAATCACAAAACAATCTGGAGTCAGTCTGTGCTTTCACAAATGTGTATTTACAATAACTATGGAAAATAGCAATGTCCATTGTATTGTCCAAATACCTATGTCACACAGCTATAGTCCATGAGGTAATATAGCAGAGGTCACACAGTGAGACCCACATCTATGAAATGGGAAGGCAAAGTGACAAGTCAGGGTCCATACACTGGGTGAAAGTGACAGACATATGATAGGTCTAACAATTGTATGAGATGTAGGAGGCAGTGATGTCTTCTTACATGTGTCTCACTGGAAATATTGCTGGATCACGTTGTTTCTGGTGTCGATATCCTCTTCTTCTGCCTCCTCTTCTTCACTGTCCACAGGCTCCACAGCTGCCACAAGACCTCCTTCTGGACCATCCTCCTGCAGAAAAGGCACCTGTCGTCGCAAAGCCAGGTTGTGCAGCATACAGCAGGCCACGATGATCTGGCACACCTTCTTTGGTGAGTAGTAGAGAGAACCACCTGTCACATGGAGGCACCGGAACCTGGTCTTCAGGGGCCGAAGGTCCTTTCGATCACTCTCCTAGTTCGCCCATGTGCCTCATTGTACCAGTCCTCTGCCCTTGTCCTGGGATTTCTCACTGGGGTCAGTAGCCAGGACAGGTTGGGGTACCCAGAGTCACCTGCAAATGTTGACGGACAACTGTTAGACACACACTAACCTGCAGGGACAACCCCAGGCCCAGACACTCATTCACACGGTATAGAGTCCTTGTCCTCACCTATTAGCCACACACAGTGCCTCTGGAGTTGTCCCATCACATAAGGGATGCTGCTATTCCTCAAAATGTAAGCGTCATGCACTGAGCCTGAAAACTTGGCTTTCACATGGGAGATGTACTGGTCGGCCAAACACACCATCTGCACATTCATCGAATGGTAGCTCTTTCTGTTTCTGTATACCTGTTCACTCCTGCGGGGGGTACCAAGGCCACATGTGTCCCATCAATGGCACCTATGATGTTGGGGATATGTCCCAGGGCATAGAAGTCACCTTTCACTGTGGGCAAATCCTCCACCTGAGGGAAAACGATGTAGCTGCACATGTGTTTCAGCAGGGCAGGCAACACTCTGGACAACACGTTTGAGAACATAGGCTGGGACATCCCTGATGCAATGGCCACTGTTATTTGAAAAGACCCACTTGCCAGGAAATGGAGTACTGACAGGACCTGCACTAGAGGGGGGATTCCTGTGGGATGGAGGATAGCTGAAATCAGGTCTGGCTCCTACTGGGCACACAGTTCCTGGATTGTGGCAGGATCAAGTCTGTAAGTGATAATGATGTGTCTGTCTTCCATTGTCGACAGGTCCACCAGCGGTCTGTACACCTGAGGATGCCGCCATCTCCTCACCTGCCCCAACAGACGTGCCCTATGGACGAGGACAGTGAGCACAGAGTCAGCCAACACTGAGGTAGTAATAAAAGAATTTATTGCACACATTTGTCAATCCGCAATGTGCCTGTCACTGTGTGTATGTAAGGCCTAGATAGGTGTGACGCATTTAAAAATAATGCCATGTGGCCACCTGAAATGGCGGCTGCCTGACCTGTAATGCGGGACAAGGGGATATGAGGTAACTGCGCTGGCGTTGTACACCGTCGCAGTAGGCGGTCGAAGACCGCGGTGCAATCCTGCATCGGTTAACATTGGGCCCTATGGGTCCCAGGAGCCAATGACGATGTACGCCGTCGGTGACAGTATGCAACGCCGCGGAAGTGACCACCATTTTCTGTCTGTTCACTCACTTGATACCTGACCTTCGACAGGAGAGGACCTACACTGCAAGTGCTGCTGTGACCTCAGTCTGGAAGCACTATGGCTCATGTGTCTGGGGAAAGGGCCCCCGCCTTCACTTCGGAGGAGTTGCAAAAGTTAGTGGATGGGGTCCTCCCCCAGTACACGCTACACTACGGTCCTCCAGACAAACAGGTGAGTACACTGTGAGCATGCTGTATGGGCAATGCCTTTTTGGAGTGGTGTGGATGGAAGATACAGGGGGGGGCTGAGGCCTGTATGAGCGGACGGTGAGTGTATGTGCGTCAGGGCAAGGTGGGAACGTGGGCCAATGACTGTGACGGTCCGGACGGTTAAAGATCATCCTCTTCCCCTGTACTATTCCTCTAGGTCAGCGCCCACCAGAAGAAGGATATTTGGCCTGCATTGGCCAAGGACGTCCGGACCCTGGGGGTCCACCAAAGACGGAGCACCCACTGCAGGAAAAGATGGGAGGACATTCACCGCTGGAGAAAGAAGACGACGGAGGCCCAGCTGGGGATGGCCTCCCAACGTGGAAGGGGTGCCCGTCGCACCATGACCCACATGATGTTCCGGATCCGGGCGGTGGCATATCCGGAGTTGGATGGGAGCTTGAAGGCATCACAGCAGCCACAAGGGGGTGAGTACCGTCACATCCATCTGACTCTGCGCACATTACGAGGTGTCTGGGTGGGGGAAGTGGGAAGTGGGTTACCCTAGGCCAGGGTGAGCTTTGTAGGCAAGGACCCTTTGTGAAGCAGGCTATGTGGCACCCCAACCCCACCAGTGGTAAGAGTCATCTACACCTAGTCAGGCTCCTGTGACTTCCATGTGTGCAGCAATAGGGCATAGGCCTTGTACCCCATGTCCCTGTGATTAATTAGCGAACTCTAAGTGCATGGCGTAGTGCAGAAGGCTGCTGTGTCTGTAGTGTCTGCCAACGGTAGCTGTATTGCATGCACTGAGCATGTCTTTCTTCTCCCCCCCCCCTTTTTGTGGTCTCCCTGTTCTTGTTTGCATTAGCATCATCAGGTGGAGGAGCAGTGCCACCGGAGCAGGATGGAGTTGCATCCCACGTGGCCCTGGAGGGCGAGACAACGGAGTCTGAAGTCACCAGTGGGATGGAGGGTGAGGGTAGCTCCACGGCGGGGACAGGAGCAGAGACCAGCAACACCGATTCCTCCTCTGATGGGAGCTCCCTTGCGGTTGCGGACCCCTCTGTGCCCACTGCATCTACAGGTACAGCTGCCACCCCCACTACCAGCTCCGCCCTCCCAGCAGCCCCTCAGCGTATGTCCTGTGGCCGCTCACCCAGGAGGGTGGGCATCTCCTTTGCCCCAGGCACCTCAGGCCCTGCCTCAGTTAGCCCTGCTACCCTCAGTGAGGAGGCTATTGACCTCCTGAGAACACTCACTGTCGGGCAATCTACCATTCTGAATACCATCCAGGGTGTAGAGAGGCAGTTGCAACAAACAAATGCATACCTGGATGGCATTCATTCTGGCCAGGCAGCCCAACAGCAAGCATTTCAGGCTCTGGCCTCTGCACTGATGGCAGCCATTGTCCCTGTGTCCAGCCTCCCCCCTCCAACCTACTCCACCCAGACCAATCCCCTGTACCTCAGCCTATCCCAAGCACACCATCAGACCAGCATGCACACAGTTCAAAACACAAGGGTGGCTCAGACAAACATAAGCACCACACATCCCACAGACACTCACACAAGCATCATACCCATGCAGATGTACCAACATCCACTGCCTCCACTGTGTACCTCTCCTGCACGTCTCCCTCCTCCCTCCCTGTCTCGTCTCCACTCACACCTGGATACACTACATCTTCAGCCACTACCTCCATCACCACACACTGCTCATGTGCACTCACCACCCCCACTACCATTCAAACATCCCCCATTGTGCCAGTGAGCCCTCCTTCCAAAGTACACAAACGCAGTCGCACACCCACCCAACAGCCATCCACCTCACAACAGCCTCCAGCCCATGCACCTTCACCCAAAGTCAGCAAACGTACACCTCCTACATCCACTACCTCTTCCTCCACTCCAAAACCCCCTCCATCTACCCGTGCCACTGTGTCTAAAAAGCTTTTCCTATCAAATGTTGACCTCTTCCCTACACTCCCCCCCCATACGTCCCCTAGGGCCCGCCTTTCTAGGTCCCAACCCAACACCTCAGCCACTCAATCACCGGGCACAGTGGTGCCAGCAAAAGCGGGATTTTGGAGTGCGCCAAGCAACAGGGCTGCCAGTGCTCCAAGGAGCGAGGGCAAGGATATTCCCCCACCTCCAAAACTGAAAACGTTGCCCACATCCCGGAGGGAGAAGGCAAAAACCCCTGCCACCAAGGGCTCAGGCAAAACAAAAGTGGAAAGTGGCAAGACAGCTGCGCCACCATCCAAGGTGGGGAAGGGCCAGAAAATCAAAGGCAGGTCCACGTCGATGCCAACCTGCACGGCGGACATGACCGCCACCAGCACTTCCACCTGCACCGCCACCACAGACACCGCCGCCAGCACCACAGACACTGAGCCCACCACCAGTACTGCAGACACTGAGCCCGCCACCAGCACCGCAGACACTGAGCCTGCCACCAGCACAGCCGCCACAAAGACTGCCACCAGCACCGCAGTCAGTAAGCCCGCCAGCAGCACCGCAGTCAGTGAGCCCGCCACCAGCACCGCGGCCACAAAGACCGCCACCATCACCGTTTCCCCAGAGCCCGCCGCCAGGACCATTCCCACAGAGCCCACCTCCAGCACCGATGTCACAGAGCCCTCCACCAGCACAATGCCACAGAGTCTGCCGCCAGCACCGATGCCACAGAGTCCGCCACAAGAACCGCCGCTACTGCCACCGCTGCAAGCACCACCAGCAGGCCCGCGACATCCTGAGCCAGTGTCACCACCGCAGACATGGCTGCCATCACCAGTGGTCAGTCATACGAGGCTGGTGGTCAGTTCCAGGAGCCTGGCCAGCTTGCATGTTGCACCACCGTCAGTGGAGTGTCACATCCACTACCTCAGTCCTTGGCTGGATGAAGCACTCTGGGTACAAAGCCCCCTCCAGAACCAGTGGAGAAAGACATCCACTACCTCAGTCCTTGGCAGGATGAAGCACTCTGGGCACAAAGCCCCCTCCAGAACCAGTGGAGAAAGGCATCCACTACCTCAGTCCTTGGCAGGATGAAGCACTCTGGGCACAAAGCCCCCTCTAGAACCAGTGGAGAAAGGCATCCACTTGAGAGACTGTGGCTTTGCACTCCCTAGGATAAAGCAGTGGGCAAACCACCCACTGAAAAGACTTGAGAGACTGTGGCTTTGCACTCCTCAGGCTAAAGCAGTGGGCAAACCACCCACTGAAAAGACTTGAGAGACTGTGGCTAAGCACTCCCCAGGTTGCAGCAGTGGGCAAAACACCCACTGAAAAGACTTGAGAGACTGTGGCTTTGCACTCCCCAGGATGCAGCAGTGGGCAACCCTCCCACTGGAGAGACTTGAGAGACTGTGGCTTTGCACTCTCCAGGATAAAGCAGTGGGCAACCCAGCCACTGGAGAGACTTGAGAGACTGTGGCTTTGCACTCCCCAGGATAAAGCAGTGGGCAAACCACCCACTGAAAAGACTTGAGAGACGGTGGCTTTGCACTCCCCAGGATGCAGCCGTGGGCAACCCTCCCACTGGAGAGACTTGAGAGACTGTGGCTTTGCACTCCCCAGGATAAAGCAGTGGGCAAACCACCCACTGAAAAGACTTGAGAGACTGTGGCTTTGCACTTCCCAGGATGCAGCAGTGGGCAACCCAGCCACTGGAGAGACTTGAGAGACTGTGGCTTTGCACTCCCCAGGATACATCAATGGACATGGAGCCCCCTTGTGGAGCTGGCGTCGTGCACTCATCTGGCTGAGGTGCCCCCTCTTCCCTTCCCCCTGAGGTGCCTGTTTCATTTCGATCTGATGCCCCAGCAGTGTTCTCTCCGTTTGGAGTCTGGTATCGAGTGTGGGCCTCTCCCATGCATTTTGGGCCCAGTGGTCCACGGACTATGAATGGTGCATTACCCAGACTTGTATAGTTGGTGTACAGAATTGTTTATACTGTATTTCAAGTTTCGACTAATGGATTTTTATTGATTACAATAGTTACAATCATTTCCTTTTGTCATTGCGTTCTTCCAGGGGAGATTGGGGGGTGTAAATCTAATGTTGCAGCATGTATTGGTGTGTGTGTTGTTGTGGGTGAGGGTGGGGGTGGGGGTGTTGTGTGTTGCCTGTGTATGTCACTCTCTTTTCCCTCCACCCTCCCCTGTGTTGTAGGTGCAGTACTCACCATGGTCGTCGCTGCCATCGTTTGTGCTCCTGGTGGAGGAGCAGGAAAACTATTGAAGGGAGGATTTGGAGTTCTGGCTCCATGGGGTCCTGGTTCCTTGTGGGTTGTGTAGATGTGAGTGTTTCCCCTTCCAAGTCCTGTTTCGCAGTGTTTTTGTTTGCATTGGTTCCGCCCCAGAAAAGGTGATGGATTGGCCTTTCATAATAGTGTGGGCTTTGCATTGTCTTTCACCTGTCTGTTGCCAGTGACCGCCATACTGTTTGTTTGTACTGCCATGGTGGTCGGAGCGTTAAAGTGTCTGTCTATGTTGGCGGTTTCCTCCATGGTCGTGATTCCATGTTTTTTTACCGCTGGCCTGTTGGCGGTCTTACCGCCGCTTTAACACCGACCGCCAGGGTTGTAATGAGGGCCAAAGTCTTAATGATGATGTTGCAGGAGCCGGTTTGGAATACTGCTCAGATAATAGAAGGTTATGCAGTGAGTTGGGGTTGCTTTCACCACATCTACCCCAGCAAGTGGGTGAACCATTTATGGTGTAAACTTAAGTCACACAGCAATAAAGCACACAGCCCAGGGGAAGTGGGTTAGGGGCTTGATGAATGTATGGGAAAAGGGATTTGGAGAAAAGTGTGTGAAAGACAAAACTACACACAAAAAACATAACAATAATATTTATTGGGGTACCGAGCAGCACAACATTATCAATCTGCTGTGGAAGGAAATATTAAAGGGACTAAAGCAAGACTGCTGGATTTGGGTTAGCAGCACTTCTGCTTGTAGGCAATTGAGACACTCCCACACCAAAGAGCAGCTATCTGCCTAACCCTCCTGCCTCTCTAGTAGCACCTCATCCAAACCCAAATGGTAAAAGTGATTTGTGGCAGCCTAGCGCATGGAACTCTAAAAACCCCTCAGGGAAATCATGGTAAACAAACCTTACTCTTTTCTCTTCAAACATAAGTCTATTACACGGTCATGCAGGAAAAAAGATGCAGAACAGTTTTCAATAAATTTATTGAAAAAACTGCAATCTACAATAAACTGCATGAGCTGCAATGATAAGGATAATGAGGAATAACAAGATCAGCATTTTGAAAATCAAAGATGTGAATATGAAAAACCCCAACATATTGTACTTACATGAATATATAATTCCTATCTAGAACTAATCTCAAGCCCCTAGTGAGAACATGGGGGTGTAAGCCAAATCTGTCCGTGCAGTGTCCATGAGAAGCACACTCCACCTCTGTTACCTTGATACAAGGTCAGGCCTCCAGTCTCCAGGTCAGGCTCTATAGAGACACAAAGGCAGAGGTTGGCTGCGAACCGGCATGAAGGATGGATGGAAAATCCTGGTTGGAACCCCATCTAATACTCTTTGTCACAGAAGAATTACATATAAGAGACATGTTTTGTTCTTGCACAGAAGCATGACACGGGTGTGTATCTAAACGCTGGACTGTTTACACAGTCTTGTGGTGATAATACAAAATATTATCAGGTGTGCCTTGCAATCTGTTCCTGCTAACCCGGGGTAAAAGAACACGTTGAAAAATATGTCATCCATAACGCTTATAGTGAAACTTTCGCAGAATAGCGACTGATTATGAAAATAAAACCATTGGTGCTAAAACAATCTATGCTAAAATGCATACACTCAAACAAATGAAAACAGATATATTATCTGAGTAAAAGAGCACAGGCTGCAAGTCCAAGCCAAGCCAAATATTGTGCCCAGGCAAGGAGCTAAAATGGACGCACAACATCCTCCCCTATTGCCAGAACAAAGGTACAAAGTCCAAAGCCTAATACTAAAAATGCTCTAATTAAAATCCTAAAAGCATATTTAAAATCATACACAAGAGTTAAAATGTATAAGTCAACAAGCAAAGCAGGCCAGGAGACAGGCCCAATTAATAGGCAATTTGGTGTCACATTTTATACTTTGAAAAAGCCAGTGGTCAAATTTTAACAGTAATTGTGGTCTCGCAGAAAATCTTCAATGTCATCAAGGGAGATTGAGACCAAAAAGGACTCCACTTCGGCAGGCAAGAAGTTAGTCAATGTATTAGCAGAAGGGTCCACAGAGCTGAGGTTTGCACAAGCCTCAGGAGCAGAAATTCAAAGTTAGCACTGTCCATTGTGCCAGATGTCATTGGAGCTAATAGATCCACAAGCGGTGGCTAATAGGATGCCTCGCAAATCAACCTTAGTCTTAAGGGGCATGCCCGTGAATGGACCTTCATCAAGAACATTAACAGATTCCCATCCACAGGAGGCACAGGCTGCACTTTAAGACACACTTTCGGTGCACATTCAAAGAGGCACCATGTGCAATGGAAAACCGTCTGTACATACGTCAGGACTGGTGGGAATGTCAATGACCAATCTAGCTCCATCTCATCAAGCAAGGAATCTCCAAATACTGCATCATGCAATCACGACACAGCTGGGTTGGTGGTAGCTCCATCACTCCACTTTTCTGAGAGAGAACTGCCACTGCACATCAAAAATACCAGCAGCAGAATTCCCCAAAATAATGCCAAAGCTAAAGGGAATCTAACAAATACACTCAAAAAGAGTAAATGTATGGCTGAAGGTATGACTCTAAACACAGCCTGAAAGGTGCTGACAAATCCAGTACAGATAGCTTTCAAAAAGTGCACAATCACTATAGTATTTGATGCATCAAAGACTCTGCTCACCAATTCTCCAAAATGCTTAAGGAAGTTGGTATTTAATAGGGACTGTATCTCAGCTGATGACCTTGCGATCTGGAGATCAGAGGACTCCTTGCCTGGTGTCAGAGTAACATGATTTTGAAACAATAGTGCCTTTAGTCTGCTCAGCTTTTCAAAATGTATATTAGAAGCAACAATGTGGGGCCACAAGCCTGCCACTTTTATCTCTTGTGTGTTCAGGATCATATAAGTTCCAATAGAAAGTATCTGAAATACTGGAAAAATCATAGAGACAGGCTTAAGATAGCAAGCCAAATTAGCTACCTCCGTTTTGCAAAGGCTGTATAATGACACCTGCTTACAGATCACAGAATGACTAAGAGTAGTCTCACATTAGTTTCTGCTAAAAAAGACCTCTGTTTTGACGTTCAGACACTTCAAAAGGAAACTCCCACACTCCGTGTGTGTGACTGTCACCTAGATGCTCAAACATGCCTACTGGAAAATGCTTTAAGCATTTTCTGAAACGAAAGGTGGAAATGGGCAGATTAATTTCTCCTTGTAATAACCATACTCTTGAGGGGATTTCTGCTACATTACAAGGCAACTTTTCCAGCTTCTCAATGTTAAGCATGCTGTGACTAGCTTCTTTTTTAGCCATTATCTGTTGTTGTCTGGACAAATTAAAAGCGGCAAACAATTGAGTGCCATTAACGTGCTTCCAAGGCATGCGGCCACTTTTGAGAACCTGCAATGTCCAACTTAACTGCATGATAAAACGCAGCTGGCATTGTCCATGTTGTAAAAAGGACATGTCATTCTGAATAATAACAATAGTGGATGACACAACATTATTTAAGGTGTAAATTCTGTTGGACAAAGTGTTCATGCCATTATCGAATATAGCTAAAGTGTTTCCCATGTTTTCCTTATCAATCTGCCTTACTCTAGCAGCAGCTTCCATCTGTGAAAGTTTCCAGATCTCATTATATATGGCATATAGGAAGTGTTTTGAGCTTGGCTTCCTGGGTCCTAACAGAAAATTTTGTAAATTGACTTCCTCAGACAGGAGATTAAGGTGTTCTTTGACAGGTGTTAAAGTGGACTAATGTAACCATTGTTGGCACAGTTTACCCACACAGTTTGTAGTGACAGTACCTAAATGTTGAGCTGAGATATAACAAGGGTTTTGCTGGTTTGCTCTGAAACTCCATGATGAAATAACAAAACGCGCATTGGCCACAATAACCACCCACCCAAATTCTAAATTGAGGAATCAAAGGTACCATTCTGACCCTAAACAGTGAGTTGTTCTTCAGTGACGTTTAGAAATGTTTGCCAATTGTGAAATTGAGCTGGTGTGGAAAAACTTGGCACATTCATATCTTTTACTTTTGCTAACCTCAGACAGGTTGTTTGTTGGACGGTGTCATTTAAGAATATAATTTGAAATGGAATAAGGTATGCTCTAAACAAAGCTTCCCTCCCCTGTATTTACCAATTGTTTGTTCCCCATACACTCTACAAATCAACAGTGTTTTTCCAAAACCCATACCCTTCAACAGCAAGCTGGGAAACAAAGGAATCTGAATGGATCAATTTTGTGTTGGTTAGCAAAATTTTTCTCATTCTAGAAGGCGGCAATTTGAAATGGTACGATTTAGCATTTCTTGGGTCATTCCAAATAAATTACACAAACTTATCTATATATGTCTTGGAACTCCCCACAGGTGGAGTTAATTTTTTTTTCCATTGTCTGTAATTATAAACTAATCTTGGAGTACTAGCTTGGTGCAGAAAGTAATGTCCATAATCCTGGTAATAGAAAATTTTGCCATAATTCACTGTGTTCATATGCATGTTTTCACTTTCAAATACAGTATAATATTCAAGCATAGAAAGTGTGGAATCAACTGTTTTAACATCCCAGTCATCGGAAACAATGTGTAATATCATCAGTCATTGAAATTTTAAACACATGTGGAATTTGAATGACCTCAGTAGGACTGTATATATCAAATGGTACTTTATCCCAAACAATCCCATCTGGAATCGGAACTGCTGAAATGTTCACAAGGGACAAGTCTCTTTGGACTTTACAGGAAGCTACGTAAGCTGTCAAAACCTCATACACCGGTTCAGCGGCAGAGCGTTCAGGAAGATAATGACCATTTATCATAATATAAAAGACAATAACAAAACCAATCCAAACCAAAAAGGCAAGCAATATCAACAATATCCACAGATAATATCAGGGCTAAATTAATATATAATTTAAGCCACATGTACAGCTTACATGTCTTTGATGCAGTTTCAGTTTCAGAAGCGGATGAGTTAGAAGAAAGGTCATAAATTTCGAGGAAATAATCAAAAGCAGTCTGTTCAAACACGGGAGCCAGCAAAGAGATGGTGGATGGACCCATTTGTGGTGGTTCATAGAAGAAAATGCCATCTGTCTGTGTCGAATTGGAGTAGCAAAGTTCCACATTTCGGGCATTTTTTTTCAATCAAGTGGCAACAGGAATCAGCAGTAGCTCATTCTTCACCATTCCCATACTCAAGGAGGCAATTATAGCATTGGTAATTGCAGAAATGTTGTTTACTGCTTGTGAAGGTATATCCTGTCAGGTAGTGAGAAGGGAATGGGTGGTACCCGAAGGACCTCTTGGTTTGCTGTGCTGGATCAGCCACACAGTGCAATTTGACGTTGTCAATTGAAACAAATCTGTTCTTTCTGGAACCAGGCAGTGATGGTATGATGACAATTTTGGTACTGTGTATTCCCAGGACTGGAACCAGTGCTCTGTAGGATAGGCCAATCTTTTCATGAACTAGATCCCCAACTTTAGGAATCCAGCCTATAGATGTTGTTGGCAAATCCCTTATTCCCAAGGTGGTGGCACAGCCAGATGAATTTTCATCTCAGAATGGTTACAGTTCCTGTAAAACAGCAATAGAATTTATTTATGTCAAATGGTGTGCCTGCCACCACCACACCAGGATCATCAAGATCAGGGACATACATAGGTATCCCGGAGAGGACCTCATAAAGTGTGCGATTACCCAAGGACCTTCTGGGCAGATTGTTTAGTGCTTTCTGGACCTCACATCGGTGATGAAGCAAACTACAGCCTGAACCTAAAACTCTTGCTGTTAAGACTGCTTTAAGTCTCGGTTCCTCCTCACTACTACACTGTTTTCCTCAGGATGGTAGGGTGAGTGATAATGAAGCTGAACACCCATCAATCCCATGGTGTCCCTGAATGTCCTAGAGGCAAAGGCTAAGCCCTGGTCAAAGTGGAATGCTGCAAACTCATATGTACTGATAAAGTCTTGCAAACCTTTAATAATGGTCCAAGCGTCTGCCGACCATGGTGGCCATACCCACAGGAATCTAGAATAGGAATCAACGGTGAATAAGATGGATTTGTATATAGCTTCAGGTTGTGAGGGACCTCAATGGTCCTGGTTCACGTATTGCAGTGATCTGTTGGAAATTAGGAGGGATGTCTGCGGTGGCAGGTTGATGGTTGACCCTTTAATATGTTGGCCCATATCACAGCAAAGGACATATTGCTTGGTCTGTTTGTTAAGACCTGGCCAGCAAAAGTGTTTTTGCAATAGATATATTGTTGCCACCACACCTGTGTGTGCAGAAGTAACACTCTCATGCACTGCTTTGATGAGATCTAATCTCTGCTCTTGGTTGGGGATCACACAATCTCCTACTCCTGGAATGGTTGCAAAGGCAATGTTTTGGACACGGAGATGGTAGGAATATTTTGCATGATATCTTTTTGATTAAGACTTGCAGTCAGCCAAAGCTTTCTCATCACCCAGCGTCTCATTATCCAACCTCATATGAGAAGGAGTTATTGCAGCAAAAGAAGCTGTAGCTAGTGCTGGTTTGGCAGCTTCATCAGCCAAAGAGTTTGCTACAGCATGTATTCCTACACATTGATGCCCCAATGAATGTACTACATGAGCCTTTGGAACTCTGTCCTAAATGTCAGCAACCCTCCCCCACAAATTTTTGTGTTTGATGGTGTTCCCTTTGGAATCTCTGGAATCGCTGAAGCCATTAAGGTGCTAGTGATTTAGGTAATCATCGCGGAAGTTGTGTCTGGACTTGTCTGATTTGTTGGAGAGGGAGAGGATGAGTTGGGTATCGTCAGCGTAGGAGATGATGTTTATTCCGCAGCTTCTGACAAGGGTGGCTAGCGGGGCAATGTAGACGTTGAACAACGTAGGGCTGAGGGAGGATCCCTGGGGCACTCTGCAGGTGGTGGGTTTGGGATCTGCAAGGAAGGGGGCGAGTCTTACTTGTTGTGTTCTGCCGAAGAGGAAGGATTGGATCCAGTCGAGGGCCCTGTCTCTGGTGCCAGATTCTTGGAATCTTCTTATCAGCGTGTCATGGGATACTGGGGGTCATTACACAATTGGCGGTAAAAGCCGCTTACCGCTGTGCAGAAGACCGCCAATACACCGCGGCGGCGGCGGGAGACCGCCACAGCTATTATGACACACATCACGAATCCGCCAAAATTCAGACACCCACACAAGTACGCCACACCAAAGGTCAGCGATAAATATGCAGAAACAAATCCTCCACCTCCACGCCAACAGAAACACGCCCATGCAATTACGACACACGAATCCACGCGGCGGTCTTTCAACCGCGGTATTCCATTGACGGTACACACCGCCACGCTCAAAATACACACACAGCTCCAAAACACCGCCACATTGGACAATTCAAAATACACACACCTGATACACATACACACACCACTCCCACATACCCAACACAATATAAAACAGACACCCACATCACCCACAAACCCCTACGACCACAAATTAGAGACGAAGGCCAGAGAGAGACAGCACAGAATAGATAACACCATCACACAGAGGCACACTACACCATCACCCACACAACATCCATGCACAAAACACCACATACCACTACACTCACCACACTCATCAACACATACACCACCCCACACATCACACACACCACCCCATGTCACGCCAAAGACACCCCGCTTCTCCAAGGAGGAGCTCAGGGTCATGGTGGAGGAAATCATCTGGGTAGAGCCACAGCTATTTGGCTCACAGGTACAGCACACATCAATAGCCAGGAAGATGGAGCTATAGCAAAGAATAGTTGACAGGGTCAACGCTGTGGGACAGCACCCAAGAAATAGGGAGGACCTCAGGAAGAGGTGGAACGACCTACGGGGGAAGGTGCATTCCACGTTCTCCAGGCACCACATCGCGGTACAGCGGACTGGCGGCGGACCCCCACCTCCTCCCCCACAACTAACAACATGGGAGGAGCAAGTCTTGTCCATCTTGCATCCTGAGGGCCTCAGAGGAGTCGCTGGAGGAACGGACACTGGTAAGTCTAATCTTCACTATCATATCCCCCACCCTACCTGCATGCTATCACACACCCCCACCCTCACACCCTCCCCTATCACCCTAACTCCTCACTAATCTACCCATAACACCAACCACCCATCCCAACCCCAAGACCTGCATGACACAACTAAGCATGGACACCCATCACTAAAGCATGCCCACTGCACAGACCCACAACACCCCCCAACCATCACCACACAGGAATGCCTGCACTGGGGTTCACGCACACCCAACCATTGCACACCATGAAACACACACAAGCAATAATCATGTACTTATACCCCTGAAGGAACCCGAAGGAACCCGAAGGAACGTCACCACACCAGAGGGTCCAGACAACACCACTCCACCCCCAGAAGAGGCCTACAGTGACGACAGCAGCTCTGCCCTACTGGATCTTGATGACCAGCCCGGACCATCGTGGGCCTCAGGACAGTCGGTTCCCCTTGCCCAGCCACAGCCCAACACTGAGCTTCCACCCTCTGGTAACCCCAGCACAGCACCCACCCAGCGGGCCCATACCTCCCTACCCAGGACAGGTCAATCAGCGGTGTGTCCACCACTACAGGGCACCCAGGCTAACCCACCACCCCAACAACAACAGGGACCTGGGGGCAGTGGTAGTGGGCACACGGTCCAGAGGACGGAGGCACAGGAACACAGGGGAACTGGGAGGGCTGCTGTGCGACAGAGGGAGGACAGGCCAAGGGAACCAACTCTCCACGAGGCCCTATCCTCCATCATGGGAGCATACCACCACTCCCAGGAGACGATGGCAACGGTCCTGGACAAGTTGCAGGAGACCCTGCGTCTGCAGGAGGAGCAGTATTTGGGGTTCAGGGAGGAACTCAGGACCATCCCCTCTGCCCTGGGCTCCATCGTAGGGGTGCTGACGGACATTCAAAAGACCTTGAGGGACACCGTAGCACTCCAAGGGGCCCCTGACACTAGCCAGGACGAAGAAATGCCCACCACCTCCGCCGGCCCTAGTGGACAGGACGCCCCGCCACAGGACCACCACACCAGCACCCCACCCCCTGCAGACGGACAACCACCACGAAAGTGGGCCCTGAGATCCAGGAACAGGACAGAGCAAGATGGCAAGACCCCCGCCAGGAAATAAGACTACCCTGATTGTCCCCCCACTGTCCCACTTTGTTACCCTGTCCAGATTGGAACCTCCCCAGCTCCACTTCCAATGGCCAGATGTGCAATGTACCTGTGAGACTAATAGACTGGACTCTGCCATGGACATTCTTCCACCATGACCTCTTCCCATTTCTCAACCCCCCTACATTTTTATGCACTTCAATAAACACCCTTGAAACCTTAATAATATTGGAGTCAGTCAATGATTGTGAACTTTGTATTACAGTGTTAAAAAAGGTTACCCATTGGAAGGTCAACATACCAATGTCACACATCACAAGCCTTTCAAGGGTGCAAGCTGTTGACACGTAGGTTACCACATTAGTGAAACTGAAATGGAAGGGGACAAACCAGTTACCAAATTGGGAGTGAAATGTAGGTACAGGATAGAGGTAGACGTGTGAAATGTAATATAATGTGAAACATGAAATTGTACTCACCTGTGTCTCATTGAAAATATTGCTGTATGACTGACTCCCTGTTGTCGTTTTCATCTTCCACAGCTTCCTCCTCATCACTGTCCACTGGCTCCACAGGCTCACCCGCTGCAACAACACCGTCATCTGGATCATCCTCCTGCAGAAAAGGCACCTGGTGTCGCAATGCCAAGTTATGGAGCATGGAGCAGGCGATGATGATGTCGCACACCTTCTTCGGTGAGTAGAATAGGGACCCACCTGTCATATGGAGGCCCTGAACCTGGCCTTCAGGAGGCCGAAGGTCCGCTCCATCACCCTCCTAGTCCGCCCATGGGCCTCATTGTAGCGTTCCTCTGCCCTGGTCCTGGGATTCCTCACTGGGAACAGTAGCCAGAACAGGTTAGGGTAACCAGAGTCCCCCAATAGCCATACACGGTGCCTCTGGAGTTCACCCATCATATCAGGGATGCTGCTATTCCGCAGGATGTAGGCATCATGCACTGAGCCAGGGAACATTGCATTTACCTGCGAGATGTACTGGTCTGCCAAACAGACCATCTGGACATTCATGGAATGATAACTCTTCCTGTTCCTGTACACCTGTTCATTCCTGCGGGGGGAGACCAGAGCTACATGGGTCCCATCAATGGCACCTATGACGTTGGGGATATGTCCAAGGGCATAGAAGTCACCTTGCACTGTAGGCAAATCCGCCACCTCAGGGAAAATGATGTATCTCCTTACGTGTTTCAGCAGGGCAGACAACACTCTGGACAAGACGTTGGAAAACATAGGCTCTGACATCCCTGATGCCATGGCCACTGTTGTCTGAAAAGACCCACTTGCAAAGAAATGGAGCACTGACAGCACCTGCACGTCAGGGGGTATTCCAGTCAGATGGCGGATTAGTGACATCAGGTCTGGCTCCAACTGGGTACATAGTTCCCGGATTGTGGCACGGTCAAACCGGTAGGTCACGATGACATGTCGCTCTTCCATTGTCAACAGGTCCACCAGCGGTCGGTAAACCGGCGGATTCCGCCATCTTCCAATATGTCCCAACTGACGGTGCCTAAGAAGGACAACAGCGAAAAAACTGTCAGCATTCCTCCAGGTATGTACCCACAGTCACACACAAGACTACACCAGACAATTAACCCATCCGGGAAAGGTTTTGAGTGTAGGCCTCGGTATGTGTGACGCAGTAGTAATTGAAGCCATGTGGGCCCCTGAAATGGCGGCTGCCTGACCTCTAAACTGGGACAATGGAATTGTGGGGTAACTGCGCTGCCGTTGGACACCGTCGCGGTAGGCGGTCGTAGAGCGCGGCGCAATGCTACATTGGTTAACATTGGACCCTATGGGTCCCAGGAGCCAATGAACAGGTGCGCTGGCGGTGATGATGCGCACCGCCGCAGACGTCACCACCGCGGACGTCACCACCATTTACTATCTCTTCAATCACTAGATACCTGACCTTCGACAGGAGAGGACCTACACTGCTAGTGCTGCTGTGACCTCGGTCTGGAAGCGACGATGGCTTCTGCGTCTGGGGAAAGGGCCCCTGCCTTCACTGCACAGGAGTTGGAGAAACTTGTGGATGGGGTCCTCCCCCAGTATACGCTACTCTACGGTCCTCCAGACCAACAGGTTAGTACACAGGGAGCACGTTGTATGGGCTAGGCCTGGGTGGAGAGGGCTGGGTGGATGAGGGAAGGGGGCAGAGTACATAGAACAGTCATGCATGGGGATGAATAGGCCACAGGGATAGAGTTGGGAGGGGGCCAATTACAACGACAGTGCAGTAGGTAACGACTGTTCCTCTTTCCTTGAGCATGTCATGTAGGTCAGCGCCCACCAGAAGAGGGACATTTGGCGTGCCATCGCCAAGGAAGTCCGGACCCTGGGGGCCCACCATAGACGGGGCACCCACTGCCGGAAGAGATGGGAGGACATTCGCCGCTGCAGCAAGAAGATGGCGGAGGCTCAGCTGGGGATGGCCTCCCAACGTGGGAGGGGTGCCCGTCACACCATGACCCCCCTGATGTTCCGGATCCTGGCGGTGGCCTACCCGGAGTTGGATGGGCACTTAAGGACATCACAGGAGACACAAGGGGGTGAGTACAACCTCATCTCATGGACTTTGCGTGCTGTGGAGCTGTCTGGGTGGGGGTGGTGGGCTGTGGGTGTCCCTAGGCCAGGGCGAGTTAGGTAGGCAAGGCCCCTCCGTTATGTAGGCCATGTGGCACTCTACCCCAGCTCAAAAAAAAGGCAAATTGATGTATAATTGCCCCCTTTGCCATCCATGTGGGCAGATTTCTACCTTTGCCATGTAGGCCATATCCCAGAAATTGCATGTGCAGAGGGCAGGAGCACGGCGTAATGCAGGGGGCTGCTGCGTTTGTCTTGTCCGCCAACGGTAGCGGTATGCCACGCACTAAAACTCTCTTTCTTCTGTCTCCACCTTTTTTCTGCTCTCCCTGTCCTTCTGTACATCAGCATCAACAGGCGGCGGTACAGTGGCACTGGAGCACGAGGGAGCTGCATCCCACATGGCCATGGAGGGCCACACCACAGACTCTGAATTCACCAGTGGGACGGAGGGCGAGGGGAGCTTCACGTCGGCCACAGGATCACCAAACAGCGACATGGACTCGTCCGCCGATGGGAGCTCCCCTGTGGTGGCGGCACCATCTGTGCGCCCCACTTCTACGGGTACAGCCGCCACCTCCCCTACCAGCACCGCTCTCCCAGCAGCCCCTCAGCATTCGCCCCGTGCCCACTCACCCAGGAGGATGGGCATCACCTTCGCCCCAGGCACCTCAGGCCCTGCTCCAGTCACCCCTGCTGCCCTCAGTGAGGAGGCCATTGACCTCCTCAGGTCACTCACTGTTGTGCAGTCTACCATTGTGAATGCCATCCAGGGTGTAGAACGAGAGTTGAAACACGGTAATGCATTCCTGGAAGGCATTCATTCTGGTCAGGCTGTCCCCTGCAATCTCTGGCCTCAGCACTGATGGCAGCCATTGTCCCTGTGTCCAGCCTCCCCCCTCCAACTTCCTCCACCCAGACCCAATCCCCTGTACCCCAGCCCATCCCAAGCACACCTACAGACCAGCATGCACACAAGTCAACACACACAAGTAGCTCAAGCAAACATAGGCACCACACACACCACAGGCACTCACACAAGCATCAGACCCATACAGACACAGCAACATCCACTGTCTCCACTGTGTCCCCCTCCCCCTCTTCTCCCTCCTCCCTCCCAGTCTCGTTTACACACACACCTGCATGCACCACATCTACAGGCCCTAGGACTCGCACCAGGACACCCAGCACCACAAGCCGCTCACCTGCACTCACCACCTCCACTGCCATATACACGTCCCCTGTGTCCTCTCCCAGTGTGTCTGTGACGCCCCCTCCCAAAGTACACAAACGCCGGCAATCACTCACCCAACATCCATCCACCTCACAACAGCCTCCAGGACCTGCGCCTGCACCCAAAACAGCTAAAGTGACACCTCCTACAGCCACCTCCTCTTCCTCCACTCCAGAGCCCCTCCAGCTACCCATCCCAGTGTACGTCAGAAACTGTCCCTATGTCAAATTGACCTTTTTGCCCCCACCACCCCCCTCCAATTCATCAGTCCCGTCGTAGCGCCTCAGCCAAAAAGCCTCCAGTACCAGTGGTGCGTGTACCAGGTTTTTGGAGTGCCCTGTCCACCAGGGCAGGCAGTAGGACCTGGAGCCAAGGCACTGTCAGCCCACCCCCTGTAAAGGCTCCGAAATTGGAGAGTGGATGACGGGACCGTGTCAAGACTCCTGGTGGGACAAACAGTGAAATGTGATCCAAGGCGATTGGTGAGTCATCTGTAACTCAAAAGAAGGTGGGGAAGGTCCCAAGGAAGTCTCCCCAACCTGTTGTGAGTGTCACGGCGGAGAAGTGCGCCATCATATCCGGCGGTCCAGACACAACCGCCAGCACCGTTGTTACTGGTCATAAGACCACCGCCAGAGTCACAGCCCAGGAGGGCCCAAGTATCGTCACTGGTCCAGAGACCACTGCCACCGCCAGAGTCATAGCCCTGGAGGGCCCAAGTATCGTCACTGGTCCAGAGACCACCGCCAGAGTCATAGCCCAGGAGGGCCCAAGTATCGTTACTGGTCAGGAGACAACCGCCACTGCCGGAGTCACAGCCCAGGAGGGCTCAAGTATCGTTACTGGTCAGGAGACCACCGCCACCACCAGAGTCATAGCCCAGGAGGGCCCAAGTATCGTTACTGGTCAGGAGACCACCGCCACTGCCGGAGTCACAGCCCAGGAGGGCTCAAGTATCGTTACTGGTCAGGAGACCACCGCCACCGCCGGAGTCACAGCCCAGGAGGGCTCAAGTATCGTTACTGGCCAGGAGACCACCACCACCACCGGAGTCACAGGCCAGGAGGGTCCAGAATCCCACAGCCCCGCTGGGCAATGATGGAACATCAAGCCGCACACCAACGTCCATTGTGGAGTTCGTCATGCCACACACCAACGTCCAGTGTGGAGTTCGTCATGCCACACACCAACGTCCAGTGTGGAGATCGTCATGCCACACACCAATGTCCAGTGTGGAGTTCGTCATGCCACACACCAATGTCCATTGTGGAGATCGTCATGCCTCACACCAATGTCCATTGTGGACATCGTCATGCCACACACCAATGTCCAGTGTGGAGTTCGTCATGCCACACACCAATGTCCATTGTGGAGATCGTCATGCCTCACACCAATGTCCATTGTGGAGATCGTCATGCCACACACCAATATCCGTACCAGAACCGCCATGGCAAAGCACCGCTGAACAAGGCCAAGACCGCCATGGTGAAGACCGCTGAACAGGGCAAAGACCGTGTGGGTATGAATAGTCCGGCACATCAGGCATCGTTCTCCCATGTGCAGCTGGGACTGTGACAGGACATGTACTTTCACAGGGAGACTCATCCAGTCTGGGCACCAGTCCCACCTAGTACCAGTAGAGAACTGCATCTACTTGCGAAGATGTGTCTTTGCACTCCCCAGGATGGCACAGTGGGCAACCCACCCACTGTAGAGAGTTGAGAGACTCTGGCTTTGCACTCCCCAGGATGTAACAGTGGGCAACCCACCCACTGTAGAGACTTGAGAGACTGTGGCTTTGCACTCCCCAGGATGGTACAGTGGGCAAGCCACCCACTGTAGAGACTTGAGAGACTGTGGCTTTGCACTCCCCAGGATTGTTCAGTGGGCAACCCACTGTAGTGACTTGAGAGACTGTGGCTTTGCACTCCCCAGGATGGCACAGTGGGCAAACCACCCACTGAAGTGACTTGAGAGACTGTGGCTTTGCACTCCCCAGGATACATGAATGGGCATGGAGCCCCGTTGTGGATCTGGCTTTGCATTCATCTGGCTGAGGTGCCCCCCCTTCCATTCCCCCTGAGGTGCCTGTATTGTTTCTATCTGATGCCCCGGCAGTGTTCTCTCGGATTTTGGTCAGGTATCTATTGTGGGCGTCGCCCATGCATTTTTGGACTGTTGGTGCACGGACATTGTTGTGTACATATCTGCACTACTTCTTGTATTGTACATTTGTTTTTTCCAAATTTTGTGATATATATCCGTATATTTTTTAATGAGTAGTATATTGACACAATACAAAGTTTGACCGCTATTCGCTTTGTCTTTGCATTCTTCAGGGGGGATTGTGGGTTGTTCATGTGATTTTTGTGAATGCATCGGTGTGTATGTTGTAATATGCGAGGGTGGGGGTGTTTGGTGGGTGTCCCCGTAACTTTTGCCTCCCCCGTGTCGTAGGTGCAGTACTCACCGGTATGTTCTGCGCCTACGTCGCTGTTGGTGGTAGATGAACAGGAATGCAAGGGCAGGTAAGATTTGTAGTTCCGGCTCCATGGTGTCCTCGTTCCTCGTGGGATGTGTTGAGGTGAGCGTTTTCCCATAGCAAAAGCTGTTTCCGCCGTGTTTTTATCCACAGTGAATCCGCCCCGGAAAAGGTGGCGGATTGGTGTGTTGTGATAGTCTGGGCGGTACATTGTCTTCCGTCTGTCTGTTGGCGGTGACCGCAGCGCTGTTTGTCTGTACCGCCGTGGCGGGCGGTGTGTTAAAGTGGCTGTCTTAGTTGGCGGTTTCCGCCAGGGTCGTAATTCCCTTTTTTTGTCCGCCGGCCTGTTTGCGGTATTACTGCAGCTTTAACACCGTCCGCCAGGGTTGTAATGACCACCACTGTGTCAAAAGCTGCTGAGAGGTCTAGTAGGATGAGTGCCGCCATCTCTCCCTTGTCCAGTAGGGAGCAGATGTCGTCTGTTAAGGCCAGGAGGGCTGTTTCAGTGCTGTGGTTTGACCTGAATCCAGATTGGGAGATGTTGAGGATGCTGTAATCTTCTAAAAACATGGTGAGTTGGCTGTTGACTGCTTTTTTGATTACTTTTGCAGGAAAAGAAAGTAGGGAGATGGGCCAGATGTTTTTGAGGTGGGTGAGGTCTGCCGAGGGTTTCTTGAGGAGGGGGTTGATCTTGCCGTGTTTCTAGTCATCGGGTAAGGTGGCAACAGCCAGTGAGCAGTCGATGGTGAGGCAGAGCTTGGGGGCGATGGAGTCTGCAGCTCTGTTGAAGATGTTATGGGGGCATGGGTACGTAGGGGCCCCGAAGTGGATGGACTTCAGTACTTTCAATGTATCTTCGGTGGACAAGGGTGAAAAGTTTCTCTAAACTTCTAAAAGTATTCTAAAAGTTAGAAAAAGTATTTTTCTCTGTTCTTTAAAAAGTTCAGAAACTTTTTCTTCCTTCTCACTATCTCTAAACCTCCTACTATCATGTCTGTAGAAGATTCAACTCTTAAAAATGGTCAATACTACTTACGACAATCCTTGATGATGCTGAAGTGTTCCTTGCTGATGTGTGCTTGTGAGGAGATTCTGGTGGTCATTCCAACATTGGCGGTAAAAAGCGCATACCGCTGTCAGAAGACCGCCAACACACCGCCGCGGCCGCGGTAAACCGCCACGGTCATTCTGACCCACAACACGCAATCCACCAAAATACAGACACCCACAAAAGTCCGCCACACCAAAGGCCAGTGAGAAACGGGCGATAACCAAACCGACACCGACACGCCAACAGAAAGACGCCCACAATATCACGACACACGAATCCACGCGGCGGTCTTTCAAACGTGATATTCCATTGGCGGTACACACCGCCGTGCTCACAATACACACACATCTACAAAACACAGCCACATTGGATAATTCAAAATACACACACCTGATACACATACAAACACCACTCCCACACACACAACACAATATAAAACACACACCCACATCACCCACAAACCCCCACTCCTAGAGAATCGAGACCACGCACAGAGAAATAGAGAACCGAGCACCCAGACGCACATATTACCATCACCCAGCAATATTACCACGCACTTCACACAACACACCAATACATATCACCACACTTAGCACCACACAATCCAGCCCACACATCACCTACACCACTCCATGGCACTCCCAGGTTTTCTGAGGATGAACTCAGGGTCATGGTGGAGGAAATCGTACTGGTAGAGCCACAGCTCTTCGGTACACAGGTGCAGCAGACGTCCATTGCCAGGAAGATGGAGCTATGGCAAAGAATAGTCGTCAGGGTCAACGCTGTGGGACAGCACCCAAGAAATAGGGATGACATCAGGAAGCGGTGGAACGACCTACGGGGAAAGGTGCGTTCAACGGTATCCAGGCACAACATTGCGGTTCAGCGGACTGGCGGCGGACCCCCACCTCCTCCCCCAGAATTTACTACATGGGAGGAGCAGGTATTGGCGATCCTGCATCCTGAGGGCCTCGGCGGAGTATCTGGAGGAATGGACTCTGGTAAGTCTCATCTTCACTACTTCATCCACCCCACCCCACCAGCATGCCAACTCATACCCCCACCCTTACCCTCACCCCCATCACTCCTACTCCTTGCAAATGTCTCACCATCACAACCCACCCATCCCAACACCAAGCCCTGCATGCGACCACAAAGTATGGACACCCATCACCAAAGCATGCCCACTGCACATACCCATCCCCCCCCAAACCACCGTCACTAAAGCCCCCACACAGGAATGCAATCACTGGGGTACACAGGCACCCACCCATTGCACACCATGCCACACACAGATGCAATAATCATGCCTTTATACCCCTGCAGGACCCGAACGCCACGTCACCGCGCAGGAGGGTCCACAAATGTCCACACCACCCCCAGAAGAGGCCCACAGTGATGACAGAAGCTCTGTCGACCTGGATCTAGATGACCAGCCCGGCCCATCGGGGACCTCGGGACAGTCGGTTCCCCTCAGACAGCCACAGGCCACAGCAGACCTTCCCCCCTCTGGGAACACCAGCACAGCACCCACCCAGCGGGCCCATACCTCTGTCCCCAGGACACGTCAATCAGCGGTGTGTCCACCACTACAGGGCACCCAGGTTAACCCACCACCCCAACAACAACAGGGACCTGGGGGCAGTGGTAGTGGGCACACGGCCCAGGAACACAGGGGAATTGGGAGCGCTGCTGTGCGACAGAGGGGGGACAGGCCCAGGGAACCCACTCTCCACGAGACCCTCTCCTCCATCATGGGAGCCTACCATCATTCCCAGGAGACGATGGTGACGGTACTGGCCAGGTTTCAGAAAATCCAGCTCCTGCAGGAGGAACAGTATTTGGGGATCAGGGAGGAACTACGAACCATCAGTTCCGCCCTGGGCACCATTGTAGGGGCAGTGTCAGTCGCGGCGGTGCTGGCTGCGGGGTCTGTGGCGGCGGTGCTGGCGGTGGGGTTTGTGGCGGTGCAGGTGGCGGTGCAGGTGGCAGTGTTCTCCGCTGTACAGGTTGGCGTCGACGTGGACAGAAGGTGTGACACTGGTGCCTTTGATGGTGGCACAGCTGTCTTGCACTATCCCCTTTGGTTTTCAAAGACCCCTTGGTGGCAGCTGTTTTCGGCTTCTCCCTCTAGGATGTGGGCACCTTTTTCACCTTGGCAGATGGCGGAATGTCCTTGCCCTCGCTCCGTGGCACACTGGCAGCCCTGATGGTTGGCACACTCCATGACCCTGCAGTTGCTGGCACCACTGTTTCTGGGGAAGTGGTGGCTGAGGTGCTGGGCTGAGACCTGGAAAGCCTGGCCCTAGGGGAAGGACGGGGGAGTGTAGGGAAGAGGTCAATGTTAGCCAGGAAAAGTTTTTTAGACACACTGGGACGGGTAGATGGAGGGGGTTTGGGAGTGGAGGAAGAGGAAGAGGTAGTGGTTGTAGGAGGTGTACGTCTGCTGAATTTGGGTGAAGGTGCATGGGCTGGAGGCTGTTGTGAGGTGGATGGCGGTTGGGTGGGTGTGTGCCTGCGTTTGTGTACTTTGGGAGGAGGGCTCACAGACACACTGGGAGAAGACACAGGGGATGTGTGAATGGTAGTGGGGGTGGTGAGTGCATGTGAGCGGTGTGTGGTGATCGGCGTGCTGGTGATGGAGGTAGTGGCTGAGGATGTAGTGCATGCAGGTGTGAGTGGAGATGAGACAGGTAGGGAGGGGGGAAACTTGGGGGAGGGGGTCACAGTGGAAGCAGTGGATGTTGTTATGTGTGCATGTGTATTATGCTTGTGTGAGTGCCTGTGCGATGTGTGGTGCTTATGTTTGCCAGAGCTTCCCTTGTGTGTTGAGGTGTGTGCATGCTGGTCTGATGGTGTGCTTGGGATAGGTGGAGGTACAGGGGTTTGGGTCTGGGTAGAGGAAGTTGGAGGGGGGAGGCTGGACACAGGGACAATGGCTGTCATCAGTGCTAAGGCCAGAGCCTGAAATGCACTCTTTTGGGCTGCCTGGCTGGAATGAATGCCCTCCAAGTATGCATTTGTTTGATGCAAATGTCTCTCAACACCCTGGATGGCATTCAGAATGGTAGACTGTCCAACAGTGAGGGATCTCAGGAGGTCAATAGCCTCCTCACTGAGGGCAGCAGGGCTGACTGGGGCAGGGCCTGAGGTGCCTGGGGCAAAGGAAATGCCCACCCTCCTGGGTGAGTGGGCACGGGACACACGCAGAGGTGCTGCTGGGAGGGCGGTGCTGGTTGATGCGGGGGGCACAGTGGGGCCCGCCACCGCAAGGGAGCTCCCATCAGAGGAGGAGTCGCTGTCACTGCTGTCTGCTCCTGTCCCCTCGCCCTCCATCCCGCTGGTGGTTTCAGACTCCGTTGTTTCACCTTCCAGGGCCAAGTGGGATGCAGCTCCCGCCTGCTCCGGTGCCAATGCTCTTCTGCCTGATGATGCTATTGCACACAAGAACAGGTAAACCGCAAAAAAGAGGGGAGAAAGACAGAAGAAAGACAGGTTCAGTGCATGTAACACCACTACCGTTGGCGGACACTACAGACACAGCAGCCCTCTGCACTATGCCATGCACTTATAGGGCCAGATGTATCAAACAATTTTGCATTCGCAAATGGTGAGAATCTCAGATTTTGGCCGTTTGCGAATGCAAAAACGTGGTCTGCGATGCATAAAAGGCATTCGCAGGCCAAAAACAAGGAATCTCAAAATTCGCGAATTTTTGCAAAGCGACATGGTTTTGCGTGTCGCATTTTGCATCTCACAATTTGTGACATGAAATACCGAATCGCTGTTAGCATTTTGCAAATTGCGAGTCAGAATAGCGACTCGCAAATACAGATTCGGTATATCACATTAGAAATTGTGAGGCGCAAAATGCAACACCGTGTCGCAATTCAATGCATCAAAAATTCGCAAATTGCAAATTTTCGTAGAATGGCCTTTTGCACATGCAAATCACCACAGAGTGAAACCAGGTGGTAACCAGGTGCAACCTATATAAAGAGGCCCAGAATGCCTCAGACTCTTTTCCACAATGGCTGCACTCTACGTCATGGCGAGGAGAATGAGGATCTTGGCAGGTTTGAGGAGAGGGAGGAGGAGAAAGGAGCGCATTTTCAGAGTGCGCATTACCCTTTTTGACCAGACTGAGGAGGAGATATATGATAAGTACAGGTTGAACTCAGCCATGATACTTGACCTGATAGCTGAGCTACAACCCATACTGCAGCGCACAACACATAGGACTAATAGCATACCCACCCATGTGCAGGTATTATGCTCCCTGCACCTACCTGCCTCAGGGAGCTATCAAGGGGTCATAGCAGCAGCTGGAGTATCACAGAGTGCTCTCTCTAGATTTTTCAATGCATTTCTTAACGCCATGCTGAGTAGGATAAACCAGTACATCAGATTCCCCCACACACCACAGGAAATACAGCAGACAAAAAACGATTTCTACCAGATAGCACAGTTCCCCCACTTCCTAGGTGCCATAGATGGGACACATGTTGCAATCTGTCCACCATCGGCCACAGAGTATGTGTACCGCTATCGTAAATACCAACATTCCATGAATATACAGGTGATATGCAATGCCTCCTACATCATAACTGATCTCGTGGCCAGGTACCCAGGGAGCACACATGATTTGTACATCTTCCGCCACAGCGGGATTCACACAAGACTGCTAGCTGGGGAGTTTGGTGAAGGATATCTACTAGGTATTGTCCCTCTGTACACTGGTGCATTGATGGCGTTGTGACGTCAGATGGCTCACTTACTCATTATACCCTCTGTTCCTTCCAGGAGACAGTGCCTACGCAGTGCGTACCTACATGATGACGCCCTACCTAAATCCTACAATACCAGCAGAACGGAGATACAAATTCAGCACACAGGGCAACCCGCAATGTGGTGGAGCGCACCTTTGGCCTGCTGAAGAGTCGCTTCCGGTGCATCCACAAAAGTGGAGGGGCACTAAAGTACAGCCCGGACATGACCTGTAGAATAGTGGCCACATGTGCGATCCTGCACAATATAGCTACTACCAGGGGCATACCTGTGGAAATATCTGATCCAGACTCAGATGAGGATGATGATCCCATACCCCCCCTACAGCCATCAGACAGGACCAGTGCAGCAGAGGGCAGGCAAAGGAGTGCTGACATCACGCACAACCATTTCATGTAAGTAATAACAACACAACTTCACTGACATGTGTTCTGGTAGTTAGTACCTTTATTACCTTAACTTCAGGTATCATAAGTGTCACTAGCAAAAACAAAAATACATAAACACATTTGTCATAAAAGAACCATTAACAGTGTCTCACTATTGTATTCATAGTTCACTGTGAAACAAAATATGCTGTCAGTCCCCTGTGGCCATCAAAGTCACTTTTTACGGCCACGCAATCCACTCAAATGTGCAGTGGCCTCGCTGGTACCTCTGGTATCTGCCTCAGTGGCAGTTCTGTGCCTGGCACTGCGACGCCTAGGATCTGTCGTCGGCACTGCCAGGCTGCTGAGGCTAGATGAGTCCTCAGTCTCCCCTAGTCCAAGTTCACTGGGTGTAGCAGAGCAGTTACCCAGCATAGTATCCAGAACATTTGTAATCTGGACCAGTCCCTGGGCTACATCCCGACTGCTGTGTGCTGCCTCCACCTGTGCAGCCACAGCACGCCGCGATATGAGGGCCGTAGATGTTGCAAGGCGTTTGATAGATCTACAGAATCGACTAAACATCCCCATGAATATCATCTCATGCCTGCGGTGGCTGACTCTCTCATGCCTTATCTCTGTACAGAGTTCCTGCACTGCATTGGTCAGTTCCCTGGTGTTCTCTGCAGCTGTGATCTGTCCCTCATGCAGCTTGCAAATGTTTGAGTTAAGGCACTCCAACTGCCTATGCAGTCTCTCCCATGATGACATTGTGTGCCTGCATCTGCCTATGCATTGCCCTCATGTTCTTATTTTGCAGGCGCTGCACTTTAAGCATAGAGGATTCCCGGCCACCGAAGAATGATGGGCTCTCACCCACTTCCACGTGCTGTGTGCCTGCATACTGAGGCATCCTGCGGGGTGTTGAGTGACGCTGGGGCTGGGACTCCTGCCTTACGGTGGATCTGGCTTCTGGGGATGGAGTGTGGCCTTCATCCTGCATGTCGTCCGAGTCCTGGCTCAAATCTGGGAGAGGTACAGCCCTTGCCCTGCTGCTGATTGGCACAATATTCACTGACTCGCTGGTGTTGGAGTCTGATGGAGGCTGTGTTTCAGCATCCCCCACAACGGCACATGCTGATGCTGCTGGGCCTGCGCCATCTGCAACAACAATGTGCAGCATGTCATTTATGTATGTATCACCAAATGTTGCACAATGGTAATAAATGTACAGTTACATCATATCACTTTGTAGTGGGTGTTGTGTTCTTCTGGGTGTCGCTCTACTTAATTACATTCTATGTGCTACTTTCAGTTCAGGGTTGTGGACTACCACTCCCATAAGGCATTGTTGTGCCGCTTCTAAGATGTGGAATGGACTAGTTTTCACATTGCTTTGCACTAATTGCTAATTCCTAAGGGGCGTTTGTACATACACATATGGGGTTACATTTCATTATTGCACTTACCTTAACTGGTGCTTGGTGTGCCGGACGTGTCTATGTCAGTGACCCCACTGACAGCTTCTGGGAGGAGTGTCGACTCCACCAGGTCTTCCATTAGGGTGGAGGGTGTCTGGGTGGATGGTCAGCCTCCTGTGCTCCTTGCCTCCTGTAGTCTTCTAGCCACCCTCTCCTTGGCATGGAAAAGCAGGCAGTACCACCTCTTTCTAATCTCCTCCACTGAGTGCTGCGCAACCCCCACTGCACAGATTTTGGTTTGTATTTCCGCCCAGAGTTTGCGCTTCTCACTCTCTGGACCTGGAGTGAGCTGTTCCCAAAAAGCCGGTCATGGCTCCTCACCACCTCCTCAGTGAGCACCTCCAGTTCCTGCTCACTGAACTTCAGTTTTCTCTTCCTCTCTCCCTTCTCCTTTTTATTAGCAGAATTGTCCATGGTGATGTGCAGTCTTGGCTTGCTCACAGACTTGCTCCCTGGGGCTGGGCTGTGTCTCTCTCACTGCTCCTTTGGGTGTGACACCTGCAAACTGCCTGGGATGACTCACTTCCTGCTTGTGATGTCATCAGGCTGTACCAGGTGTGCGTTTTTCGCAATTTGCGATTTTCAAATACCGAATCGCAATTGTTTTTGCGATTCGGTACTTGAACCTCGCAAATTGCATTAGCGATTTTTAAGAAATCGCTATATCCGAATCACAATTTTGTCACATTGCATTTTGCGACTCAGAAATAGCGATTTCTTAAAAATCGCTATTTACGATTCGCAATGGGTTTTTTTCATACATCTGGCCCATAGTTCCTAGATTAATCACATGCCCATGGGGTACAAGGCCTAAGCCCGATTGCTGCACACGTGGAAGTCACAGGAGCCTGACTAGGTGTAGATGACACTAACCACTAGTGGGGTTGGGGTGCCACTGAGCCTGCCTCACAAGGGACCTTGCCTACCAAGATCGCCCTGGCCTAGGGGAACCCACTGCCCACCTCCCCCACCCAGACACCTCGCAATGCGCGCAGAGTCAGCTGAACGAGAGTGTACTCACCCCCTTGTGGCTGCTGTGATGCCCTCAAGCGCCCATCCAACTCCGGAGATGCCACTGCTAGGATCCAGAACATCAGGGAGGTCATGGTGCGACAGGCACCCCTCCCACGTTGGGAGGCCATCCCCAGCTGGGCCTCCGCCGTCTTCTTGTTCCAGCGGCGCAGGTCCTCTCATCTTTTACGGCAGTGGGTGCTCCATCTGTGGTGGACCCCCAGGGTCCGGATGTCCTTGGGGATGGCACGCCAAATAGCCTTCTTCTGGTGGGCGCTGACCTAGAGGAATAGTACAGGTGAAAAGGAAAATCTTTACCCGTCCGGACCGTCATACTCATCGGCCCACGTTCCCACCCTTGCCCTGATGCACATACACTCACCGTCCGCACATGCAGGCCTCAGTCCCCACCCATTTATCTTCCATCCACACCAAACAGGCATTGCCCATGCAGCATGCTCACAGTGTACTAACCTGTTTGTCTGGTGGACTGTACAGTTGTGCGTACTGGGGGAGGACCCCATCCACTAGTTTCTCCAACTTCTCCGAAGTGAAGGCAGGGGCCCTTTCCCCAGACACATGAGCCATCGTCGCTTCTAGACTGAGGTCACAACAGCACTTGCAGTGTAGGTCCTCTCCTGTCGAAGGTCAGGTATCAAGTGAGTGAACAGACAGAAAATGGTGGTCACGTCCGCAGCAGTGCGTACCGTCACCGCCGGCGTACATCGTCATTGGCTCCTCGGACCCATAGGGTCCAATGTTAACCAATGCAGGATTGTGATGCAGTCTTCGACTGCCTACCGCGACGGTGTACAACGCCAGTGCAGTTACCTCATATCCCCTTGTCCCACCTTACACGTCAGGCAGCCGCCATTTCAGGGGGCCACATGGCATTAGTTTTAACTGCGTCACACTAATGTAGGCCTTGAATACACACAGTAACAGGCACATTGCGGATTAATAAATGTGTGCAAATGACATTTTGTGATACCTCAGTGTTGGCTGACTCTCTGCTCGTTGTTCTCGTCTATAGGGCACGTCTGCTGGGGCAGGTGATTAGATGGCGGAATCCTCCGGTGTACAGACCGCTGGTGGACCTGTCGACAATGGAACAGAGACATGTAATAGTCACCTACAGACTTGATCGTGCAACAATCCATGAACTGTGTGCCCAGTTGGAGCCAGACCTGATGTCAGCTATCTGCCATCCCACTGGAATCCCCCCTCTAGTGCAGGTCCTGTCAGTACTCCATTTCCTGGCAAGTGGTTCCTTTCAAACAACAGTGGCCATTGCATCAGGGATGTTCCAGCCAATGTTCTCTAACGTGTTGTCCAGAGTGTTGTCTGCCCTGCTGAAACACATGCGCAGCTACATCGTGTTCCCTCAGGTGGAGGATTTGCCCACAGTGAAAGGTGACTTCTATGCCCTGGGACATATCCCCAACATCATAGGTGCCATTGATGGGACACATGTGGCATTGGTACCCCCCCGCAGGAGTGAACAAGTGTACAGAAACTATGAATGTGTAGATGGTGTGTTTGGCCGACCAGTACATCTCCCATGTGAATGCCAAATTTCCTGGCTCAGTGCAAGACGCTTACATTCTGAGGAATAGCAGCATCCCTTATGTGATGGGGCAACTCCAGAGGCACCGTGTGTGGCTAATAGGTGAGGACAAGGACCCTATACAGTGTGAATAGTTGTCTCGGTATGGGGTTGTCCCTACGGGTTAGTGTGTGTCTAACAGTTGTCCCTCGACATTTGCATGTGACTTTGGTTACCCCAACCTCTCATGGCTATTGACCCCAGTGAGAAATCCCAGGACAAGGGCAGAGGAACGCTACAATGAGGCACATGGGCAAACTAGGAGGGTGATTGAACGCCCCTTCGGCCTCCTGAAGGCCAGGTTCCGGTGCCTCCATATGACAGGTGGTTCTCTCTACTACTCACCAAAGAAGGTGTGCCAGATCATCGTGGCCTGCTGTATGCTGCACAACCTGGCTTTGAGACGCCAGGTGCCTTTTCTGCAGGAGGATGGTCCAGCTGGTGGTCTTGTGGCAGCTGTGGAGCCTGTGTACAGTGAAGAAGAGGAGGCAGAAGAAGAGAATATCAACAACAGAAACAACCTAATCATGCAATACGTCCAGTGAGACACACGTAAGAAGATGTCACTGCCTCCCACATCTCATACTACTGTTGGAGCTAGCATAAGTCTGTCATTTTCACTCAGTGTATGGACCCTGACTTGTCACTTTGCCTTTCCATTTCACAGATGTGGGTCCCACTTTGTGTCCTCTGCTATATTTCCTCCAGCCCTACAGCTGTGTTACATTGGTATGTGAACAATTAAATTGACATTGCTATATTCCATGGTTATTGCAATTACACGTTTGTGAAAACACAGACTGACTCCAGATTGTTTTGTGCTTGAAGTGTGTTTATTTCTTTGCAAATAAGTGGAGGGGGTTGTAATATGGGCAGGTGTGATGGTGGAGGAATGTCCATGGCAGAGTCCAGTCTATTTGTTTCACATGTGCATTGTCCAAAGGGGCATAGGAAGTGGAGCAATGGCAGTTGAAGGATGGACAGAGTTACAAAGTGGGACAGAAGGGTGACATTCAGGGGGGTCTCATTTCCTGGCGGGGATCTTGGCAATGTTCTCTGTATTGTTCCTGGATCTCAGGGACCGTTTGCGGGGTGGTTCTCCATCTGCAGGTGGTGGGGTGCTAGTGTTTTGTTTCTGTGGCGGTGCCTCCTGTCCACTAGCACCGGCGGATGTGGAGGGCTATTCATCGTACAGGCTAGTGTCAGGGGCCCCTTGTTGTGCCACAGTGTCCCTCCTGGTGTTGACAAGGTCTTGCAGCACCAGTGCAATGGTGACCAGGGTATTGTTAATGGACTTCAGGTCCTCCCTGATCCCCAGATAGCGTTCCTCCTGCAGCCGCTGGGTCTCCTGAAACTTGGCCAGTACCGCTGCCATCTTCTTCTGGGAATGACGGTAAGCTCCCATGATGTTGTAGAGGGCTTTGTGGAGAGTGGGTTTCCTGAGCCTCTCCTCCCCCTGTCGCACAGCAGTCCTCCCAGTTTCCCTGTTTTCCTGAGCCTCTGTCCCCTGAACCGTGTGCCCACTGCCACTGCCCCCAGGTCCCTGATTTTCCCGGATTGGTGGGTTTGCCTGGGTACCCTGTAGTGTTGGACACACTGCTGATTGACGTGTCCTGGGGACAGAGAGATGGGCCTGCTGGGTGGGTGGGTGCTGTGCTGGTGTTTCCTAGGGGGGAGGGTCTGTGGTGGCTTGTGCCAGTGTCAGGGGAACCGACTGTCCCGAGGTCCCTGATGGGCCGGGCTGGTCATCTTGATCCAGTTGTGCAGAGCTGCTGTCATCACTGTGAGTCTCTTCTTCGGGGGTACTGGATATGTCTGGTACCTCCTGTCCGGTGATGTTGGTTTGGGGTCCTGCAGGGGTATAAAGGCATGATTATTGCATCTGTGTGTGGCATCGTGTGTAATGGGTGAGTGACACTGTACTCCAGTGCTTGCATTCTTGTCTTGGTCCTTGTGTGATATTTGGTTTGGGGTCTGTGTGGGTATCTGTAGTGGACATGCTTTAGTGATGGGTGTCCATGGTTTGGTGTTGCATGCAGGGCTTTGTGTTGGGATGGGTGGGCTGTGATAGTGGGGCATATGTGAGGTATTGGAGGGATCGGGGTGAGGGTGGGAGTATGTGATGGCATGCAGGTAGGGTGGGGGATATAACAGTAAAGCTTTGACTTACCAGAGTCCAGTCCTCCTGCTACTCCTGCGAGGCACTCAGGATGCAGTATTGCCAAGACCTGCTCCTCCCATGTTGTTAGTTGTGGGGAGGAGGTGGGCGTCCACCGCCTGTCCTCTGTACAGCAATCTAGTGTCTGGAGACCACAATATGCACTTTCCCCCGTAGGTCGTTCCACCTCTTTCTGATGTCATCCCGTGTTCTGGGGTTCTGTCTCACTGCGTTGACTCTGTCGAATATTCTGCGCCATAGCTCCATCTTCCTTGCAATGGAGGTGTGCTGCACCTGTGATCCGAATAGCTGTGTCTTTACCCGGATGATTTCCTCCACCATAACCCTGAACTCCTCCTCAGAGGACCTGGGGTGTCGTTGAGGTGCCATGATGTGGTGTGGGTGATGTGTGAGATGTTGTGTGTTGTGATGTGTGAGGGGATGTGTTGTTGTGTGTTGCTTGAGGTGCATGGATGTTTTGTAAGTGCTGGTGTTGTTTATGGTGGTGTCTCTCTCTGGCGTGGTATCAGATTTCTAGTAGTAAGGGTTTGTGGGTGTGTGTTTTATATTGGTTGGGTGTGTGGGTGTGGTGTGTGTATGTGTGACAGGTTTTTGTATATCAAATTGTCCAATGTGGTTGTATTTTGTAAATGTGTGTGTATTTTGAGTGCAGTGGTGTGTACCGCCAATGGAATACTGCGGTTGAAATACTGCCACGTGGATTTGTGGGTCTTGATAGTGTGGGACTATTCCTGTTGGCGTGATGGTGGAGGTTTTGTTATCGCCAGTTTATCACTGACCTTTTGTGTGGCAGACTTGTGTGGGTGTCTAGATTATGGTGGATTCCCAGCTGTGGGTCATAATAGCTGTAGTGGAATCCCGCAGCCGTAGCTGTATGTTGGCGGTCTTCTGCACGGCGGTAAGCGACATTTACCGCCAGGGTTGTAAGGAGGGCCTATGGGTTTTCTTTATAAAAAGCAAAGGGCCTGATTTATACTTTTATATCACTGCATTGGCGTCATTTTTTGAGGCAAAAGCGGTGCAAACTTACAAAATATAATTGACTTTTGTAAGTTTGTGTCGCTTTTGTGTCAAAAAATGATGCAAATGCAGCACTAAAAAAGCATAAATTAGGCCCAAAGGGTCTTGACTAATGCTTATTGAAGGCAGCACGCTCTGGTTGGCTGAGGCGAGGCCCTAGCCAGGCAAAACCTTACACTCCTGTCAGCGATGGGTGATTGCACTCACTGTAAATCCTGCTCTCACCCTTAGGTATCTTGGCACAGAGCAATCAGGCTTATCACAAAGGCAATATGTACACATGGCACAGCACTTCCACACAACAAGCACACTGGGTATCACCTAAGAGACTTCACACGAGATGTATATGTAAACAAAATGTGTATTCAACACACACAGTATAAACACAACATGATCATCATGTAAATGTAGGCATAAATCATATTTAGAAATATTACTTGCAGTACTAGACCCAACTGTGTTAAACACCATAACCAGTATGTACACAGGGAGAAATAACACTATCCCTTCCAGCACCTCCAAGCGATGCCAAATGTTATCAGCAGGAGAACTCCTGTTCAATAACACACTGTTGCAGAATGCATCCATGTTCACAACATTAGCAGCAATATGTACAAAGACTTGCAGCACTTTAAGTTAGTTTTGCGGCCTGGGCCACACAAGTAAATCTCAATGTTAACTGATAGAGTCCTCTGGCAAGAATGAATGTGTATGGCAACACCACTGTGTTGTTTCAACAATCACCCAAACACACTCCCTGAAATTCACTCCGCACTGCTATGCAGTGCCATGGATATCAGGCGGCTTATACACACACAAGTACATGCACTCGCTTCTAGCACCCTAATGCAGTGTACCGATATCTGGCTGGTTAATGTCTCTGAGCTCGCAGACACCTGAGGCCCCAAACTGCCCTACACCTGCCAACCGATTCCTGCTACACCCACCCCCCACTGAGTTGGAGATCAAACAATCTCTTCTCCAGATACTAGGCCTCTTGCGGTTGAAGACACACTTCTCAGGATCATGTGTACAAGGTGGGGGAAAAAAGAGATAATGGCTGATCAGGCAACAGTTAACACATGGAGAGGTTTGTGCGGCAATCAGAAGGTTCACTCAGAGGTCTGCAAAGCATGGGGGAGGGTTGCTGGGACCACACACTAGTCACAACAGCACCCAGCCAGGTGCTTCAAACCCCAATATCTACCAATTCTGCACCTCCCTTGAAGTAGGCACACATCAGGTGTGATGACTTGAGCCACCTGAACAATTCCAGTTGTATACAAAGAGTTACCAGATCTGCTCCTCCTGAGAAGGAGGCACAATGTCTGGTGCAGGATGACTTGAGTCACACCAGACAATTCTGATCCCACAAGTAAAGTGGTCAATGCCATGTGTAGGAAAATACCCTCTTTCTTGGTATGATTCCCCCCTTTTTCTGCCTGCTGCTGTCAGTGTTTTTGACAGTGTTCACTAGGATCCTGCTAACCAGGACCCCAGTGATTATGCTCTCTCCCAAAATTCTTTATTTCATCAGACAATTGGCAAACTGGTGGCCCTCTGTAAGTCCCTAGGATATGGTACCTAGGTACCAAGGCCATTGGGGTTCCAGGGGATCCCTATGGGCTGCAGCATATGTTTTGCCACCAAAACAGAGCCAAAGAAAAGGGTTCTGCAGGACTGCCTATGTAGCCTGTGTGAAAAGGTACAAGCACCCTTTCACTGCCACTTTTCACTTCACCAGGTCACTTCTAAGGCATCTATATGGCAGGCCTTCTAGCCCAGAGGACAGAGTGCAAAGTACCTGCAAGTGAGGAGACCCCTGTGTGAGAAAATAGCCTCTTTTTAGCATGGTTACCCCCATTTTTGGCCTATTTGTGAGTGTGTGTCAGTGTGTTTTTACTGTCTCACTGGGATCCTGCTTGCCAGGACCCGAGTGCTCATAGTTTAAAACCCTATTTGTCAGTGTGTGGGTTTCCTGTCTCACTGAGATCCTGCTAGCCAGGATCCCTGTGCTCATAGTGTGTTGCCTATGTGTGTTGTCAGTATGCTTAACTGTGTCACTGAAGTTCTGCTAACCAGAACTCCAGTGCGTCTGCTCTCTCTAGTTACCAAATTTGTCACTATAGTTTTGTGACTCCAAATACCAATTCCTATTGGCACACTGGACCCCCCTTATACGTCTCTAGTATATGGAGCCTAGGTACCCAGGGCATTGGGATTCCAGGAGATCCTTATGGGCTGCAGCATTTCTTTTGCCACCCATAAGGAGCTCATACAAACCTTTCTTCAGGATTGTCTCTGCATCTTCGAATGTTTCTGCATTAAAACATATGTAGGGAGCACAATTCATCCTGTTAAAAAAAGATTTTGAATGATGGAGATCCACACTACTCCATGGTGAATAATTCTGAAGGAAAAACTTACAGGAATAGAAGCAAACTTTCTTTTTGTGCCATTAAACGTATAAAATGTGAAAGGTAGGGGGCGTGGCCAGGCCAAATGACTGAATAGACTCTCCTCTCAGTGTCCCTGCCAGTTTCTAAGACATCCTGCCCTTATCCTGACTCAACCTTCAAGGTCCATCACCCCGAAGATTTGGCACCACATCTGGGGCCCTATGCGCCTTATGGAGAGTGCATCTGGGGAATTTTAGAGCACCACAAGCGAACTGGCGCTGGCCAATCAGAGTCAGAGTGGAGTATTACTGGAGCTCCCTTCTAAAAAACATACTCCCCAGTGAGGTGACCTGGCCTTGTGGGGGCATGGATGTGCTCTTGGGATCTACCCTTTACAGTAGCTGCCTCAACCCCGCAGCATGTTGTTGTGAAGGCAGCTGCTTGCTGTGGGTCCGCACAGAAGTAGGAGACACTGCCAGATGCTGCAGCCGAGAGATTGCCAGCAGCATTCACAGAGCAGAAACTGCACACTCCAGCCGGGGAGGTGTGGGCTACGTTTTGCCCCAGTTAAGGTGAGTTATAGCTGGGGGGCATCCTGGAGGTGGGCAGTGGTGCCACTGCTCAAGTGATAAAAATAGTTGAAGGCCACCATGAGTGGGATGACCAGGCGCCCAAAGAGATCCTAGTGCTCTGCAGACCTTTGTTGACTCATCAATACGTGGGCTCATCCTGGCTGTGAACAAGATGAGGTGTGAGGGACCAATAATCACCAATAATCACTGCCCGGATCTGGGTGCCATTGTGATCTTGTGGCTGCTACTGTCCTGTGACAGACTGAGACCGGGGGGATATACAGCGTTCTGATACCGGGGGGGGAACCTGACCAGTGAAGTGGGGGCCCCTGGCCCAGGCGCAGCTTAAGTGCTCCCTATTACTATGTGGGATGGCTAGATTCCATGTTTTGTGGTTGGTGGGGATTAACCACAGCCCTTGGACTACATTGAGACCAAGAAAAACAAAACTGGTATTACTTGTCTCACCCTGGGTGAGCCCATGACCGTCTGGACCGCGAATTACCTGAAATTTTGGAGCCCTAACCTGAAGAGGAGAATCTAGGGAGCAGCGGCCCCGCCCTTTATATGTTTGGCTTCCCCCTCTCTAGGAGTCGTCACTTCTAGAATGTCCATGGGGGAACCCGGAGTACCTAAAAGTGGGGAAATATGACAATTGACAGCCTGCGCTACACTAGCCCACATCCCACACCCTCATCACTGTGAAGTGCCCCTGGCCGGTTTCTCACTCATGGGCCCCACAGGAGAACCCTAAAAGACGCCTGGTTACGATATCGCAGAAGTATATCTAACCAGGCACAGTGGATTGGGATAATCTCTAAGGTCTCCCCTATGGTGAAAGACAAGAACAACATGCCACACCAACTGAACAAGATTCTTAACTATTATTAACTCCAGAGGAAAAGACTCCAGTGGGGCGTCCCTGGAAGATCTCATGACAGCGCTCACAAACTTTTGTGACAAACTGGCCCATAAGATTGAGTCTGTTGCCATAGATGTTAACTTTCTCTGTGTAGATTTGTGTAAGGTGAGAGAGAGCATGACCACCACGGAACAGAATGTGAACACCCTACGACCAGAGGCCAACATGCTCAGATACACTGTGATGTACCTACAGCAACAACTCGCTTGGATGATAAAATGGAGGGCTGAGAGGGAGGTCCCACAGGAATAAAATGCATTTTTTAGGCTTCCCAGAAAGAGCAGAGGGGCAGTCTACTGAGGTCTTCTTAGAGATGTGGATTACCACCGTCCTGATACCCAAACAACTTTCCAATTTTTTATGATTGAACAAGCACATAGGGCACTCTCTCCTCTGCCCCTACCTGGAGCTTCCCTGAGGACGATCATCATTTGCTTGTTCAATTTCTTTGACAGGGCCACTATCCTCCAGACCACCCACAACAGAGGACCCCTGCTGTTTGAGGGTCACTCTATCTCCATCTACTCCAACTACCCACAGAAGGTGCAGAAGCAGAGGAAGACATTTCTATCCATTAAGAAATGGCTCCAGAACCTAAACCTGAAATTTAGCCTCATGTTCCCAGCAAAGCTTAGGGTCCAATATGAGGTAAAGGCTCTCTTCCTCTTCATGGCTGCAGAGGCCAGAGACTGGCTTGACTCAAAGTGGGGCGATTCCACTCAAGAACGGCCACAAACAGCATCCTCCTGATGGACCACCCAAATTCAGATGCTCAAAGTGGGGTGATTCCACTCAAGAACGGCCGCAAACAGCATCCTTCTGATGGACCAAGCAAAGTCAGACGCTACAGAGATGCTGGTGTTGAAAGAGTTTAGAGGATGGCGAGCTGATGACGAAAATCCTGGTTTGCCCTGATGGCACCTTGGGAGCTACAGAGATGGTTCCCAACTCCGAGGAACTTTAACAGGATCAGCAGAGTAAGCAAAAGATGGATGGGAATCACCCATACTAAGCCCAACACTCTTGATTTTGAAACCTGTGTTGTATCCAGGGGAGTGATCATGGTCTTGGGCCTCACTGTACTGCCTACCCTATAACCCTCACAGACTGGGACCAGTGAGGGACCAACAGCACTAGGGTGAGATGAGACACTGAAGCTGGCCCCAAGAGGTACTGTGCACTTATTGACATTGGATGCACTGTTGTTGAGGTGCTGTGGTCTTTTCAAGATGTATTTCCTTGTTCATTTGTTATGATTCTGATTATGCAGGCAGGGATGCCACCACCTCAGAGGGTAGTAGAAGTAGAGGGGATGCTTGGGAGTGACGGCCTCGAACCCTCCCCAGTGACCTATCTCTTGGGAAGCATAAGTTTCATGGCTGGTTGGGGTGGGATATTTTTTTATAGTGTTTCCACGTATTTGACATTTAACAGTGGTGGTATGAGGTGGGAATTGCTGACTTTCAAATTGTCTGTTTTTTAATGGGGTTGGTTGACAACACTGTCCAAGGGGTGGGGGGAGTTAAAAATTGGTGATTACTTTTTAGTTGAGTTGTTGTTTGGGAAACTGCCTATCCTTTTGTGTGACAGATGTCTGCAAGAGGTAATAAGTGGATCCAGTGGGGAGTGTGATTGGGATGACTGTGGAGGATGTGGTCGAGGGGGATGCATCTACCTGTTTCATGTTTCAGACTGTGACCAAATTTATTACCTGGAATGTCAGGGGTATCTCCCATTATGAGAAGTGTATTTGTGTGCATGCATATCTAAAACGTACAAGATCGCCATTGCATTCTTACAGGAGACTCGTGTTTGAGGGGACTGTATTCCTAGCTTATGTACATGATGCAGAGGCCAAATCTCTGCCTCCTCCTATTCGGGGTATGTAGAGGGATTGTAGACCTGAAGAGTGTATATGTGATCTTTCAGAGGACCCTTGATGTGTTTAATTAATGTCCATGCCCTCAACATAGATTGCCCAGACTTCTTCCCAGGGGTGATGACTTCCTCGGTGCCGTACTTAGGTGATGCTGTTCTACTGGCCGGAGACTGCAACTGCACTTTAAATGGGCTGATCGACAGTGATCCACCCAAGCTTCACACTAAGCCTCGACTTACCACAACACTCTGAGATATCTTAAGTGGCCGACGTCTATGCAGAGTCTTGCATGATCAAAATGCCAAACAAAAACTATACTCATGTTACACACCAGCAGTGTACACATTTAGTTGATTAGACTAGTGCTTTATTTCCCATGAACTTGTGCCGCATGTTGTCGATGAAGTCTATCTGATGTGATACTTCTCCGATCAATCCTCTGTCTTACTAAGTCTTGGGGCTGAAGCGCTAACTGATCCACTAATTGCGAAGATGGTCCATGACACACTTGTTCGAGAATAACTGGGGAACAGCGAGCTACAGGGCCTTAGATTGGGAGGCTATGAAGAAGGTCCTATGGGGGGGTCTGTCTCACAATGACTTATGGGGTCTGCACCAGCCACAGCGTGACATTAGAACACAGGAGAAAGAACTAAGAACTAAGAAAATCTAGAGAAGACCTTCCCCACTGACCCCAGTAAATTGGCCACCAGGCATGCTGTGAGAACCGAGCTATTAGAAGAGTGGCGAAGACTAGAAAAACATGATTACACAGCATTTCAACAGTGATTACTTAGAGAGGGCAATAGAACTGGGGCACTGGTAGCCTGAATGGTCTGACTGAATCTCCAGAGACAACTATCTTCTCCATGGGCACAGCTACAGGCACCAGGGTTTACACGCAGCGGGAGATCAAGGAGGTATTTTATGAGCAGCTCCATTATTTGTGCGGAGAGCGGCGGTACCCATCCTCAGAGGCTCTGGAGGGGTTCCTTGTGGAGGAGGTGCAGCTCCTGAGCCTTGGTCCGGACTCTAGGGAGTCACTGGATGCCCAACTTTCCAGGGACAAAGGCCCTCATTACAACCTTGGCGGTCGGTGTTAAAGCTGCAGTAATACCACCAACCGGCCGGTGGTAAAAGAAATGGGATCACAACCACGGCGGAAACAGCCAACACAGACAGCCACTTCAACACTCCGACCGCAACAGCGGTAGCAACAAACACTGCAGCGGTCACCACCAACAGACAGAGAGAACACTGCAGGGGCATCAGGTCAAAAACACGCAGGCTACTCAGGGGATTGGGAAGGGGGGCACCTCAGCTGGAAGATGGAATAACGCCACTGCTGCTCGAGGGGGCTCCATGCCCACTGCTTGGTCCTGGGGAGTGCAAAGCCACAATCTCTCACGTGGGTTGTTTGCCCACTGCCTGGTCCTGGGGAGTGCAAAGCCACAGTCTCTCAAGTGGGTGGTTTGCTCACTGCTTGGTCCTGGGGAGTACAAGGCCACAGTTTCTCAAGTGGGTGGCTTGCCCACTGCTTGCTCCTGGGGAGTGCAAGGCCACAGTCTCACATGGGTGGTTTGCCCACTGCTTGGTCCTGGGGAGTGCATGTCCACAGTCTCTCAAGTGGGTTGTGTGCCCACTGCTTGGTCCTGGGGAGTGCAAAGCCACAGTCACTCAAGTGGGTGGTTTGCCCACTGCTTGGTCCTGGAGAGTGCAAGGCCATAGTCTCTCTAGTGTGTGCCTTTCTCCACTGATTCTGGAGGGGGCTTGGGGCCCAGTCTGCTTCATCCTGCCAAGGATTGGGTGAGTGGATGCCTTTCTCCACTGGTTCTGGAGGGGGCTTTGTGCCCAGTCTGCTTCATCCTGCCAAGGATTGGGAGTGTGGATACCTTTCCCACTGGTTCTGGAGGGGGCTTTGTGCCCAGTCTGCTACATCCTGCCAAAGATTGGGTGAGTGGATGCCTTTATCCACTGGTTCTGGAGGGGGCTTTGTGCCCAGTCTGCTTAATCCTGCCAAGGATTGGTGTGTGGACGCCATTCTCCACTGGTTCTGGAGGAGGGTTTGTGCCCAGTGATGCAACACTTGGGGTGTGGCAGTTCACAGTCCCTCATCTGGATGTCTGCGCCATGAGATTTGCAGGGACCAGGTTGCATGATAATCCATGGAGGCAGGGCTAGACCCCATCCTGCAGCAGCTAAGGTTGCATACTGGTTGTAGTACCGGTGCTGGTGGGGTTGCTGCCAGTGGTGGTGGGAGGCTCCAGCCCTTCTCTTGCAGCTTCAGACAGCTGCCCACTGGGACTGCTGCTGCTGACAGTAGTGGTGCTTGCGGCGGTGCAGGTGGCGGTGCTTGCAGAGGTGCTAGCAGTGGGCCTGCTGGCGGTGCTGCCCGCGGTGCAGGTGGTGGTGCTGGCGGTTGGTGCCTGCAGCGGTGCTTGTGGCGGTGTAGGTGGTGGTGCTGGCCGTGGTGCAGGTGCTGCCAGTGGTGGGTGGAGGCCCCAGCCCTTCTCTTGCAGCTTCAGACAGCTGCCCACTGGGACTGCTGCTGCTGACAGTAGTGGTGCTTGCGGCGGTGCAGGTGGCGGTGCTTGCAGAGGTGCTAGCAGTGGGCCTGCTGGCGGTGCTGCCCGCGGTGCAGGTGGTGGTGCTGGCGGTTGTGCTGGTAGCCACCAGGCCTTCACCTGCAGGCTCCGATGGCTGAAGTGCCTTGCCTGTTTTTTTCTGCCCCATCCTCACCTTGGCAGATAGAGGTGTCACCTTGGGCCTGGCAGCTGGAGTCTTTGAGGTGGCCTTGCTGGGTGGTTAGTGCTCCTCCCCCTTGCTGCATGCTGTCCCCCTCTTCACCTTGGCAGGTGGCGAATGGTTTTGTCCTTGGGCAGGTGTTGGTGGCACTGTGGCTGGGCTGACAGGTGCCCCCTTTGTGCCTCTGTTAGCTGCAGGATCCACAACGGACATCGACTTGGTGGCTGAGGTGCTGGGCTGGGTTCTGGACACCCTGGCCCAAGGGGAAGGACGGGGGAGGGGTAGAGAAGAGGTCAATGTTTGCCAGGAAAAGCTTCACAGAGACACTGGGGTGTGAAGAGGGAGAGGTTTCGGAGTGGAGGAAGAGGGAGTGGTTGTAGGAGGTGTCTGTCTGCTGTGTTTGGGTGCAGGTGCATGGGATGGATGATGTTGTGAGGTGGGTGGGTGCTTGCGTTTGTGTACTTTGGGAGGAGGGGTCACAGACACAATGGGAGAGGACACAGGGGACATGTGCATGGATGTGGGGGTGGTGTGTGCCAGTGAGGGGTGTGTTGTGATGGGCGTGCTGGTGAGGGAGGTAGTGGATGAGGATGTAGTGCATGCAGGTGTGAGTGGAGATGCTACTGGGAGGGAGGTGGATGACGAGGAGGAGGGGGAAACAGTGGAGGCAGTGGATGTTGGTGTGTCTACATGGGGATGGTGCTTGTGTGAGTGCCTGTGAGATGAAGTGTGGCGCTTGTGTTTGCCTGAGCCACTTTTGTGTGGTGATTTGGGTGAATGCTGGTCTGAAAGTGTGCTTGGGATAGGCTAGGGTTGAGGGGATTGGGACTGGGTAGAGAAAGTTGGAGGGGGGGCTAGAGACAGTGACAAGGGCTGCCATCAGTGCTGATTCCAGAGCCTGAAATGCTCTCTGTTGGGCCACCATGCCAGAGTGAATGCCCTCAAGGTATGCATTTGTTTGTTGCAAATGCCTCTCGACACTCTGGATGGCATTCAGAATAGTTGACTGCCCAACAGTGAGGGATCTCAGTTGGTCAATACCCTCCTCACTGAGGGCAGCAGGGCTGACTGAGGCAGTACCTGAGGTGCCTGGGGCGAAGGAGATGCCCACCCTCCTGGGTGAGCGGGTATGGGAAACACACTGAGGGGCTGCTGGGAGGGAGGTGCTGGTAGGGGGGTGGCGGTTGTACCTGTTGTTGGGGTGGGCACAAAGTTGTCCGCCACCGCCAGGGAGCATCGATCAGAGGTAGAGTCACTGTCTGTGGTGTCCCCTCCTGTCCCTGTCGTGGTGCTCCTCTCACCCTCCTTTCCACTGGTGCCCTCACCATCGGTGGATTCGGCCTCCAGGCCCATGTGGGATGCAGCTCCCTCCGTTGCCGGTGCCTCTGCTCCTCTGCCAGATGATGCTAATCAACACAAGGACAGGATGACAAAACAAAAAGGGGGGGAGAGACAGAGGATACACTTGGTCAATGCCAGCAACACCACCACCGTTGGCATACACAAGACACAGGCAGCAGCCCTATGCACTAGGCCATGCACTTCCAATTACTAAGTCACCAGCCCATGGGGTACAATGCCTTCCGCCAATCAGCTGCACACCTGAAACCCACAGGACCATGCCCAGTAGTAGATGCCCACTAACACCATTGGGGTAGGAGTGCTCCAGAGCCTGCCCAACAAGGGACTTACCCTGCCTCCTTCGCCCTGGCCTAGGGACACCCACAGCCCACAACCCCCACCCAGGTAACCCTTAACGTGCGCAAAGTCAGGATTCAGAATCTGTAATCACCCCCTTGTAGCTGCTGTGATGCCTTTAATACCCTTTTTCTGGTGGGCGCTGACCTGCATGGAAAAGACAGCAGAAAAGGGAATTAGTCAACCGTCCAGACCGTCATACTCAAGGCCCACCAGATCCCTCCCATCCCCTGTCACACATACATTGACCACCATACATGTGGCACTCTGGCCAGGATGCCTTTGCCCCGTCCTACATGTGGCTTACACACACAGCAATCCCTACATTCATGACCCATGCATCACGCTCACAGTTTACTCACCTGTTTGTCTGGAGGAGCGTAGAGTAACATGTACGGGCATAGTACCACATCCACCAGTTTCTCCAACTCCTCCGCAGTGAAGGCAGGGGCCGTTTCCCCAGACACATGAGCCATTGTCGATTCCAGATACAGGTCACAGCAGCACTTGCAGTGTAGGTCTTCTCCTGTTGAAGGTCAGGTAGCAAGTGAGTGAACAGATAGAAAATGGCAGTTACTTCTGCAGCGGTACGTACATCGCCGTTGGCTCCTGGAACCCATAGGGCCCAATGATAACCAAAGCAAAGTTGCGAGCGGGTCTTCAACCGCCTACTGCAATGGCACACAATGCCAGCGGAATTACATTTCCACTTGTCCCTCCTCACAGGTCAGGCAGCCGCCATTTCAGGGGGCACAATGCATGGCACCTAACTGCGTCACAGCAGACAATGGCACAACAACTTATTTTCGGATTCACATATTGGTTCTGTAAAGGAAAAAATGCATCATTAGTGCGATAGATGTGTGAATTTGACCCACTGATCTCCGCTTTCTTCCATAGGCTTCAACCTCTGAGGCTGAATATGAGATGGCGACATCTTCCGATGTACAGACCCCTGGTGGACCTTCCGACAATGGAGGACAGACACATTATCATAACATACAGGCTTGATCAGGCCACGATCCAAGAACTGTGTGCCCAATTGGAGCCAGACCTGATGTCAGCTATCCGCCAGCCCACAGGTATCCCCCCTCTAGTGCAGGTCCTGTCAGTGCTCCATTTCCTGGCAAGTGGTTCCTTCCAAACTACAGTGGCCATGGCATCAGGGATGTCTCAGCCAATGTTCTCAAATGTGCTGACCAGAGTGTTGTTGGCCCTCCTGAAACACATGCGTAGCTACATCATATTACTCCAGGTGGAGGATTTGGCCACAGTGAAAGCTGACTTTAATGCCCTGGGACATATCCCCAACATCAGTGGTGCCATTGATGGTACACATGTGGCATTTGCCCCACCACCCCCGGAGAAATGAACAAGTTTTCAGGAATAGAAAAAATCACTCTATGAATGTGCAGATGGTGTGTTTGGAGGACCACTACATCTCCCATGTGAATGCCAAGTATCCTGGATCTGTGCATGATACCTTTATATTGAGGAATAGCTGCATCACATATGTGATGGGCCAACTCCAACTCAGCAAGCAATGTGACTTACCAACCGTCCCTGCCACCTGTGTGACTCCCCCTCCAATTGCCTCCTCTGCCTCTTCTGACAGACTAGCACGGCCTCTGGCCCTGACACTGGTGGTCAGTGCAGCTACAAAAAAGTAAAACATTACACATTTGAGGTGCCAGATATGCCTCCCATTATTATTTTTTAACAAAATACAATCACAGTACATCACTACAGTTCGGTTAGCAGTATCTTCTATCAAAAATATCACTTTGGGCATTTTTTTGGTAGTCAATGTTAGAAAAGCGAGGTTGTCAAGCCAACCAAAAACTGTTTGTAATGGAGGGGCAGAGCTGTGATGGCTCTATTCAGTTCCTTCATTGTGCTTCAATGACTCAACTAGTCAAAGAATGACTTATGATCTTTGTTGGCAAACGCAATGGGACTGTCCTCATACTACCTTCCAGCCACACTGCACTATCATTGAAACAGCTGGTATAATACTGCATAAATGGATGATAATACATACAACTTTGGAGGGGTCCACCATGACCATTACCACTCTCGTTTTACTGTTTGAGCATGAGCAGTAAAGAAAGCCTACTCAATAAACATGCATAGAATAGCTTACTTGGACATGCAATCTTCACAGTATAGTATTGGCCCTAAAATCTGTTCTCCTAGTTTTACGGTACCAGTCCACAATATATAGAAGTGGTGAGGCAACGCTTACTAACAAAACAGAAGAAAGCTACAAGCTTGTGCAGATAGAAGGAAGTCAGCTACAGAAACATTAAGGGGGTTATTACAACTTTGGAGGAGGTGTTAATCCGGCCCAAATGTGACGGATATACCACCAGCCGTATTACGAGTTCTACAGGATATAATGGACTCGTAATACGGCTGGTGGTATATCGGTCACTTTACCGTCACTTTTGGGACGGATTAACACCTCCTCCAAAGTTGTAATAACCCCCTAAATGTAGAAACAACTAGGATAATGTGGGGATAGCAAGAATTTAAAAACCATTAGAACAAAAAGGAGTTGAAAATAAAGGAGATAGGCACAGTAAACAAAATAGGAAACATTATTCTAAAGGAGAGAGGTAAATGTGAGAGATATAGGCCCTCATTCCGACCCTGGCGGTCTAAGACCGCCAGGGCCGCGGGCAACGGAAGCACCGCCAACAGGCTGGCGGTGCTTCAGTGCCCATTCTGACCGCGGCGGTAAAGCCGTGGTCAGAAAAGGGGATCCAGCGGTTTCCTGACGGATTTCCCCTGGCTGGGCTGAACCTCCATGGCGGCGCTGCAAGCAGCGCCGCCATGGGGATTCTAACCCCCTTCCCGCCAACCTGTTTCTGGTGGTTTTGACCACCAGGAACAGGATGGCGGGAACGGGTGTTGTGGGGCCCCTGGGGGCCCCTGCACTGCCCATGCCACTGGCATGGGCAGTGCAGGGGCCCCCTAACAGGGCCCCAGCATGATTTTCACTGTCTGCATAGCAGACAGTGAAAATCGCGACGGGTGCAACTGCACCCGTCACACCCCTGCAACACCGCCGGCTCCATTCGGAGCCGGCCTCTGTGTTGCAGGGCCTTTCCCGCTGGGCCGGCGGGCGCTCCCTTGGCGGGCGCCCGCTGGCCCAGCAGTAAAGTCAGAATGGCCTCCGCGGTCTTCTGACCGCGGAGCGGCCATTTGGCGGTTCCCGCCAGGGAATGACCCCCATAATATTAGTATTAAAAGGATAACTCACTGGGTCCAGCAGATCCATCAGCCATGGCACTGGTGGTGGTGATTGTACTATTTGCCCCCTCTGGCACTGGTGGTGGCACCACGATTCCCTGACCCACCTCAGAAGCCCTCTTCTTGCCCTTGAGTGTTGATGTAAGAAAAAAGAAGATTAAAAAAATTATAAGTGGTACAGTTAGGGGGTCATTACAACATTGGCGGTAAAAGGTGCTTACCGCCGTGCAGAAGACCACCAATACACCGCTGCGGCCGCGGTAGACCGCCACAGCTATTATGACACACATCTTGGAATCCGCCGAAATTCAGACACCCACACAATACCGCCACACCAAACGTCAGCGATAAACATGCGGAAACAAATCCTCCACCTCCACGCCAACAGAAACACGCCCATGCCATTACGACCCACAAATCCACGCGGCGGTCTTACAACCGCGGTATTCCATTGGCGGTACACACCGCCGCGCTCAAAATACACACACATCTCCAAAACACCGCCACTTTGGACAATTCCAAATACACACACCTGATACACATACAAATACAACTCCCACACACCCAACACAATATAAAACACACACCCACATCACCCACAAACCCCTACAACCTGAAATTCTGAGAGAAGGCGAGAGAGAAAGCACAGAATAGACAACCCCATCACACAGAGGCACACAACATCATCACCCACACAACATCCAAGCACAAAACACCACATACCACTACACTCACCACACTCATCAACACATACACCACCCCACACATCATCCACTCCACCCCATGTCACGCCAAAGACACCCCCGCTTCTCGTAGGAGGAGCTCAGGGTCATGGTGGAGGAAATCCTCCGGGTAGAGCCACAGCTATTTGGCTCACAGGTACAGCACACATCAATAGCCAGGAAGATGGAGCTATGGCGCAGAATAGTGGACAGGGTCAACGCTGTGGGACAGCACCCAAGAAATAGGGAGGACATCAGGAAGAGGTGGAACGACCTACGGGGAAAGGTGCATTCCATGGTCTCCAGGCACCACATTGCGGTGCAGCGGACTGGCGGCAGACCCCCAGCTCCTCCCCCACAACTAACAACATGGGAGGAGCAAGTCTTGACCATCTTGCATCCTGAGGGCCTCGGAGGAGTCGTTGGAGGAACAGACACTGGTAAGTCAAATCTTAACTATCACATCCCCCACCCTACCTGCATGCTATCACACACCCCCACCCTCACACCCTCCCCTATCACCCAAACTCCTCACTAATCTACCCATAACACCAAACACCCATCCCAACCGCAAGCCCTGCATGACACAACTAAGCATGGACACCCATCACTAAAGCATGCCCACTGCACATACCCAGAACACCCCCCCAACCATCAGCACACAAGCCCCCACACAGGAATGCCTGCACTGGGGTTCACGCACACCCAACCATTGCACACCATGAAACACACACATGCAATAATCATGTTCTTATACCCCCGCAGGAACCCGAAGGAACGTCACCACACCAGAGGGTCCAGACAACACCACTCCACCCCCAGAAGAGGCCCACAGTGACGACAGCAGATCTGCCCTACTGGATCTTGATGACCAGCCCGGACCATCGTGGGCCTCAGGACAGTCGGTTCCCCTTGCCCAGCCACAGCCCAACACCGAACTTCCACCCTCTGGTAACACCAGCACAGCACCCACCCAGCGGGCCCAAACCTCCCTACCCAGGACAGATCAATCAGCGGTGTGCCCACCACTACAGGGAACCCAGGATAACCCACCACCCCAACAACAACAGGGACCTGGGGGCAGTGGTAGTGGGCACACGGTCCAGGGGACGGAGGCACAGGATCCCTGAGATCCAGGAATAGGACAGAGCAAGATGACAAGACCCCCGCCAGGAAATAAGACCACCCTGATTGTCCCCCCACTCTCCCACTTTGTTACCCTGTCCAAATCGGAACTGCCCCAGCTCCACTTCCAATGGCCAGATGTGCAATGTACCTGTGAGACTAATAGACTGGACTCTGCCATGGACATTCCTCCACCATCACACATCCCCATTTTACAACCCCCCATCATTTTTTAGCACTTAAATAAACAGCCTTGAAACACAAAAAAAAACTGGAGTGAGTCTATGATTTGGAACTTTGTATTATCAATTACAGTGTCATAATGGGTTACCCATTGGAAGGCTAACATACCAATGTCACACATCACAAGCCCTTCAAGGATGCAAGCAGTTGACACGTAGGTTACCACACTTGTGAAACTGAAATGGAAGGGGACAACTCAGTTAACAAATAGTGAGTGAAATGTAGGTATAGGATAGAGGTAGACGTGTGAAAGTTAATGTAATGTTAAACCTGAAAATGTACTCACCTGTGTTTCACTGGAAATATTGCTGTATGACTGACTCCCTGTTGTCGTTTTCTTTTTCCTCAGCTTCATCCTCATTACTGTCCACAGGCTCCACAGACTCCACAGCTGCTACAACACCGTCATCTGGATCATCCTCCTGCAGAAAAGGCACCTGGCGTCGCAATGCCAAATTATGGAGCAGGCGATGATGATGTCGCACACCTTCTTCAGTGAGTAGAATAGGGATCCACCTGTCATATGGAGGCACCTGAACCTGGCCTTAAGAAGGCCGGAGGTCCGCTCGATTACCCTCATAGTCCGCCCATGGGCCTCATTGTACCGTTCCTCTGCCCTGGTCCTGGGATTCCTCACTGGGGTCAATAGCCACGAAAGGTTGGGGTAACCAGAGTCCCCCAATAGCCATACATGGTGCCTCTGGAGTTGACCCATCATATCAGGGATGCTGCTATTGCGCAGGATGTAGGCGTCATGCACAGAGCCAGGGAACATTGCATTTACCTGCAAGATGTACTGGTCTGCCAAACAGACCATCTGGACATTCATTGAATGATAACTCTTCCTGTTCCTGTACACCTGTTCACTTCTGCGGGGGGACCAGAGCTACATGGGTCCCATCAATGGCACCTATGACGTTGGGGATATGTCCAAGGGCATAGAAGTCCCCTTTGACTGTAGTCATATCCTCCACCTGAGGGAAAATGATGTATCTCCTTACGTGTTTCAGCAGGGCAAACAACACTCTGGACAAGACGTTGGAAAACATAGGCTGGGACATCCCTGATGCCATGGCCACTGTTGTCTGAAAAGAAGGAAATGGAGCACTGACAGCACCTGCACGTCAGGGGGGATTCCAGTTGGATGGCGGATTGGTGACATCAGGTCTGTCTCCAACTGGGTACCTAGTTCCTGGATTGTGGCACGGTCAAACCTGTAGGTCACGATGACATGTCTCTCTTCAATTGTCAACAGGTCCACCAGCGGTCGGTACACCGGAGGATTCCGCCGTCTTCTCATATGTCCCAGCTGACGGTGCCTAAGAAGGACAACAGCGAAGAAATAGTCACTATTCCTCCAGGTATGTACCCACAGTTACACACAAGACAATAAACCTTTCCTGTATGTGTGTTGAGTATAGGCCTAGCTATGTGTGACGCAGTAGTAAATGAAGCCATGTGGGCCCCTGAAATGGCAGCTGCCTGACCTCTAAACTGGGACAATGGGATTGTGGGGTAACTGCGCTGGCGTTGCACACCGTCGCGGTAGGCGGTCGTAGACCGCGGCGCAATGCTGCATTGGTTAACATTGGACCCTATGGGTCCCTGGAGCCAATGAACAGGTGCGCCGGCGGTGATGATGCGCCCCGCCGCGGACGTCACTGCCATTTTCTATCTGTTGAATCACTAGATACCTGACCTTCGACAGGAGTGGCCTGGGTGGAGAGGGCTGGGTCGAAGAGGGAAGGGGCCAGAGTCCATAGTACATTAATGTATGGGAATGAATGGGCCACATGGTCAGAGTAGGGAGGGGGCCACTTACATTGATGGTGCAGTTGGTAATGATTGTTCCTCTTCCCTTGTGCATGTCATGTAGGTCAGCGCCCACCAGAAGAGGGACATGTGGCGTGCCATCGCCAAGGAGGTCCGGACCCTAGGGGCCCACCAGAGACGGGGCACCCACTGCCTGAAGAGATGGGAGGACATTCGCTGCTGCAGCAAGAAGACGGCGGAGGCTCAGCTGGGGATGGCCTCCCAACGTGGGAGGGGTGCCCGTCGCACCATGACCCCCCTGATGTTCCGGATCCTGGCGGTGGCCTACCCGGAGTTGGATGGGCGCTTGAGGGCATCACAGCAGGCACCAGGGGGTGAGTACAACCTCATTCTGGGGACTTTGCGTGCAGTGGAGGGGTCTGGGTGGGGGAGGTGGGCTGTGGGTGTTCCTAGGCCAGGGCGAGTTAGGTAGGCAAGGCCCCTCCCTAATGTAGGCCATATGGCACTCTACCCCACCTCAGCAGAGTGCCAATTTGAGGTACAGTTGCCCCATGTGCGCAGATGTTCACCATTGCCATGTAGGCCATATCCCAGAAATTGCATGTGCAGAGGCCAGGAGCACGGCGTTATGCATGGGGCTGCTGCGTCTGTCTTGTCCGCCAACGGTAGCGGTATGCCATGCACTAAAACTCTCTTTCTTCTGTCTCCCCCCCTTTCCCTGCTCTCTCTGTCCTTTTGTACATCAGCATCATCAGGCGGAGGTACAGTGGCACAGGAGCACGAGGGAGCTGCATCCCACATGGCCATGGAGGGCCACACCACAGACTCTGAATTCACCAGTGGGACGGAGGGCGAGGGGAGCTCCACGTCGGCCACCGGATCACCAACCAGCGACACGGACTTGTCCGCCGATGGGAGCTCCCCTGTGGTGGCGGCACCATCTGTGCCCCCCACTCCTACAGGTACAGCTGCCACCCCCACTACCAGTACCGCCCTCCCAGCAGCCCCTCAGCCTTCGCCCCGTGCCCGCTCACCCAGGAGGGTGGGCATCACCTTCGCCCCAGGCACCTCAGGCCCTGCCCCAGTCACCCCTGCTGCCCTCAGTGAGGAGGCCATTGACCTCCTCAGGTCACTCACTGTTGGGCAGTCTACCATTGTGAATGCCATCCAGGGTGTAGAACGACAGTTGCAACACGGTAATGCATTCCTGGAGGGTATTCATTCTGGTCAGGCTGCCCTTCAGCGAACCCTGCAATCTCTGGCGTCAGCACTGATGGCAGCCATTGTCCCTGTGTCTAGCCTACCCCCTCCAACTTCCTCCACCCAGACCCAATCCCCTGTACCCCAGCCCATCCCAAGCACACCTACAGACCAGCATGCACACAAGTCAACACACACAAGTAGCTCAGGCAAACATAGGCACCACACACACCACAGGCACTCACACAAGCATCAGACCCATACAGACACAGCAACATCCACTGTCTCCACTGTGTCCCCCTCCTCCTCTTCTCCCTCCTCCCTCCCAGTCTCGTCTACACACACACCTGCATGCACCACATCTACAGGCACTAGAACTCGCACCAGGACACCCAGCACCACAAGCCGCTCACCTGCACTCACCACCTCCCCTGCCATTTACACGTCCCCTGTGTCCTCTCCCAGTGTGTGTGTGATGCCCCCTCCCAAAGTACACAAACGCCGGCAATCACTCACCCAACATCCATCCACCACACGATAGCCTCCAGTACCTGCACCTGCACCCAAAACACCTAAAGTGACACCTCCTACAACCACCTCCTCTTCCTCCACTCCCAGATCCCCTCCAGCTACCCATCCCAGTGTCCGTCAGAAACTGTCCCTATGTCAAATTGACCTTTTTGCCCCCACCCCCCCTCCAATGCATCAGTCCCGTCGTAGCGCCTCAGCCAAAAAGCCTCCAGTACCAGTGGTGCGTGTTCCAGGTTTTTGGAGTGCACCGTCCACCAGGGCAGGCAGTAGGACCCGGAGCCAAGGCACTGGCAGCCCACCCCCTGTAAAGGCTCTGAAATTGGAGAGTGGACGACGGGACCATGTCAAGACTCCTGGTGGGACAAAAAGTGAAATGGGATCGATGGCGATTGTTGAGTCAGCTGTAACTCCAAAAAAGGTGGGGAAGGTCCAGAGGAAGTCTGCCCAGCCTGTTGTGAGTGTCACAGCGGAGAAGTGCGCCATCATTTCCGGCCGTCCAGACACAACTGCCAGCACCGTCGTCACTGGTCCAGAGACAACCGCCAGAGTCACAGCCCAGGAGGGCCCAAGTATCGTCACTGGTCCAGAGACCACCGCCGGAGTCACAGCCCAGGAGGGCCCAAGTATCGTCACTGGTCCTGAAACCACCGCCGGAGTCACAGCCCAGGAGGGCCCAAGTATCGTCACTGGTCCAGAAACCACCGCCGGAGTCACAGCCCAGGAGGGCCCAAGTATCGTCACTGGTCCAGAAACCACCGCCGGAGTCACAGCCCAGGAGGGCCCAAGTATCGTCACTGGTCCAGAAACCACCGCCCGAGTCAAGGCCCAGGAGGGCCCAAGTATCGTCACTGGTCCAGAAACCACTGCCGGAGTCACAGCCCAGGAGGGCCCAAGTATCGACACTGGTCCAGAAACCACTGCCGGAGTCACAGCCCAGGAATGCCCAAGTATTGTTACTGGTCAGGAGACCACCGCCGGAGTCACAGCCCAGGAGGGCACAAGTATCGTTACTGGTCAGGAGACCACCGCCGGAGTCACAGCCCAGGAGGGCCCAAGTATCGTCACTGGTCCAGAAACCACCGCCGGAGTCACAGCCCAGGAGGGCCCAAGTATCGTCACTGGTCCAGAAACCACCGCCCGAGTCAAGGCCCAGGAGGGCCCAAGTATCGTCACTGGTCCAGAAACCACTGCCGGAGTCACAGCCCAGGAGGGCCCAAGTATCGTCACTGGTCCAGAAACCACTGCCGGAGTCACAGCCCAGGAATGCCCAAGTATTGTTACTGGTCAGGAGACCACCGCCGGAGTCACAACCCAGGAGGGCACAAGTATCGTTACTGGTCAGGAGACCACCGCCGGAGTCACAGCCCAGGAGGGCACAAGTATCGTTACTGGTCAGGAGACCACCGCCGGAGTCACAGCCCAGGAGGGCCCAAGTATCGTCACTGGTCCAGAAACCACCGCCGGAGTCACAGCCCAGGAGGGGACAGGATGCCCCAGCCCCGCTGGCCAATGATGGAACGTCATGCCACACACCAATGTCCAGTGTGGAGATCGTCATGCCACACACCAATGTCCAGTGTGGAGATCGTCATGCCACACACCGAATGTCCAGTGTGGAAATCGTCATGCCACACACCAATGTCAGTATCAGAACCGCCATGTCAAAGCACCGCTGAACAGGGCAAAGACCGCCATGTCAAAGCACCGCTGAACAGGGCAAAGACCGCCAGGGCAAAGCACCGCTGAACAGGGCAAAGACCGCCATGGCAAAGCACCGCTGAACAGGGCAAAGACCGCCATGGCAAAGCACCGCTGAACAGTCCAGAACCGCCACGGCAAAGCACCGCTGAACAGGGCAAAGACCGCCATGGTGAAGACCGCTGAACAGGGCAAAGACCGCCATGGTGAAGACTGCTGAACAGGGCAAAGACCACCATGGCAAAGCACCGCTGAACAGGGCAAAGACCACCACGGCAAAGCACCGCTGAACAGGGCAAAGACCGCCATGGCAAAGCACCGCTGAACAGTCCAGAACCGCCATGGCAAAGCACCGCTGAACAGGGCAAAGACCGCCATGGTGAAGACCGCTGAACAGGGCAAAGACCGCCATGGTGAAGACCGCTGAACAGGGCAAAGACCACCATGGTGAAGACTGCTGAACAGGGCAAAGACTGCCATGGCAAAGCACTGCTGAACAGTCCAGAACCGCCATGGCAAAGCACCGCTGAACAGGGCAAAGACCGCCATGGTGAAGACTGCTGAACAGGGCAAAGACCGCCATGGTGAAGACCACTGAACAGGGCAAAGTCCGCCATGGCAAAGCACCGCTGAACAGTCCAGAACCGCCATGGTGAAGACCGCTGAACAGGGCAAAGACCACCATGGCAAAGCACCGCTGAACAGGGCAAAGACCGCCATGGTGAAGACCGCTGAACAGGGCAAAGACCGCCATGATGAAGACCGCTGAACAGGGCAAAGACCACCATGGCAAAGCACCGCTGAACAGGGCAAAGACCGCCATGGTGAAGACCGCTGAACAGGGCAAAGACCGCCATGGCAAAGCACTGCTGAACAGGGCAAAAACCGCCATGGCAAAGCACCGCTGAACAGGGCAAAGACCACCATGGCAAAGCACCGCTGAACAGGGCATGCACCGTGTAAGAATGAATGGACCGCCACATTAGGCATCCTTATCCCATGTGTAGCTGGGACAGTGACAGGACAGGAACTTTCACGGGGAGACTCATGCAGTCTGGGCACCAGTCCCCCTCCAGAACCAGTAGAGACCTGCATCTACTTGAGAGACTCTGGCTTTGCACTCCCCAGGATGGTCCAGAGGGCAACCCACCCACTGCAAAGACTTGTGAGACTGTGGCTTTGCACTCCCCAGGATGGTATAGTGAGCAAACCACCCACTGTAGAGACTTGAGAGACTGTGGCTTTGCACTCCCCAGGATGGTACAGTGGGCAAACCACCCACTGCAAAGACTTGTGAGACTGTGGCTTTGCACTCCCCAGGATACATCAATGGGCATGGAGCCCAGTCGTGGATCTGACTCCGCATTCATGTGGCTGAGGTGCCCCCCCATCCCTTCCCCCTGAGGTGCCTGTAGTGTTTCTATCTGATGCCCCGGCAGTGTTCTCTCGGATTTTTTTTCAGGTATCTATTGTGGGCCTCGCCCATGCATTTTTGGACTGTTGGTGCACGAACATTGTTGTGTACATATCTGCACTACTTCTCGGATTGTATGTGTAAATTAGAGTGATTTTGAGATATATATCTGTATATTTTTGTATGACATGTATATTGGCACATTACAATGTTTGCCCGAATTTTGCATTGTCTTTGCATTCTTCCGGGGGGATTGTGGGTTGTTAATGTGATTTTTGTGACTGCATCGGTAGGTATGTTGTCTAATGCGAGGGTGGGGGTGGGGGTGTTTGGTGGGTGTCCCCCTGACTTTTGCCTCCCCCCTCCCCCGTGTCGTAGATGCAGTACTCACCGGTCTCTTCTGCGCCTACGTAGCTGTTGGTCGTAAAGGAGCAGAAAGACAAGGGCAGGGAGTATTTGGAGTTCCGGGTCCATGGAGTCCTCGTTCCTCGTGGGATGTGTTGAGGTGAGCGTTTTCCCATTGCAGAAACTGTTTCCGCCGTGTTTTTATCCACGGTGAATCCACCTCGGAAAAGGTGGCGGATTGGCGGGTTGTAATAGTGTGGGCGGTACATTGTCTCCCACCTGTCTGTTGGCGGTAACCGCCACGCTGCTTGTCTGTACCGCCGTGGCGGGCAGTGTGTTAAAGTGGCTGTCTTTGTTGGCGGTTTCCGCCAGGGTCATAATTCCCTTTTTTTGTCCGTCGGCCTGTTTGCGGTATTACCGCACCTTTTACACCGGCCGCCAGGGTTGTAATGACCCCCTCAATCTCTTAAAAAATATTTTAACATGCAAAGGCAAACGCAGTAACATTGTTGTTTTCTAAATTGGATCACCTATTGAATTAGTATCAAGTTGGCCTATTCCTAATTTCCTAAACCTAAGCTGTATTCCAAATTTCCTAAACCTAATCTGCATTTGGAATTACTAATGCATTGCAATGAATGATCTTTGTTCCTCATATCATTCTTGACCCCCTTTAAAGGGCCAACTCAGTCTCACATTTTTTAATACATAGATGCCTATGCATACTATGCATCACTGGGAGATTGCTTGGGACTGTACAAACTATTTAGCGAAAGGCACAGAGAATGCTAACTCTTTGATATTATTACCTACTACTATGACTAGCTTAGTAACAGGATATAGGAGCATCCATGACTTTTTAAACAATCAGCCCAAATGAGCGAGCGCCAACAAGTATGATTAGGTAGTGCCGTGCACCTGACTAGCTTAATCTAGATCACATAATATTCGTAATATAAACTTAACTTACCTCTGAGTGTGAGCAGCATGCTATTTGGAAAAAATATTAGCATTGTAACACACAACAAATAAATAATTACTCATTGAGTTCTAGCTGGTCCTGTTCCCTGCCAAGGATATCAGCCCAGTAGTGCATCAACTGCTGTTGGGTGTGCTTTCCACCAGAGTTCCTGTGCACATATCAGCACACCCTCCCCCCAGCAGCTGACTCTCCATGGCAGAGCATACCACCTCCCAGGTCTGCTGTCTGATGCCAGCAATGGAGGAGAGGTGGCGCTGCATGTGAAATACAAGAGTGGCTTCCTTCACCTTTGAAAAAATGGGGCAGGTCTGCACCTCTTGGCAACACCAACAACGTCAAGGTGTGCAACTAAGAGCCGCACAGGTGGCGCCGCTCCCTTTCTTGCCCTGCTCTGCCATGGCACTGGGTGGGAAAATCAAAAAATAGGAAAAGGAAGGAAGAAAAAGAAAGGAAGAACTAAGGAGGTAAAGGAAAAAACAAAAAAAAAGTACAAAGAAGTCACTGAAAAAGAAAAAAATAGGACGTAAAATACACAAACACAAAGACACAAACTAATAAGATAAAGGTAAATGAGGGGAGGAGGACTGGGATGGGGAGAATTGAAAAGATTTTAGTTGGATTACAAAATAAGGCCCAGCCCCATGTAGAACAGGAAAGCAGATAAAACAAACTGCACTGATCCATGCGAACCACGTGGTGCTATTTGCGCTGCTTTTTCAGAATGGATCACGCTACTCACATGTAGAAAAGCAGAGCAAAAGGGCAGACATGCACTTCTGCACGCTCTCGGTGTCCTGCATAATCTCATGGAGTTTCTTTGGCACTCCGTGGAATTATGCAAAGCAAAACTCTGCTAGTTCCACCTAGGCCTTGTCAGCCCATAACCTTATACTTGCAAATGGGGCTAATGGCCTTTCTACCACAAAAACAAAAAATTGGAGGTTTTGTTGTCAGGACATATAAAAACATATGTACTACTTTTCTAATATACAACACCGTGCTTTAGAGCTTCATAGGTGTTCCTTAAGGGTGACATATAGACATTAAAAAAGGACCTTTTCTGGACTTTCTCATTAAATTAAATGGCAAATTTGTGTTAGCAGGTCGAAAACTACTTTACCAGGCAGCAATGACAGACTAGGAGTCTTATTTTGCCTTTCTCATACTCATGGTGGCACAATAAGTGCTGCAAACCATGGGGTACACTTTTACCTACAGGTGTTTGACTCTTTTAGTAGCATAGACTAAGGATTTACAAGTACATTAACATGCCAATTGTGGATGAACCAAGCAGACATATACTTTTTAGGAGTCAGAGCACATGCACCAGGGCCTGGTGAGCAGGACACAGTGCATCACAGAGTCACTACACCGGTACCCAATAGTCAATAAGTGGTGGTGAATCTGCAAAAAGTAATTTCCCAGCAAATGTCATTACAATCACTTGTTCTTACAAAGACAACAGAAAGCTATATTTTTCTAAAACGTATTTTTTCAAACTTTCACCACAAATATTGATCAAAGTCTAACAGAATCCATGCGGAATATGTTCCAAAATATTCTGACGAACAACCTAGTGCCAGAAATAATATTTCAATAAGAAAAGTTGATGGACGGAATGCAGCCCAAATCAAACATTCATCCCCAGTCACAGATCTGGGATTAATCCATCAGTGTTTTTGCTCACCATGCAATTCCAGTTTGGACCTAACAAATCAATATGATGTGCAAATCAGTCTTGAACCTGTTCCCCATGGGAGCAGTCCAGGTCGGGTCCTCCCTGGACCAGAAACAAGCATCCTGGGACAGGGTTCGGAGTATCACCCCTCTTCAGCCAGGCTAGCTTGAATCTGGTGGCATAGTGAGCACGGGACCCACATCTGGGCACACCCTTCCCACTTGGGATGACAAATGCAAAAAGAACAGTTGATACACGGCGTGTTGACTAAATCAAGTATTCACCCCCAATCACAGATCTGGGTTTAAACCCCCTCTTTTTATAATTAATGATCAATCACAAACAAATTCCTGTAAGAATCAATCAAAGAAGATTACAACATAGAAGATCAATACCAACACCTTAATCAGCCCTGCATCCACCCCGACCAAGTATGTGAACTCCTCTCTACATCTAAAGACTTATAATTCAAAGATTGGCACTTCAGTGGCAACTGTTAACTGTACCGCAGACTGGGCCAGGGTCAACACTGTCATAAGAGGAATTTATGCACACTGAACACTCAGAGCCTCATTACGAGTTTGGCGATCCCAGGACCGCGATGTTGGTGGTAGCGGTCATACCGCCAACAGACTGGTGGAGAAGACCACCAAATAATGACATAAGCGGTATACAGAATAAAATACAGCCAAAGGATAGCCGGCACCGCCAAAGCGCTCTGGCCTCCATGGACAACGGTAGCAACCAGCAGACCGATGGAGACCATGTTTCCGCGGGACAGATTACGAGTGTTGAACCTGGCCCTTTTTGCAGGGTCATCCCCAAACTTTTTGCCTCCTTTGTCCCATTTTTTCTGACCTGTTGGTGTTGGCTCCAGGACTCTGAGCACTTTATCACTGCTGATCAGTGCTAAAGTGCAGGTGTTCTACCTTCTAAAGTTGGTATGATTGGCTTACACCTATTAGCACATTTAATTTACCTGTATGTCCCTTGTATAGTGGTATGTCTATACCCAGGGCCTGTAAATTAAATGCCACTAGGTGGCTTGAGGCGCTGCTTGCGCCACACACACAAGTAGCATTTCAAACCTGTCTCAGGCCTGCTAGCCCAGGGCCTGTGTGCTCAGTTTACTGCTGCAGGGACCTGGCATCTAAATTTACATGCCAGGCCTGGAACTCCCCTTTTACTACATATAAGCAACCCCTAAGGTAGGCCCCAGCTAACCCCATGAGCAGGGTGCTATGAATGTAGAAGGCAGGACATGTGCCTGGTGGTGTGGCCTGTCCTGGTAGAGACAAACAACCTATTTGGTTTCTCACTGCTGTGAGTGCTGCCTTACTCATAGGATTGCATTGGAAATGCCTGCCTTATGTCTAGGGGATATTGTCTGATCTATGAGGGGTAGCGTAGGCATGTTTTGGTATTTTTGTAATGGTAGTGAGAAATGCTGCTTACTGGTGTAGGTAGATTGTTTATTACCATTATAGAAATGCACTTCTAGAAGTGAGCATTTCTCTGTGCTTATGTCTGGTGTTTTGCAGCTTGACTCCAATCCAGGTCTGGGGCAGAGTGACAGCTGTGCTTTGTGTATGCTTTTCAGACAGCCTGTACACAGGGAGGGTGGAGGTGTCACAGAGGTGCATCTGCATATTGAAGGGTCTTCCTGGGCTAAGAGAAGGGGAAGCGGACACACCAGCATTTGTAAGGGTTGTGTCCTGGCCTCACATAAAGGGCTTGTTTACCCCCAACTGATGTCTGGAGCCTGTGCTGAAGAAGAGAGGGGACACTCCTACTACCAGTTGGAACTGGTTGGAACCTCTTCTCCCTTTCTTTGTAAGTCGGTGCAAAACTGAGTATAAGTACTGGGGAGCTTCCCCATGTAAGGAGAGACACTCTGGAACAACTGATATGGACACAGAATGCTGCTGGAGGGGCTCACGAGGAACCACCTTGGACTGCTGCGGCTGTGCTGACCTGTGACATGCTGGGTCACTAGGAGGAACTGATGCCTAACTGCATACCCATTGTGCTGACCTGCTGTTGGCCTCTACCGCCCTGTGCTCCCCTTGTGTCCCCAGGGGCTGGTGCTGTGCCCCCTGCCCTCTGCAACTATTTGCTTTCCAGCAAGAGGACAGCGCCATATTTGAAGGCTCCTGTAAGGGAAGCGCTTTTCTTTATTCAGGGAAGCGCATGAGGTAGTTCTCTACCTGATTCATTCAACGGCTTGAGATCGCTTTTACCATTCTTGGGGCCAGATGTAGCAAGCCTGATTTTGCGAATCTGAAATTGCGAGTCGGTGCGACTCGCAATTTCCAATTCGCAAAATCGGATGCAGTACGGTGTCTCAGACACCGACTGCGAGTCTCTATGGGGTCGCAAAGACCCACCTCATTAATATTAATGAGGTGGGTCGCATTTTGTGACCCCATAGCGAGTCCCTCCACTCACAGGGATGGTGGCCTGCTGAAGTCAGCAGACCTCCATGTCTGTGACTGCTTTTTAAATAAAGCATTTTTTATTTTGCAGCCCGTTTTCCTTAAAAAGGAAAACGAGTTGCAAAATAAAAAAAATAACGAAACCATTTGGTTTCGTTTTTTCAGAGTAGGCAGTGGTCCATTGGACCACTGCCTGCTCTGAAAAACCCTTTTTGGCACCATTCAGAAAGGGGAAGGGGTCCCATGTGGACCCCTTCCCTTTTGCGAATGGGTTACCACCAGTGTGACACTGGTGGTAACTGCGAATTGCTTTGCATCCGTATTCGCAGTCACAAAGCAATTTAGCATAGCGATGTGAGTCGCAAATAGGAAGGGAACACCCCTTCCTATTTGCAAATCGCATTCACAATTTGCGAGTCGGTACCGACTAGCAAATTGTGAATGAGCATCGCAAACGGCATTTTGCATGGCGCAAACTGCGATTTTCGCAGTTTTCACCATGCAAAATGGTTGCTGCATCTGGCCCTTGGAGTAGTAACACGCTCCAAGCGCTGCTGGCTGTGATGAGAGGAAATCACTGCTGCGACCCGGGGAAATCCAAAGATCATAAAGCATGCTCCCTATTGGTGTCCCTGGGGCACAGGAGTTCGGAGGAGCGCACCCTCGGGGCACAAGCGGGCATTCATTTCAGGAGCTTGGGGCTGCCACGGACGAGCTACAGGAAAGGAGAAGCCTGCTACCTCGTGCAGAGGCAGGAGTGCAGCTGGGGTCTGACCACCCCAGTGAGAAGGTGGTGTAGGAGGCCTTGGAAGGCTTCCCCCACATGACCCTCCATCCACAACTGTCAGTGATCCCCAAGAGATGGTAGTTGTGGCACAAGGAGGCAGGTGGCTACCAGTGGGAATGAGGCCGTGGGAAGAGAACCCAAGAGGTCTCCCCATCGGGCAGGGAGGTGTGGGTTGTTCTTTGGGTATTGAGAGTATTGAGAAATAGGAGCTGTGAGGAGCAGCCCGATTCTCTCCCCCTAATCATAGCACCGCATTTTTGGGAGTAACGACCCCCATGAGGAGAGGAGGTTTCATTACCAGATATCGCTGCCAGACTGGATCCCTGATAGAAGGAGCACATGAGTCTCCGGAGAGGGACAGATGTCCCTGTTTTCTGTGACATGAGCCACTGAAGCCTTTCCCTGGCAGGTGCAGCTATGGTGGTGACACTACTAGCTTGCTGTTTCGGTAATGTGGCATTTCAGGCATTTTTATGATGACGTCTTTCCAAGGTTATGATAATATGGGCATTGTTGGTGATAATTATGCTCTACCAGATGGTAATGTTCCACACTATGCATAATTTCAGTGATGATGGCTGGGCAGTAATGATCATGTGCTTTATTATAACCTTTGCATTTTCAGTGATATATGTTTATTAGGACATGTGCATTTAAGCAATGCTTACCTGACTACTGCTTATGTTGCAGAATAACCAATAACCTATATGTGTATGTGGTTACTGCTGGCTTTCGCACAGTAATAGTACTGTGTAATGTTCTGAATACTGCTTGGGTAGCAGGGTATTACTGACATGTTGTGTTGGTCTAATGATGTGTATAATACATTTTATTTTTATATACCTGGGTGTTGTGTTTTTTTTTGTGTTGGGGATAGTGTGTCACATGCCTCTGAGATAGGCCTGACTGCTCATGCCAAGCTACCAAGGGGGCCAGCAGGGGTTATCTTGGGTGTATAACTCCCTTGCCCTGACTAGAGTGGGTGGGTTCTGCCTGGCTTAGGTGCATACCATAGCCAACCAAAAACCCAATTTCCATCAACAAGGTTGCACACTGCCAAGGATTCCTCCGTGGTTGCACCACCATGGAAAACCAGGTGGATCAAACTGTATAAAAGGAGACCCACCTTCAGGTAGCCACACTTGTTCGGAGCCGCCATGGAAGCTGAACTACATGTCATCCTGCTGCTCCTGCTCACAAAGAGTCTTTGGAATCTGCAACTACAATGATGACAGCAACTGTAAGTACACACACTTACCTGTCACTGTTGTATATTGTCAATTTTTGTACACATACACAACATGCCTTTAGTGTCATACCAAGCACTGCACACAAACTCACATACTGGCTAAACAACAGAGGTAGCACAAGCACCACACACATACACAGGTACAGATACACAACTAATGGCAGCCAAGAATAAATCCATACTAGAGAAAGAAATACATGACAAAGAATTTACCACTAAAACAACAATAGGTTGGTTGAAATGTATTAAAATTTAGTGGAAAGTGCAAGTCAAAGGCATATGCCAGTCAAAAATATAACAGTCTTTATGCACACAGTGCACAGATGTGTGCCCCGAGCTTGACTCCTGACTGTCATGTAACCTCCACTGGTAGGGGCATCTATGGGGCGGGCAGGCACCTTAGGGGTTATCTGGGAGACGTGGCAGGGGGGTTGGGTTTAGGTTTTGGATAGGGCCCTTGGAATATGGCGTGGGAGGGAGAATTGGCTTTGTTTTAGGGTAGGGGAGGGTCATGCTTTTTTGGGAGGGGTAGACTTCTTGACAGGGGGAAGGGCATGGGTACCTGCAGGGGGGAAGGGGAGGTCTTGGAGGTGGAAGTGCCAGACTTGGGGAAAGACATTGTACGCCTAGGGGCATCTCAGGTTGGGAAAGGAGTAATGAAAAGGGCAAACTCAGCAACGAAAGCTTGCTTACATACACGGGGACAGTCATAGCAAAAGGTTTGGGTGGAGGGAGAAGGAGTGGTTGTCTGAGGTGTTGGTGTGGATGTCTTGGGTGCATGTGTGTGCTAGGTATGTTTGTGTGTGGTGAGTGGCTGATGGGTGGGTGAGTGAGGGCATTTATGTGTTTTGGGATGGGGAGGAGGTGCTGAGGGTGGGTGGGTGACTGTCTGTTGGGGTGGTGACTGCAGATATGGTAGATGTGCTACGTGTAGGTATGTCAGTGGTTGTGGTGTCTGTGGTGTGGTCACTGAGGTGGATGTCTCTGGGTAAGATTGGTAAAGTGTCTGGATCTGTGAATGTTGGTGTGGTGTGTGAAGGTGTGTCAGGTGTGCTGTCAGTGATGCTGGGGTGGTGGGGCTGTCAGGGCAGGTTCTGACTGCTGCTGTGTGTGCCTCTGAATGTTGCTTGTGTGCATGCCGGTGGTGTGTCTTGTGGTGCTTGTGTTTGTCTGTGCTACCCTTGGCTGTTGAGGTGGATGCATGCCTTTCTGTCTGTGTGCTTTGGCTGGGTCAGGAAGAGGGGTTTGGAATTGGGAAGAGGAAGATGGAGGGGGAACGGGAGACAAAGGGTGACTGGCTGCTTTCAATTTGGAGGCAGGAGCCTGAAAAGATCTCTGTAGGCCAGCCAGAGCACAGGTGAATGCCCTCCAGTAACCCATTACACTGCTGGATCTGAGTTGCAAGATCCTGGATGGCATTCATGATGGTCGACTGACCCACAGAGATGGACCTTAGGAGATCAATAGCCTCCTCACTGAAGGCAGCAGGGCTGACACGGGCAGAGTACCTGGGGCAAAGAAGATGCCCACCCTCTTGGGTGGGTGGGCACGGGCAACTGGGTAGGGAGCTACAGGGAGGGCAATGGTAGTAAGGGGTTGGTGGACTTAGATGGTGCTGGGGTGGTTCCAGATGGGTCCGCCACCACCAGGGAGTGTCCACTGGAGGAGGATTCCAAAGATGAAGATGTGGATCCTGTCTCCCCTGTGGCACTACCCCTCGCCCTCCGGGCCATTGGGTCCCTCGGTGTTGGTGGTATCAGCACTTCAGATCCCGTGGCCAGCAGCTTCCCCACTCAGCTCTGCATTATCTCCTCTTCCTGGCGATGCTGATGCTGAGAAACAGAGAGAGGTAGGGTCATCATTTACATACAGATACATTACACCATACACAACAGGAACATCTCATCTATGTGAAAAACACCCCCAGGTAGGAACCATTTTGAGCCAACATCGTGTCACAATAGCATACTTCCTACAACGCAATATGACAACAATGTCACACACAATATAAGCCAACTATCATACCACTACATCACCATCTTATCTGTACAGCTGTAAAACAAACTAATCCTGCAGAAGATGAATTGTCGACATAAAAAGTGTGTCTCTATACGGACCTTCACTGTGAAACAACAAACCATCAATAGGAATAAATGTTAACTTTGATTTCAACATCATACATACTCCAAATCTACACTTGCTCTGCCCATTACCAGATGTCATGGCCCATGAAAGTTACCTCATCACATTCCAATTACAACACAGCATGTTGCTTAGCAATCACATCCTTAACATGCAACTGTGTCCATACCATTCACAATGGCAAAAACCGCAGATGCACCTACTACCTACCTACAAAGGGAATAGCAGGCTAGCCACGTACCTTCACAATACCATGTACATGGTACAAATAGTCTGAACTCCATTGTCAATGATATGTCCTGCACTAGGAATGTAGAATTACCACCATGCTTTTCATCATGAACGATGTCCACCCTGATTAAACATCACATTTGCCAATGTGCAGTCCACACTTAACAATGGGGACACCTCCTCACACCTCCTACACAAGTGTAGCAAGTATGTGAAATTTCAGATGACACTCTCACATGAACTTTACATATAGTTTACAACTCATGAATAATTGGCCTGTTTCTCACCTGTCAGACCCCATGTTTCACCGAGGGCTAGATCTAGTGGAATAGGAATGGACAGAGACCAAAGACCTGGACAACTTACCAACAGGACATCTGGAGTATGGATCAGTAAGCGGGAATGATGACCAAGCAGGTTACATATAGAGCAGTACAGTGGTACACATATGGCAGACAGTCAGACAGACAGTAACATGTGTATCCCCACATGCTTTAATACAAAATGGTGAACATATATGCGTTTTATGTCCCTATACTCAATAGAATTTCTACACCTGTATATCAATGTTATAAACTATACAGCTAGGTGTTCATAGGGGACCCTTGGCCTTTAACACTTACCACATTATCACAGCTTAAATACTTACACATTATACAGTGAACTGCCAGAGCGGTGTGCATGTGTGTAGTCAGTACCTACCTCCTTGTGGCTTCTGTGCTGCCCTCAAACGCCCATCCAACCCAGGGTAGGCCACCGCCAAAAAAGCAGGCCATTGGGGGGCCAAGGTCCAACGGGCACCCCTTCCCCATTGGCATGACATCCCCAGCTGGGAATCCGTGGTCTTCTGGGTCCCGCGTCTTAGATCCTCCCACTGCTTCCTACAGTGGGTCCTCTGCCAGCTGTGAACCCCCAGGGTCCACACTTGCTTGCCAATGGCATGCCAGATTCCCTTTTTTTATGGGCATTGACCTGCATGGATGACACAGACAAAAAGAGAAAGTTATGTCCACATGCACCATACCAACACAATTGGTAAGAACACTTCAGTAATGGAAGGTACATCATTTACTATTAACTATTTTGTACAAACACATTTTAAGAGCTGCTTTCATGTTTAGAAGTATCAATGTGCATGTGAGTAGATAAACGCGGTGTAAAATAGGTGTGGCTGGTAATGGAAATGAAAGTCTATTCTCAACATCATATTTGCGATGTCACTGCAGTAAAGGTCCAACAAGGTTGGACTATCAAACACTGCCAGTCACATATACATGCATATATATGCATGTAAAGTACATATGAGAGTTTAGGGAATCTGCATCAAAGAGAACTGACATAGAATGCATAGCAAAATGCTGTACATCAAAATCTTATGTTTCATCTGACAATACAAGGAGATATGTGTGATTTGTATATGAACATATTCATTATGTGTACATTGTAAAATTCACCTACAATCTATTTCTGTCCCACTTAGTTACCCTGGCATGAGGAGAGGAAGACAACCTCTAGTGTGCCACCCACTAGTAGACCTGCACAGCATGGAGGAGAGACACATTATACAAATGTATCACCTGACTAGGCATACAATCATGGAACTATGTAATCAGTTGGAGCCAGACCTGATTCCTGCCATTCGCAATCCCAATAGCATACTTCCCATCATTCAAATCATGTCAGTGCTACACTTCCTGTCTACTGGGTGTTTTCAGAATACAGTTGCCCTAACTGCAGGGATATCTCAGCCCATGTATAGTCTGGTGTTGAAGGCTGTACCGTCTGCATTGTTGAAACAGCTGGACAGCTACATCAGGTTTCTCCATTGTGCAGATTTGGCCTATGTGAAGGCAGAGTATTATGCTTAGGGACACATTACATGTGGTTGCAGCCACAGGTGGCACCCACATAGTCTTGATTCCCCCCAAATGCCAAATGAACAGGTATATAGGGACTAGGAAAACTACAACTCCATCAATGTCCAAGTGGTGCGTTTGGCAGACCAGTACATTTCACAAGTATGTGCTAAGTATCCTAAAGTAGTCCATGAATCCTTCATTATGCAGAACAACAATATCCTACTGCTGATGACATGACTCTACACAGAGAGGGCCTGGCTGGTTTGTAAGTCACATTTGACATGTGTGTCTGCAAAGTTTTTCTCCTGCTATCACAAACGTGCATGTCTGATATATATGTTTGTGTTGTTATACCTATTCCTTACAGGTGACTCTGGCTATCCAATCCATCCTTGTTTATTGACACCAGTGAGGTAACCCAACCATGCCAGTGGAAGTTTGCTTCCATGAGGCCCACAGAAGGACACGGTGTGTCATGGAGTGGACTTTTGGGCTCCTGAAGGTAGATTTTGCAGCCTGGATAAATCTGGAGGATCCCTCCTCTACTCACCCAACAAGGTATGCCAAATTATTGTTGTCTGCTGCATGCTCCACAACCTTGCCCTGAGACTTCATATACCATTCATACCAGATAAGGAGGAGCCAGCAGAACCTGTGGGTGGAAATGTAGATTAGCCAAGTGAAGAGGAGCCCGATGAACACTAAGGTGGAGACATCAGGGCAGATCTCATCAATCTGTACTTCAACTGACTAAAGGTATGTGTTGTGTTCTTAAAAGTGAGATTGCATTTTGCAGTCTATAATTGATGCCTGGTATGTCACCTCCTATTTACCATCATTTGTGAGGTCTTAGGTTGCTCCACTGCCAATGACTCAGGTATGCATGCAGATTGTTAGCTGGTATTGTGTGGTATACAGTGTCATGATGTATTACTGCACAAGCAAAGTCACACTTGTTCAAATGACTTGTCAGAATAGATGTATATTTACAATTATGCCCTATCCCTCATCTTTGCGAATCACAGATTTGTAGAGTTTCTGTTTGGCTCATCCTCAAAGGCAAATTACATACAGCGTTGGAGGCAGATGGGATTTGCAGTGGACATGGATGAAACCAGGTGCTGATTCGCCTGAGTATGTGGAGTGTAACTTATTTGGCTAGACCGTCAGGACACTGGGATGGAGGTTTGTTTTTCCTACAAGAATACCTGTTTTGTACTGAAGGTGGTCAAATGGTGCCATGTGTGTGTCCATATGTGTCTAACACATGTGAAAATTTCAACCAGAGCCCCTACCAACATAATGGTTTCTGTTGTATGTGACCTACTGTGTACATAGCTGTCAGTGTGTTAATACTTTTCAGACCAATGTGCATATCTCTGAGGACTGATATAGGTGAGTGGCAAGCCTACATGTACCTGACCATAGTACGTGAAAAATTCCAGGACTGGGGACATCAGTACTGATCTCTGTCTGTATCATGGGGTATGATAATTAGAAACCTAAGGTGTGGGTGTGTGATAAGACTTTACCTGGTGATACAAAAGACTAATCTGTTTGCCTTCTGGAATGTAGAAAGACTGACATGTCCCTAACTTCGGCATCCTGTTGGTTATTAGTGTATGACACCTAAGATGACATTCTGAAGTCACAAGCAGCACTACTCTACTGATTGCAAATCCACTAGTAAATGTGTGGAGACACACAAGACAGCTGATTTGGGTTATGTCTATGTTACAATTACAATGTAATGAGGTTTCTGGTTATAGATTAGATGTGTAATGTCCATAACAAAGGTTGTACAATACAGAGGGACATATTGGGACAAGAGGTGTCATACATGACAGTTGTACATCGTTGATACATGGCACGTACACCGTACCTGTGTTTAAGTTCTATTTATTGGGGACTGCAAAACAATATGTGTGAATTGAAGCTGAAATAACAGAAAGTAAACAGTGAATGGTCGAGTCATGGTTGATGAAATCATCAGGGTAGCTGCTCCACCATTTGGAAACACAAGTCCAGTGTCCTTGCACCATATGAAAATGGAGTTGGGTATCAGAACTGGATGTATCTGTGGCACACAAGGGGAAATAAATAGGAGAGGTTCACTTCCTGGCAGGAGGTTTGGTCTTGGCATCTGCTCCTCTTGGATGTTTGGGTCGATGTCCACATTTGCGGGGGTTCCTCTGCTACAGAGGGTGAGATGTCTGAGGCATGTCCTTCCCTGCTAGGCCCTCCACTAGCAGCCACAAATATTGAAGGGACTGATGACTCATTACTAGTGGCAGAGGCCTCATGTTGTATGGCAGACCTACTCAGGGTAGTGTTGATGTCCATCAGCACCCCAGCAATGGAAGTCAGGATGGCATTTTGTGCCTGCCACTGCTGCATGGCTTCCTGGTGGTTGTCCTTCTGCAGCTGTTGGTTTTCCCCCATCATGGTGAGTACCTGGCCCATCATGCCTTGGGAATTTTGGTAGGCACCCAAGACTTGGGAGATGGTTTCCTGGTCAGTATTGTTCCTTTGAGTCCCCATCCTCTGGCCCATACCATCCCTCCCACACACCCTACCCCCACATGCCTGCGCCACTGGCACAGTATGCCCACTCCTATTTGTGGCAGGCCCATCATTGTGGGGGTTGACAAGAGGAGACTCAGGTAACTGTACTGGGGGGCATACAATGGAAGAAACAGTTCTTGAGACACAGGTTTGGGGGCGAATTGTTGCATTATAATGTAGATGCAACAGGGCTGGGAGGAGACAATGTGGGTAGGGTGAGGCTGACAGTTGATAACTGACCAGGTGTCCCTGATGTGCAAGCTTCATTTTCAGTGTGCAAACATCTATGGGTGTTGTCCTCACTGGGGCCTTCATCCAGATATGTTGTGGCAGCCTCTGATATCCTCTCCATGGTGACAATGGCAAGGTTACCTGTGGGTGAAGTAGAATACACAGTTGCTGTAAGTGATACAACAAGTTATTTTTAAGTTTGATTAGTAGTGATGTTGTGTGAGATACACATACTACCTTAACAAGATCCCCAGCAATGACAATGACAGCTGCTAACAATTCTCAATCAGAACAAAATGAGACTCAGGTATTTAAATACCATACACTATGCTCAAAGATGTTAAACTATGTTGGTAGTTATATGACTGCTGATATCCTCTTATGTTGTCTGACCAATGACATGGGTGATAACCTATTTTGCCTGGCAAAGTATATGGCATAACACATGGCACTAAAAGCTAAACAATGCACAATAGTGCCAGAGTAGGGACACCGTATAGGAGTATACAATTGACATTGGCCTCTACCTGGATGTACTGCATGTGCATCCACTTTGCCATCTAGATTTCCACCCAGGGGGATAAATTGCAATCTTTGGAATCTTCTTTCTAAGGGCAGTTTGATTAGGCACTCAGCGGGAGCTCTGTTGTGCTTGTAATGGTAGTGGCTCATTGCATTGTTGTCATTGCCATAAACTGTTTCACAGTGGAACATTCACAATGGGTTACATTGGTTGTTAGTTTCACATGCAGGACATCTCAAATGTGGTGCACTGTTCAGATTTTCTTTACTGGGGAATGTTGACTCCTTTGATTTGTAGTGCTATCAGTTACAAGGGCTTAGCATGCCATACCCAAGGGCTGTGGACCTAAGTGAGTTTAGTGGATATGGGTCATGCCAGAGAGCGGTACTTGTACATTTGGCACAGAGGGGTGGCAGGTGGTTTGGTAATTGAGGTGGGTAGAGGTGGTGAGGGAGCATGCAAGACAAAACATTTGGGTAACATGAATGCTGTAGGGACTTAACCAACTCCACTCCTCCAGGTATTCCTGTCACGTCCTCAGGATGCAGAATGTCCAAGACCTTCTCCCAAGATGTGAAAGTAGGGTGAGGAGGTAGAGGTTGCCCGCCAGTTTTGAGTACCACCAGCTGGTGCCTGGATGCCATGGAATGTACCTTCCCCCTGAGGTCGTCCCACCTCTTCTTGATGTCGTCCCTTGTGCATGGATAGCTGCTTACAGAATTGACCCTGTCAACTATTCTTTGCCACAACTCTGTTTTTGCGGCTATTGATGTTTGCTGGACTTGTGCTCCAAAAAGATGTGACTCTACCCTGACAAATTCATCCACCATCACCCTCAACTCATCATCTGTGAAACGTGGGTGTTTTTGTGGGACACGTTAGTGGTGGTGGAGACGATGAGGGAGTGTAAAAAAAAGTGGAAGGAAACATTAATGATGAGGTGTAGGTGCTGTGATGTGAGTGGGTGATGGTTGGTGTAGATTGTGTGTGATAGTAACTTGTGTGTTGCGTATTTTGTGCAGGTGTGGGATGTATGCATGGTGAAAGGTGTAATGGGGCCAAAAGTTTTTTTTATGCTAAATCTGGCATAGTTATTCCTTCTCTGTGGCTGTGAGTGACGTACTGTTTGCAAAGGATTGTGGGTTGTGTAGGGGTGGCTTATATAGTGCATTATATAGGTGTGTCGAGTGTGTGGATGTGTGTCAGGTGTGGGATATTCAAACTATCCAATGTGATGTGGTGCTCGGTGTGATGTGATTTGAGACTGTTACGGTTCGCTCTGCCAATGGTTTTTTGTAATGGTAGAACCGCTATTGTGATTTGTGGATCGTAATCTGAAGGGAGGATTTTTGTCGGGCTGGCGGCGCTACTGTTGGAACTGCCTCTTTTCATTGCTTCAGAGTCCTGTCGGTTCTGGAATTTTGGCTGTTTTTTGGTGGACTTCACAGTGTGACTCTTATTATGGTAGTCGGTTTATCGCCAACATGGTGAATCTTTTGGTGGCCGCCACCATGACGGTCTTACGGTCAGACCGTTAAAGTTGTAATGAGGCCCTCAGTGTTGGAGGCAAAAAAACCAGTTGGATGCTATAAACTACATTGACACAATCATGGGTAAAAGATTGTCTTCCACTGAAAATAGTAATGATGCTATGTCATTAAATTAAGGTGTGGGGTAATTCTTGAAGAGAATCTTCAACAAAATAAAAAATATTATCAGGTTGTTCTATGCGTGCAAAATCATGGGAAGAATTGTCTACTGCTACCGGGTCCTTAGCAGACGAACAATAAATATTCAGCACAAACTGGCACACTATTGCAGGGATGTAGCAAAGGGATTGGGACAGGTCACAAAATTCTTCAAACTATGCAAAGACGTACCACTTGTCAGGCAACCCCTGCTGAAGAAAGAGAGGACTCTTCCAACCACATTAGCTTGTCTGAGGTCATAAGATGTTGGCGTACCTGAGTCAAGCTGCCTGTACAGAGCCTGGTGGGACTCCAAGTCCCAGGCTCATCTTTCCTGCTGTCTGCTGTCTGCTGCCCCTCACCTGGGGCCACTTTGATTACTTTGCGGGCGCTACAAAGCGCACCGCGCAACACTGCTCCCGGTTGCCTGTACAGAGCCTGGTGGGACTCCAAGTCCCAGGCTACTCTTTCCTGCTGTCTGCTGCCCCTCACCTGGAGCCACTTTGATTACATCGCAGGTGCTACAAAGCGCACTGCGCAACACTGCTCCCGGTTGCCTGTACAGAGCCTGGTGGGACTCCAAGTCCCAGGCTCCTCTTTCCTGCTGTCTACTGCCCCTCACCTGGGGCCACTTTGATTACATCGCGGGCGCTACAAAGTGCACCACGCAACACTGCTCCTGGTTGCCTGTACAGAGCCTGGTGGGACTCCAAGTCCCAGGCTCCTCTTTCCTGCTGTCTGCTGCACCTCACCTGGGGCCACTTTGATTACATCGCGGGCGCCACAAAGCGCACCGCGCAACACTGCTCCAGGTTGCCTGTACAGAGCCTGGTGGGACTCCAAGTCCCAGGCTCCTCTTTCCTGCTGTCTGCTGTCTGCTGCCCCTCACCTGGGGCCACTTTGATTACATCGCGGGTACTACAAAGCGCACCACGCAACACTGCTCCCGGTTGCCTGTACAGAGCCTGGTGGGACTCCAAGTCCCAGGCTCCTCTTTCCTGCTGTCTGCTGCCCCTCACCTGGGGGCACTTTGATTACATCGCAGGCGCTACAAAGCGCACCGCGCAACACTGCTCCCGGTTGCCTGTACTGAGCCTGGTGGGACTCCAAGTCCCAGGCTCCTCTTTCCTGCTGTCTGCTGCCCCTCACCTGGGGCCACTTTGATTACATCGCGGGCGCTACAGAGCGCAACGCGCAACACCGCTGTGCGGGATACGCACGGGCAAAGCCCGGGCCAAGGGCGGGCCCGTCCGTGCCTGTCAGAGACCGAAGGAGGCCGGGCCCCCCCTCTGGGCTCTAAGGTACGGCGTCAGGCTACCTAGTGCTGGGTAGTATTCTAAAAATATTTTTTTTACATTGTGCTGTAGTCTTACTCCTCAATGGGGAAGCGTAAGGCGAAAGGCAGCCTTGCACTGGGCTCTGTCAAATCTAAAATACCTAAAACCAATAAGGCTATGTTACCTCACACCAATTGTGTTGCTAAGGAAATAGACGACCTGATTGAAGAGGTAGAACAGATCTTAAATAATAAGGAGAGGGTCCGACGAAAGGAGCCGAAATCCGGTACTCTCATTCCGTTTTTAACTTCAAGATCGCATACTGCTCCCAATTCGCAAACTGTTGCTTTACCTCATCAGGTGCCAGCCTGTCAAGGCCCCATTAACATTAGCAGTTCTTCTGCTCTCTCCGAATCCCACCTTGATTCCGAAGCATTAAAAGCCAATGCAACATACCCTTCAATTCCTTGCTCCAATCGTTTTTCTCCTTTGGCCCCTCAAGATCTGGAAAATCCTCGACTAACTTCCATGACTTTGCTACGCACGGAGAGTGCTCCCCTGCAAAATGACTTGTGAGCACTGGTGTCTAGCCTTAAGAGCGAAGTAGGTGAGCTGAAATCTTTACTGCTTGAAATCACCACTCTTCTCAAAAGCAAACATCTTCTCCCTACTTGTGAGCCCAAGCCAAATCCTGCGACAACCAGACATTCGCTTGCAAAAGGCGTTTTGTCAACTGGGCCCCTGCCACTGCAAGCAAGTGCAGCAGGCTTTATGGAAAGGCAGTGCCCCCATAGCCGGCATATGTCTCCTCTCGAAAGTAATAATCCTCTTCCTTCTAATATCCTTTTTAAATGGGACACTACTAAAGCTTCCCGCCAAAATCCAAATCTGACTAATAATAACTATATATACATGTGTAATGTTCCATTTTTGCCTCCAAATACACGAGAAGATAAAGACTCACTAGTCAACAAGGTCTCGCACTGGCTGAGACACAACAGAGGCTGTGGTTCAGTTATTCATGATGACATTTTATATGCCAAACGAGTAAATTGTTTTCCTGGTAGCCGGGACTTTATAAAACTCAATTTCAAAAATCCCCATCTGGTAACAGGTCTTCTAGATACGGAAGCACACAATACAAATAGGAAGTCTTCTGCTATTTTTCTCAGCATTAGCCGCCCCACTGCCGGTCACATGCAGCCGAATCTTTCCTTCAGAACAGCCAACTTGGTCTCGAGCCGTTCTGCAGACTACCAAGATTTTAGGCCATCAGGCCACCAAGTCTTTAAAGGCTTACCATCTGATCTAGCTCCTACGATTTGCTCTGGTCCTATCTCTAGTGGGAAAACAGTACGTGATCTCGAGTTCCAGGGGGCTACTTCTGACATTGATTGACTATGTTTCACTAATCCTTGCATTTCCATTTTAAGCCCAGATCCACCGGCTATAGGTTCTTCACCTAATTTATCTAGTCCAGGTGTCGTCCCTTTTCCGGATTTACAATCTGATACCATTAATAATTTTACAAATCCACTCATGGTGAAGCTCATTGATAGCCATCCTCAAGACGACATTCTCATGAAATCAAGCAGCTCCACTGCCCAGACAACAGCAAAACTTCTGTCCTGGAATGTGGCTGGCATTAATGGCAAACTTTCTGACACTGAGTGGGGGGCATTTGTTTAAAACTTTAATGTCTGAATGTTTCAGGAAACTTGGGCAAAACACTGCACGTATAGACAGGGGCTTAGCTCCTTTTTTAAACCAGCTAAGCCATCTTTAGCAGGTAGGGCAGTAGGGGGCTTATGTACCTGGGTAAAATCGACAGAGGTGGGAGGAATAAAGGAGATATATGTGGATTCCTTTGATATTTTGGCTATTGCCATCCAACCAATCTCAGGCTCCCCTGTTCTCTGTATAAACATCTACAGTAGGCCGGGACCTTCCAACCATCGCTCAACTATTATCGAGCTATTGAATACTTTAATCCCGGACCTCCATCTTAAATATCATATTATAATAGCAGGGGATTTTAATGTCCAACTCAAATTTAATTCAGACCTCATAGAGGTTAGACAGCCTAAAGATAGTGTGTGGAATATTCCTCCCCATTCCACTCAACAAAATTCATATAAACCTTGTGTTAGGGCTACGCAGATAATAGACCTTATGATATCTCATGGTCTCCGTCTTGGTAACGGCCGCTTTCCAGCTGACACTCCCGCCAGACCAACTTTCTTCAGGGGTCTATATAGCAATAAACTGGATTACATTTTCTTTGATTTAAGAGTTTGGCACCACATATTAGACGTGGAAGTGGGTAATCCACATACTAGTGATCATGCCCCTCTCCAGATCACGTATAAGAGATCTCTCTTAGCAGGAGCTGTATTTCCTTCTGCTCCTTCTGGTGTTATGGAGTTGTCTAGCAATAGGCGCACGGTAAGATGGGACTCCTTTGAGAGATCGTACAAGCTTAGAGAAAAACTGTGTGCCTTAATTTCTTCCCACCAGTTATTTGATGATAGCCTTATTTTTGCTCCAATTGAAGTTACATCTCTCCATTTGGACCTCTTCACTACCCTAAAAGAGTTGTTTTCTAAATGTCCTAGGCCACTGACTAACTCTTGTGCCCAACCCTGCTCCAAATGGTTTAACTAGAGGTGTAGAGAGGCTAAAAATATCTTGTGTTAAGGACAAAGGACAGACTAGGTATTATCAATGCTAGATGCCATTATGCTTCTACATTCAATAAGAGCAAACATGAGTACGAAGAGGGGCTTTGGAGTGATCTATTTGAGGCAGCTAGGGCCCATGACTCTAAACGGTTCTGGTTTCTGGTCTCTCGTAGTGACCAGAACCGAGCACCCTATCTGGAGTCCCATATTACCCCTGATGCCTGGCTTTCCCATTTCAAGGAACTGTATGGCTCCCCACTGGCCTGTGATGCACCGAGCTTGGGAGAGCTGATAACATCTCACTCGTCTACATCCTCCTTGCCTCCCTTCACATTGAATGAAACTGCGCTGGCCATCACTGCTCAAAAAGCAGCGAAGGCCCCAGGGTTGGATGGGATCCCTCCTGACATGTTTAAAGCGGATGAGAACACCTGGAGTCCGTACATTAACAGGCTTTCTAACGCCATTTTGACTACTAGATCCTACCCTGACTCATGGAAAGAGGCAATTATTGTGCCCATCTATAAGAAAGGAGAGAGGAATTCCCCGGGAGATTATAGACCTATCAGCCTTCTCGACAATCTTCAAAAAATATTTTGCCATCAACTGTTGAGCAGGCTGAGCAAATGGATAGTGGAAAACCAAATCCTAAACCACCTCCAAGCGGGCTTCAGAGAAAAAATCCGTACAATAGACCAGATATTCCGCTTCATTTACATTAAATGGAAAGTTGTCGATGCGGATTTAGGTCATTTATTCGTAGCATTTGTTGACCTAAAATCAGCTTTCGATTTAGTACCCCGCTACAAATTGTGGGAGGTCTTGTCTAAAATGGGAGTCCCTTGCTCTATTTTAAATATCATCAGAGATCTCTATACTGGTAATTATGGCAGAATTAGATGGGGTCGGCAAGGTGAATTAACTGAAAAATTCCCTACTGCTCGTGGCGTGCGACAAGGCTGTGTACTCGCCCCTACCCTATTTCTTCTATTTATAAATGCATGCATTCCTATCTTATGGAGTGTTCTAATGAAGCCCCCAAATTAGGAGGGCAGAAGATCCCCTGCCTCCTATTTGCTGATGACATCTTGTTGATATCCCAAACAGCCACAGGTCTTTCAACCCTGCTCTCGAGGTTCATGGACTTCTGTAACGACCATGGCCTGGAAATTAATCGACTAAAAACTAAATGTATGGTGTTTGGGGACAAAAAAGGCAGGATGCGGCGACCCATTTACTTAGAGGGTGCCGCGTTGGAAAGAGTTGGCAATTTTGATTACCTAGGCCTGAAACTAGAAGACTCACACAAGTGGTATTCTCATCTCCAGAAAGCAAATTTCCGCTTGAAACAACGGGCGAGTGGTATTGTAAGATTTGCAGCTAGATCTCCTAGCTTTGCCATGATGCCCGCTATTGAAATTTATAAATCATAAGCAAGGGGGGGGGGCCTTTATGGAGCCGAACTGTGGGGCCACTGCAATTTAGACAATCTGACAACGGTGGGAAACTGTTTCTTAAGGTCGTTGCTAAGAGTTCCTTCCAGCACCCCAATGCTCCCTATTCGAATGGATCTAAATCTGCCTCCCATTAGTCAGATCGCTGCTCTCAGGCCTTTGTTGTTTTGGATTCGCCTATGGTCACTAGACTCTCTTATTCCCTATAGATGCAGGTTAGTTAACCTGATGGCCAATAACACTAGTTCAAAAATCAAGTGGTGTGCGTATGTAGAACGGACCTTCACACTACTTGGTTTGGGGTCTTACTGGAAGGATCCGCCATCTATTCCAAAAAATGCAATAGAGACACTGAAGGATGCATTTTGGCTCTATGTCCAACTTTCACAATTATCTGCTGTTTCATCATCTTCTATGACGGGCAGTTTTTTACAAATCAAATGCCACTATGAATCTGCGCAATATATGGACATAGTACTCTCTCCACGTGCATGTACATTGTATATTAGATTTAGGATAGATTCTCTTCCTCTGCGCATCCTAACACATAAATGGACTAACACTAGTTGCACTTCTAAGATGTGCCCAATGGGCTGTGTCAGGGAAGAATCCATAACCCATGTCCTCTTCCAATGTCCTGCATACCATAAACAGAGAGTTTGTTGGATTATTCCTTTATGTAGGAAAATGGGTTTCAAGAACTGCTCATTGGCTTTGAGAATTCTTAAATCTGATTCATCTGTTTTAGTGGCTTGTTGTTTGGCAAAATATTTAGATTCTATTTGGCATTGTAGATTGAGCATGCTTAAAAAAATAGGGGAAAACTTAACAATAGACGTGGGGAGTGGCTATTGATGAACCCATTCGTGAATTTTAATGTATGCACTTATCACTTCTAATGTACTTTTTATGTTTAGATACTCTTATATTTTTAAATAGAAATGTTTTATTTTATGTGATATGTCTGGTTATGTTTGTATTTGACTTTTGATACCTACCATGCAAAATCCTGCATGTTTATATGATCCTATAATACGGTATGAATTTTTTAGAGGGAAAATGCTTCCGCTCAACATTTTTTATGTAGTTCAACTTTTTATGTCTGAAAACATTTATATATAGCTTGTTGTCTTGTAAAACTATGAAACTGTGAATTGTGGTGTGCTTTTGTGTTATTTATTTTTAGGAACGAACGAGTCAAGCTGCTGAAACAGAAGGTGATATGTCGGCGTCAAACAATGACAGACCGACTCCATGCAAGTCAAGAAAGAGACAGTAAATGAAACGATAAGCTACGATTTAAACATAAAACGTTTTTTTAACATATTTGTGTTTATTTGATGTTGGTTATGGTTCTTCTTTTTCCTTGTGAATAAACTTGAAATACGATTTTCTCACTCATTATTTACATACATGGTAATAATATACTTACCTTAGAAATAAATAGTCTTTAGCAGCATACGTACAACGAACCTGCTCTCTACAAACCTCATGCTATCTTGAAGTCGATTGTGGTGGCAAATCTTCCTCGTCATCCGCACTGTCTTTATCTGGGTGTAGTGGGAGATTCTTTCTGGACGCAATTCATTACACAAAGACATACACCTACATTATTTTCTCATTACAAATGATACCTTAATAGGTAGTCCTCTCCATAGTTTCCTCTAGAAAGGCGTTTGTAAGGCCACGCTGCTTGAAGATATGGGAATCATGCATAGAAACATAGTTACAAGGTCCATTATCGAATAGCCTGGAATGCATACAATTTATCTATTTAAAGTGCTGCCTTTTGTGATTCCTGTATAGTTATGTATAAGTATTCCTTGGCACTTGGTGGACAAATTAAAACACAAATACCCTATACACAGCCTATAACCTGTGGAACCTGTGGAAAATTATCAATTCTAAAAAAGTCCACCTTGCTTTGCTGTTATTCACGAGAAGTGTTAGGAAATGCAATATGTGTTTATGTGAAGCTGCATTAAATCTAGAAAAGTATGGATAAACCGTTACATTTAGCTCTGAGAAACATATTCTGCTGTAGCAACTCCACCTGACGCTAAAAGGGATGCACGCAAGCATGTACATCTATTGAATAGTCACACTTCCATCCCCACACAACGCTGGTTCAAAATCTGCACTAAGTCCAAAAATAACATTGGTTCCGAGTCTATATGTGTCGTATATCTCCTTCTCAATCGGCTGAATAAAATTAATCTAACTCTAAAAATGTGCTTTTGTCTTTGTCTTTTCCTCTGCTGCTGTGGAACTAAAACTCCCCTTCTTGCGGGAGTATACCGAGCAGCTTAGTGAAAATGTCTGATCTCTTGTTTGGTACTTTACACCTGATTACCACCTGGCCCCACTTAAGGCTAATTTCTGAAAGCAATGCGTTGTTTTCCGGACTGTTCGCAGTTTGCCAAAACTTTATATATGCCATTTAGGAAACGCAAATAAATCGCTAATATATTTTTCCTATTGGACAAAATGGTGAATTGCAACCATTTGGTTCACTCCACAATCTTGTTGGTTGAACACTAAAACACCTTCATAAATTTGAAACCTGTTTTTGCAAAAGCTTCGTACATCTGGCCCATGGTTCTATGTATAGGGGTGTGATAGTCTGCTACGTGCAGAATGTGAATCGGTGTGTGCTTGTGTGTTGGAAGGAGGGTACAACATGCAATTTATAGGAAATCTCTAACGTCATGGTTGTAGGCTAAAAAATATGGTCTGCAGGACTGAAAATCAAAACGTCTCTTCGCAAGCTGTCTCTTTGCCCTCTTTTACATTTATTTTTAGGGTCGAGCGCACAAGCGCTCTGTCCCTGTTGTAATCTCTCTTTGGGCTTTTAACCAAGCCCATGCCACACCTGTCACTTTCATTGCTTTGTGGGCTTGCTTTTTAAAATCCACTTGATTTCATTAGTGAAAGGCATGCATGTGTCATGCCTTTTCCAGTGTTTAGTCCTCCTCGAGCGCAGTGGGCAACTACTGAAAACATACGAGGCTCCATGTTTTCAGCATGGTGTCCGGACTACTTTATCTTTTTATTTTCCATGCAGCACGAGCGCTCTGGGTTTTCCATAGTGCGATCACACTCCGTTTTTTTTCATTTTCAATTTCAACGCGATCACGCTGCATTTTACATAGCACCTTTTTTCTTTTAATTTGTGTGGCGAGAAAAGTCTGGTTAGGAGTTTACAACGCTAATAGCTCTATCTTGAGCAAATGCGAGACCCGTTACATTGCAAATGCTTGTTCTGGCCTTATTGTTTGTAGGAAGTAACAATAACAAATCTCGACCACATGTTGAGGCTCTTTTGAGACGTTCTCCCTGGCCTTGCATTAGGTTGCTTGTTTTTTTCCACCAGAGGTCTCAGTAGTCTATGTATGAATGAGAGGTGCTCCTTAATATGTGCAATAACAACTTTGTTTGGCGGGTCAGAAGCTAGGATAAATTTAGCACTTTTGATGTTTGCAATGGAATCCTCTTAAAAAACGGTGTTGGTGGCAGATGATTCGAGTTGTGGGACTGAAATCTTCCTGCCTTTTCTGTTAAATTGGAAATACCTTAGCACCCTCTTGGAAATGAGAGCTGTTACCTATACCTGAAGTTAATACTCTCCTAACATCCATGGTATTCTAGGGCATATTTATAATGCCCTAGTGTCACCTTGCGCTTATTAATTTTTATGTTAATGTGGCCCAAAGAGGCCGAAATCCCTGTGCTATATTTTTTGTGCTACATTATGCCTGCGCCAGGCATAATGTATGCAAGGGGGACGTTCCCCCGTTAGGGGAGCTGGAAAAATGACATAAGGAAATCTATGAGATTTCCTTGCACCATTTTTTATGGCACTTTTAACACCTGCTCAAGAGCCGGCGTTAAAAGGGGGCTTCCGTTCTTTAGAATGAGGCCCTATGTACTCTGCAGGAGTTGCAACGATATATTGGCGCTATTCCTGCAGAGTACATCAACAGTGTCATGAGAACTTGCTCTGTTGCTCCCTACCCTGTGCTATGATGAGCCGTATTTTAAATACGACACACACATGTTGGTGGTAGGGGGGGTGCTAAGGGACGCAGGGAACGTTGCGCTGCACTCAGTGCAGTGCCACTTTCCATAAATCTTCCGCTTGAGCTTTGTGACTGTGAAAATGAGTGCAGGGTTAATGGCATCCCAGGAGAGGCACACCTAGAGCCTGAGCAAGCTGGTGGCTCCAGTTCCTTAAATCTTTGTCCTTCTGCATGGATGCTGCAGGCTGTTTCTGGCGCTCTGTCCAGAGAAACGGCAGATAACTGGTGAGCATGCACGATGTACATCAACTTTGCTGCCTTCCAGATTCTGCATACCTCCAACTTTAAATAAACTCCAATTCTTATGAGAGACTGACGATTTGTTGTATAAAAGTAGTAAGCACAACATAATTGTTTCAAAACAATATAATAACCGGATGATTATTGACTGCCCAACTGCCGAACTCAAACCACACTTGTGATATATTCTTAAAGAGTTGAAGGTAGACTTGAAGTCCAGTCACTCCTCTATGCAGCATTGTGTTGTATGTTTTTCATTCTAACTACTTTCTCAACCACAACCCTCCTCCACTCCACACAAGAGAGAAAGGCCATTACTAATTCTTTACGGTATTTGAGTACCTGCACTTTGTGAGTTGTTGGCAATTTATCCACTTCACCCAACACTAGTAATTATCAAGAAAAAATACATTCGATTTATGACACCTCATTAGCCTACTGCAAGAACCTTTTTCTGGGCATTCTTCTTGAGAGGTCATTTATATCCAGTAAGGAGAAACTGGTGGCCTCTTTATTTAGTCCACATTTATTGAGTCAACCATAACATTTTACCAAAATAGGAAGTGTTTTTTTTTTTTCTTGGCTTAAGGGAGATCTTTAGGAAGTGCGTGGGGTTTCAATAATCTACTTAAATAGCAAGATTTATATTTTCCTTCAACCATAGCACATGCACAAAATTATCCCAGAGCATGTCTATTGATGCATGTGCGTCACCAATTCTGCAACTCTATATCATACACTTGTCTTTAGTTTGTGGCTGGTTTTCTTTGGCCTTATGATTTCAGTCTATTTTAGTAGGTCTGGATTTGAGTGAAACCTGTGGGTGTTTACGTCGATCTCGACCCTTTGCGTTTCTTTTGCAAAAATAACAGGCATTTGGCGCTCTATTGTGCAACAGGGATTATGTTGAAAGTCTGCTTTTGGCCCGCAGATATTTTTGCACTCAAAGGTTGATGTACTTTTCGATTTTTACTGCTGTGTAGCAAGAGCCACTGCCGCTCACCACGCAAACATATAGTAAATGTGAGTTCAAGAGTTAGATAACATAAAATAATCTGTTGACGCTCAGGATCACAACATTTGGAAAAATGAGAAGCTGTACACAGTTGTTTTCTGTGTGCAAACGGCCCAATTTGTAGAATTGGGCTGTTAGCACACAGAGAAAAGCATTTTGGTGTGTACAAATACTGTTTTGCAATTAGGTAATCTATTTACCGATCACAAACTAGGTTTGTGAGTCGCAATTAGGAAGGGGCATGCCAAGGGCAGCGTTTTTGCAAATATATTTAATGAAGTCACGAGTAGACCCACGTACCATATATCCTAAAATGTAAAAAAAATGCTGATACCAGATATAACATGGCACATAAGTTATTATATTGTTGTAGTCCTCCTCCATAAATTAAAACCTGTACGGGCTACCAACAATTTCCCTAAGTGCCGTAATTGTGCAATGTTTTTACCCCTCGTCAACCGAAATTAGAATGATGCTATGAATCCTCTCTCTCTCTCTCTCTCTCTCTCTATATATATATATATATATATATATATATATATATATATATATATATGTTAATGTTATTTTCATTTTAAAATGTTTTTTAATTCAATAAAGTTATATTTACAATTTACATTTTTGTAAAAACGAATTACATGAAAAGATCCAAACTTTAATACAAATGTAAAATTAATTAGTCAACTAAGTTTGAATAACATTTACTAACTGATAAGTACATGTGAAATGTAAAAATGATAATAAGAGCGGAATTGTTCAAATTAATTTCAATCTTAGTTATTAAAATAGACTCATATATTTTATATATTTATGTTTATAAACAAATGTAAGTCTACACCTTGCAGTAAATTTGCACTTAGAAATGGTGTATAGCTAAAAAGTAGGAAGGTATTACCAGAGCAGTAGTACGTGTTAAAGGAGTAAATCTACACCTGCAAATTTACTGTGAATAGGTCCCAGTGTTTGTTCATATTACCTTTTAATGACTGGAAGGTTCAGTCAAGCACATATATGTCCTCTTTAAACACTGTTAAGAAATACAGTATCATTTAAAAAAAAAAGAAAAAAAAAGATATTTATAGTGATAAGGGACCCGCACTAAACTATGAGGGTTCTGAGAAACAATATAACAATAATCTGTCAGGACTGAGCAGTACAGCTAAACATTTGCGTTCTACTTAATTCAATCAGTAATCATGAATAAGTTACATGGCACTTATTCAAAGACAGAGCTATCATCCAATCAGTCTGTGGGCCCTGTGTTTTACTCTCTTTTTTCGCCAAAATGTAATTTATATCACAATTATATGTGTACGTTGAATATTCAGTATTATATAGTATTAACACACTGGTCTGCGAATTTAGGCAAAACACCAAAAACAAGTGCTGGACAAACAATCAAAACTTTTTATATATATATATATGTATATATATCTTACATGTGATAAAATGTGGACTCCACAGGGCAGCCTATGCAATTTAGCAAGTCCTTCCCAACAATAGTGGCACTCAACCATTCGGGAGTTTATTGTTGACGTTTAAGGAGATTCTTAGGATGCTGTCCTCCACCTTTCACACTACCATGATGTTGAGGTATCCTAACTTCAATGTGTATTCTTAGCAGGAAACAGGACCCCAAGCATATTGCACCCAATGCTTCAGACTCGTGAGTCAATAAAAGCACCAAGTCTTAATCTGTGCACAAATGAAAGCTCTTGAATGGGTCCTTATAAAGTAAACAGGGTTGTCTCATTTACAATTGTTCACACTGTTGGGGTTCTCATTGTATCCCCCATGCACTCTTGTAGCTCGCATCCTGGCTGCGTGTTATTATAAAAATAACAGATGCCACTCATTTGCCATTTGTCATGCTGTGGGCGTCCCCATCCACATCCCTGCACTCTCATTGTCTGAACCTGTGTCACCAAGGGGGTCCTCACAAAGCTTCTTGTATTTAATTAAAATATTGAGCTTCTTATTGGCATTCTGCTCTTCTTTCTGCAACCCTTTTATTATGACAGATAAGAAAAGCACCAGGACATATTTTCAATTTTTGGTAACACAAAGGATCTAAAACTGCATAAGTTTTTACATATGTCTTTATTTATAGTGGAATGCATTAGTATGATATGACTATGATGGTCCGATAGTGTATGAAAGCGTTTGGTTGTAAATTGCTAGCACTTCAAATACCAGGAGTGACTATAGCTGAACTCAGCATCCCCCATATCCATCAGCACCGCCCCAACACTACTCCAATTAAAAAAAAATCTGAAGACTTACCTCTTTATAGAATATCACGTCACAAATACTTTAACAGTCAGCAGCCCAGTTAGGTATTCTATTACTAATTGACTGTATGCTTGTATTTGACCATGCACAGCGCTCCTCTGCCCTTTGCCTACGTTTGTGATGTAAAAATGCCATATAACTAAAGGCATCATATTTATTTGCATCCTATTCGGAAGGATGAAAAGATTATGGGGCATATTTATGATGCCCCTAACGCTACCTTGTGCCACATTTGTGTTATTTTTATGCAGGTGTGGCATTAAGGTAGCATTTCCCCGTGCCATATTTACAAAGTGGCAAGAAACAAGCATTGCACCACTTTGTAAACCCTTGCATTACATTATGCCTGCGCCAGGTATATTGTATGCGAGGGGGGGTGTTCCCACATAGGGTGGCCCAGAAAAGTTGCGCAGTGAAATTTACTGGATTTCACTGCACCATTTTTAGCATCATTATGGCATGCGTTAAGATGGCACTCCCATTGAAAGCAATGGAGCTCCCTGTGCTTTGTTGCATTAGCACCATCATTTATGACGCTAATCCAGCAAAGCACTACATGGTATTGTTAACGCGTCCGTCTATGTTAATTTATATACATCAGGACTCGTTTTAGGCCGATGAATCTTTGGGCCCAGTGGTGAGACGCCGTAGGACGAGATGACTGATCAAAATATCAATCAATATGTCAATAACATTGTCAACATTTAACACCAAAATATATCTTGCTTTAGGCATTAATACACATTCGGCGCCACCATGACCTTTCAGTCATGAATAACCACACCTTAATGAAGTTTTATGAGTTTTATTCCCTATTGATTACAATCTAATAGCGAATGCATCAATCTCGAAACCAAGAAGCATATAAGCATAGTCACAAGATGACAACCATAATAAGCTTTCAATAATGCAAAGATCAGTAACGTAGACAATCAGATAGATATAAGCAAATCGTAATACATCGAACTTTTTAAAGATACTAGTTCAGCATAGCATCACGTCAGTCACGTTAGTTTGTCAGTCAGAATGAATACCTCGTCTAACCTCTAATTAGCATTAGCATGTTGGGCGTCATGCACACAATTTTGAACACCAACTTGGAAAACATCTAACTAAGGTCCCTAATCAAAAACATACAGCAGTTGGTACCTAGAAAGAAAAGCAAATAAGTAGATTTCATTAGCAACATTTATCATTACCCTCCTCAAGATAGGTCAGCATACAGGATCAGTCTTCGTCTTCAGGACATCAGTTAGATCACCGTCAGTCTATCTAAGTTTAAGGCAAGGGACACTCTCCTCATAAGGAGAAAAGTGTAAGAGGGCAGTCTATGGGCAAGGATGGTTTTGTCTAAGTCTCAAGTCACAAAATAGAGTGACAGAGTTTCGGGAAGCAATCGATATCATTCCCTACCTAATGTCGTTTGTCTCCTGTGTCATGGGTTTTTATCTCTTTTTCGTGATCCATTCCCCCAAAATTCTATTGGTCAGTCAATACACCCCACCATTGGTAACCTATCAAATTATACATTAAGTAATGCATTTTGTCATTTCTTGATACTCTCCTAATTTCTAATTGGTCTTCATAATTGATGGATTTTCGTAGGTGGCTATCCGGGATTACTTCATCAACTTTGCACGTATCAGGTCAAAAGTTCTCTTCTTCTCGCTTCATCGTCCTTGGAAGTGTCCATTAATGTTTCAAAGTATATATCTGTTATGCTAGAAGCTACTAACATGCGGATGGGAGAATCGGGGGATGTTGCAAACTAGTGAAGAAAAGAACAATCGCTGGGTCATGGTCTTTTGCAAGTCAGTACACTGAAGAGACAGAAAAATACGCTTTAATATGAGAGCTACACAGCTTTGCTTGACTCACGCTAACTTAAGATATATGATTCTAACGAATGCAGTCTTTATGTGTTTTAATGTGCACAGCTTTGGCAATCTATGAACGATTACTTCTTACAGTTGACATTAGTTTACACACATGAATATCCTTTACGTTAATGAATATGTTTCAATTAATATTTTATTTAATGCAGCATTGTTAATCATAAGCATTTCACGTCTATAATATGTAATATCAAACTACGCTCTCTCAGTATCATAAATTATGACGCTAATGTGGACACAATGGTACAAATGCTATCATTACTCAGATGCAATGGGTGCTAGAAAAGTGATGCACCATGAAGGATGCGCCACTTTTCGATAAATATGCCCCTATATTTTGTCATGATATAAACTAGCAGCCACGACGAAGATCTGTCCAGCTGGGTTATCAACCTCCTTGTCTAGCTAAAGTATTTCATCCTGCATTGTAGATGGCTCCCACATGTTAAATGTTAAATATAAAGGTGCTGAGTTCATAATGTTTAACAAGCTCTATGTTAAACCAAATAAGGTTAATTATTCAATCCATGGTACCGATGAATGCGTTCTGTTTGGCAGAGAGGTTAGAGAGCTGCAGTGAACAATTATGCCTCCAGAGATGAAGAGGGCATGCTTGCTTGCTTCCAGCAGGTGCATATCTTAAGTATTACTGGGGCATGCAAAGCTGAGATTTCCCAGCAAGCAATTAAAAAGTATGGTGAGACAAGGAGAGTTCAGGAGGGGTGAGGAAGTGAAAAGGTTAGCGTGAGGGGCATATTCTGAAGAGAAATTCTAATTCCCAGAACCATAAAAGATAAAATATAAGTAAAAGTGGGCTTCCAATTGGTTATCTATTATTTTTTGCACAGGGCTAAGCAAAGAAATATTGTATTTTATTTAGTACTTTAAAACATATTAAAATTTGAACGTAATACATTAGAGTATGCCTGTTGTGGGATTATGCTAACAGTTATCACATTGCAATTTAAACGTATGTGTAGTGACATTGCACACCTGCTTTGGCGTTTACAATGAACTGACACCCAGGTATTGAGGCATTTTCCGAGATCTCTTGTTGCAAATGTATTCTGAGCAGGGGCATGCACACACAGACATCCTCAGAGATCCCACAATGCACATCTATTCAGGCCTGAATTATATACAGTTATGCTTGCAGTGATACACTCACAGTTCCTTACTTTTACTGTGCACTGCTGTCCTACGACTGAGACATCCTAAGAGATCTGAATGTATCTCTCCCCTGACTTGTAATAGGCAACTATCCAAGTATTAAGAAATCTACAAAGCCTTAGCAATTTACCACTATTCTTACCTATACCTTGCACTGGTTTTCAAGAAATGAAACAGCTTCCAAACTCTCACAACTGCTGTATCCCAGTGCTAAAACATCTTCAGCACTTTCAAAATACCCCACTGATTTCTATTTCACCATGCACAGATATCTCAGCATTAAGGTGTTTGACGGGTGCTCAGGGTGCACTTCCGTGCTGAACTGCAGGAGACGGATCTGACACTCGTACTCGAATCTGACGGATCTGACATCCGTGTATGTCATTTGATATCGGCTCTGAAGTAAGTACACTGGCTCTTCTTGTTCTTTCCTTAAAAGTTTATTTCCAGTTATAATGTACAGACAGAGATACATGAGCTTGCCATCCCCAAACCGGCACAACTCTGACCTTTCATATGAAAACATTCCAATCCCCAGTCACAGCCTGCCCCAACATTCCACTGCCCCAACATTCCACTGCCCCTGATGTCATAGCATTCTTCTTTTACATACAAACCAATACATCACTACACATCCCCTTCCCTTACAAAAAAAAAACAAAAAACAAGAAAAAAATAAAATAATAATATGTATATAAATAAATATATATATTTTTATTTAATCACACACAAAATGTTCTAATACCTTAGGTTTTCTCAAAACCCTGCCAAACAACTTTTCTTCACTTCACCACAAACTACATTTTTATTCTGTTCACGCTCATTCACATTACATTCAAATTCTCCCATATTAATACGAGTCTGGACACCTTCCTGACAGCCCCTAGCTCCCAATTCCCCAATAACTTTAGAATCTTTGTTACCATCAATATCACACTCCAACCACCAATATTTGTTATTATTACCTTCCAGCAAATCATACTGCACAAATTGTTGTTTGCAAGGCTTAGCAATAGCAACGCGACTCATGTGACATACACTGCCATCATCCAAAATGACAGTATTTCTCATCACTTTCTTAATTCTTATAGGCTCGCCAAACTTGCTCTCACCTTTAGCCACTTTCCTTACGGATTTCACTCTCACCCAATCTCCCACATTCAAATGTGCTTCTTTAGTGCCATATTTATTATTAAAATATTCCTTGTTCTTTTCTTGTGAATTCTTTATGCACTTTCTTACATGTTCCTTGCTCCAAAGTACTTGTCTGCTTCTTTGCATCCAACCAGGGTTAATCTTCGAAAATGTAATTCTACCTCGCATTATATCAAACGGACTTTGACCTATTGTCTCATGAGGTGTCACTCTATAAGCCCATAACATTTTCCTTAACTCAGAATCTATATTACTTTTGTTTCCATGCTTTGCAATTTGAATGATGCCCTTGAAAATCCTATTTATACGTTCCACTACAGCATTCCCCCTGGGATGATATAAAGCTGTAAACCTTTGTTCAATACAAGTCATTTTAGCAAAAGTTTTCATTTCCTCAGATTTAAATTGAACACCATTGTCCGTCAGTAAAATTCTGGGAAATCCTTCCCTCAAAAATATTTCCTCCAAAAAATTAATCACTGCCTTGGTATCAATTTTTTGTAACACAGAAAATTCAATCCACCTTGAAAACAAATCAACTAAAACCACAATAAACTTTGAAGTCCCATCATGCCACGTAATAGGACCCATAATGTCTAAAGCAACTTCTTCCCATGGTATATTAGGACAACTTGAAGAAGAAATTGGCGGGTTAAGTGTCTTTTGAGATTTGTCACTATTCTCACACTCCATGCAGTCACGTACATATCTCTCAATTTCTACATCAATTTTTGGCCACCAATAAAGTACTTTAATTCCTCTTTTGGTGCGAGATATTCCTGAATGACCTTCATGTCCAATAGCAATAAGTTTATTTCTAATACCACAGGGGGGGAATAATCTTCCCACCTCTACACACAAAATCACCTTCAATGCTCAATTCATCTCTCACTTCCCAAAAAGCTCTTAACATATCACTGCTTTTGACTTTCTTGTCATTATACCAACCGAACATCACTTTGTTTTTAACTTCTTTCAACACTTCGTCTTTCTCATACTCCATGATCCATTCTTCTTTTTGCAATGAGCTTAAAGTATTCTCATCAAACACACCAGCTACACACCAGTCATTCCATGGATGTTGATCCAACTCTCTTAAAGGTAAGGACATTCTACTTAAAAAATCTGCAGTAACATTTTTTACCCCAGGAACATACTGCACTTCATATAAGAAATCTTGTAGTCTCATAGATAGTCTAGCTATTCTCGCAGATGCTCTACATAAACCTTCTGTAGTTAACAATTTAGTAAGAGGCTTATGGTCAGTCCGTATGATGCATTTTTGCCCCCAAACAAATTACCGAAAGTGTTCTAATGCCCATACACATGCCAAAGTTTCTCTCTCTATTACAGAGTATTTTTCCTCTGTGGGAGACAAAGAACGGGATGCAAATGCAACCACATATTCTTTACCCCCATTGTCACTTTGTGTTAATACACTACCAAGGCCCTTACCACTCGCATCCGTAGTGATAATAGAACAAGCTTTTGGATCGTACCCATGCAACATTGGAGCACTCAAAATTGCATTCTTAATTTCCTGAAAAGCCTTCTGACAACTTACATTCCATTCAAATTTCACTTTGTTTTTTAGTAACAGTCTCATTTGGTAGGTTTTAGCTGAAAAATTTTCTACAAATTTCGAATAAAACTCGCCTAGACCTAAAAAGGATCTCAAATCATCTTTAGATGTGGGGCATGGGGCATTCTTAATAGCTTCCACCAACTTTGTTTTAGGTCTTATGCCTTCATGATCAATCTCATGTCCTAAATACGTTACTTTTCTCTGTGCAAATCTACATTTACTGATCTCTGCGGTCAAACGTTTTTCTTGTAAGATGTTCAAAACATTCCTCAATTCCTTATCATGATGTTTCTTGCTACTTCCCATAACTAAAATATCATCCTGAAAGAATGTAACATTAGGCAAATGTCCAAATAACTGCGCCATCAACCTTTGAAAGACGGCAGCCGCCGACGCCAAACCAAATGGCATACGTTTGAAACGAAAACAACCCCATGGTGTACAAAAAGTTGTAAGATGTCTGCTATGATAGTCCAACCTAACCTGGTGGTAAGCAGACGACAAGTCCAAAGTGGAAAACCATTTAGCATCTCTCGTGGCAGACAACATCTCATCAATACGAGGCAAAGGAAACTGATCTACTATGATATTATCGTTCAAACCTCTCAAATCCACACACAAACGCACTTTGCCATTAGCTTTACGCGCAACAACCAAAGGTGAAACCCACTCAGAAGCTTCAACTGGTTCTATAATCTGTGAATTTTGTAACCTGTCCAACTCTTTTTTTACCTCTTCCCTGACAATAAACGGAATATTCCGTACCTTATGAATTTTTGGTTTGGCATCCTTTTTGAGTCTAATCTGATGTATAAAGCCTTTAAGTTGACCTACTTGCCCATTGAACACTCCTGGAAACTCTTGTGTGACCCATTTCTTTGTGTCTTCTTCATCACACATTACTAAGACTTGCTCTACACTGTTAGGATCAAGCACAATATGCAGTTTCTTTTGGTCTTTCCAGCCTAATACCGACGGACCATCCTTAGCCACATAAAATTTACATACGGCTTGTCTTTGCTTAAATTTGAATACCAGCAATCTAAAACCAATAATATCTATTCTATCACCAGTGTAACTTTCAGGCGAAATGTCAGAGGTTTCTAAATGTTCCCCTAAACTATGTACAAAATGCTTTTGCCATGTGCATTCTGAAACAATACTGTATGGGGAACCAGAGTCTGCTGCCACCTGCAACATAACTCCCCCAAATGATATGCAACACAAGGGTTTGTTTGACGTTTGTCCTGAAATGTTCAAAACCACAGTTTTGTGACCCCTCAGTTTATAACTTATGTCTTCATCACTGTCATCAGAACAGTCTTCCACCACTTCCTTAATGCAGGCCACTTTACTGTTCACCTTCTTCAGTTGTTTCTTCCTGCACACCCTAGCAAAATGGCCTACAATTCCACATTCCAAACACTTAGCATTTTTAGCTGGACACCCATCAAATTTTGCAGAATTAAAGGAACTCCCGCAACGGAAACACTCATTTCTGGATCGATCAGGCATGCTAGATTTTTGATTTTTTGCAAAAGTTTGATTTTTATCTTTTTTAAAGTCATTATCCCGCTTATCCATGGACTATTTGTTGTGCTTGCGATCACTAACTTTGGCAACAACTTTTTCAAAGTTCTTATCCTGTGCCAAAGTGATTTTCGCACATCTTTCGGATAATTCTGCTTTCTTTACTAAAGCAATAATATCCTTTAGACTGGATTCGCCTTCAATCCACAACCTCTCTTGAATAGATTTGTTTTTAGTATACATTACAATCTGGTCCCGTACCAGTTCATCATGTAGACCAGCAAACCTACATGAGCTAGCTAAATTTTTTAAAGCAGAAACGTAGCTCTCTATGTCCTTGTGTTTCTCTTGTTTCCTGTGGAAAAATGCGTGACGAGTAACCGCAATGCAAACAGCAGGAGAAAAATGATCATTTAAATCCAAAATAGCACTTTGAAACACATCTTCATCGCCTCTATCGTGTTTTTGTAGTTGATTGTAAATACGAAGACCTTCAGGGCCTAAACAGTGCATTAAGATCCTTTTTTTTCTTTCAGCAGAGATTAAACCATTGCAATCTTCTAAGTTTGCGATGTAATTCAAAAAATATTCCTTCCACTCATTCCATTGTACAGCTGGTTCACCAGGAGACGCTAAAAATTCCTTTGGTGTACTCAACTGCAAAGAAAGCGACGTCCCTGTACCAGAAGAATCTCCACTCGAAGACATGGTGTACTAAAAATTATAGCTGTAAAATATAACTCTTTAGCTTACTTCTTCAGCAAGACATGTATCTCTGTTATAATAATTTCTGTTAGTTTTCCTTTGTGCCGGATAAACTTCAGCAATGAAGTTGCTAAAAAATTAAGAATAGAAAAAATAATACCATGTACTTGGTACTAATTAACATTAAAAGGGCGCTGTTCCTGCTCCCATGTAACTTCCAGCGCAAGAACCAGCACGTTCACAAGACATTGGCCCTCATTCTGACCTTGGCGGGCGGCGGTGGACGCCCGCCAAAGTCCCGCCGTCAGGTTACCGTTCCGCGGTCGAAAGACCGCGGCGGTAATTCTGACTTTCCCGCTGGGCTGGCGGGCGGTCGCCTTCAGACCGCCAGCCAGCCCAGCGGGAAAGAGGCTTCCACGATGAAGCCGGCTCGGAATCGAGCCGGCGGAGTGGAAGCTGTGCGACGGGTGCAGTTGCACCCGTCGCGTATTTCACTGTCTGCGCAGCAGACAGTGAAATACATGTAGGGGCCCTCTTACGGGGGCCCCTGCAATGCCCATGCCAGTGGCATGGGCACTGCAGGGGCCCCCAGGGGCCCCGCGACCCCCCCTACCGCCATCCGGATCTCGGCGGTCCGACCGCCGGGATCTGGATGGCGGTAGTGGGGGTCGGAATCCCCGCGGCGGTGCAGCAAGCTGCGCCGCCGCGGAGGATTCAATGGGGCCGCGGTACACTGGCGGGACCCCGCCAGTGGTGCCGGTCCGACCGCGGCTTTACCGCCGCGGTCGGAATCCCCATTGGAGCACCGCCGGCCTGTCGGCGGTGCTCCCGCGGTCCTCCGCCCTGGCGGTCAAAGACCGCCAGGGTCAGAATGACCACCATTGTTATTAAGCATTATGTTGTCCAGGCAACCAGTAACCAAGCGGGGGTGCACGCGAGGACCGAGGCGATGAAAAATCTAACGTTTGAGCAGTACACACGCGCCTCAAACAAAGTAAACAAACGGCAACTGTATTAGAGAAAGAGAAAAATAAATAAATAATAAACAATAAAAAAAAACTTCCCTCACTTGCTTAAAATAAGTTGCCTTTAACAAAGCAGGTCCAAAAATAGCTGCTCTCCAATCCTCAGTCTGATGTCTGTAGCGTTGCCTTCCAATAATTGCAGTTTTCTCAGTCCAATGCTTGCTGCTTTACGATCCTGCTCGTCGCCATGTGAAGTAAGTACACTGGCTCTTCTTGTTCTTTCCTTAAAAGTTTATTTCCAGTTATAATGTACAGACAGAGATACATGAGCTTGCCATCCCCAAACCGGCACAACTCTGACCTTTCATATGAAAACATTCCAATCCCCAGTCACAGCTTGCCCCAACATTCCACTGCCCCAACATTCCACTGCCCCTGATGTCATAGCATTCTTCTTTTACATACAAACCAATACATCACTACAGGCTCCCTTCATACTCTCTAAAGAAGAGCTAGCATCACCTGGTGGCAGGGGCGGCGATCTGGAAACCCCTGCACTAAGTGGGTTTCCAGCTCATCTTTTAAGGCTCTAACCAACCAGGGGTATGAGAAAACCACAGAAAATCGGCAGCAGACTCAACCTGCTTTTGGGCTTTATTTTGGAGAATTGGGGGGATGGCAGTGGGAGGGGGAAGAAGAGCCTCTAATGCACTTCTTAGCATGCAGCTCTGCCCCCAATGTCCCACCCCCTCCTCAAAGGGTGATTTCTTCTTAAGTTGGCAGGTCTGATAAGGCTGTGAAACTCAAGGACTGAGAAACAAACAATGCTTTCAAGTCTGCAAAAATCCACAGCTATCATTGCTCCCCTCATGATGACATTTTATGTGAACTTCCATGATGTATCTATATCCTAGTACTGGGACAATGGCAGAGCTCCTGTAATGCTCATTTGTTGTAGTTTGCAAGATGCCCAAATGTCCCACATCTAAGACACTAAGGGGGTGATTCTCACCCTGGCGGCCGGTGACCGCCAGGGTCACCGGCCACGGGAGCACCGCCGACAGACCGGCGGTGCTCCGAAGGGCATTCTGACCGCGGCGGTTCAGCCGCGGTCAGAAAGGGTAAACCGGCGGTCACCCGCCGGTTTACCGCTGCCCTTCTGAATCCTCCATGGCGGCGGAGCGCGCTCCGCCGCCATGGGGATTCAGACACCCCCTACCGCCATCCTGTTCATGGCGGGAAACCCGCCATGGACAGGATGGCGGAAGGGGGTGCCGCGGGGCCCCTGGGGGCCCCTGCAGTGCCCATGCCAATGGCATGGGCACTGCAGGGGCCCCCGTAAGAGGGCCCCGCAAAGTATTTCAGTGTCTGCTATGCAGACACTGAAATACGCGACGGGTGCCACTGCACCCGTCGCACCTTCCCACTACGCCGGCTCAATTCTGAGCCGGTGTCCTCGTGGGAAGGTTGATTTGCCCTGGGCTGGCGGGCGGCCTTTTGGCGGCCGCCCGCCAGCCCAGGGCAAATCTCAGAATCACTGCAGCGGTCTTTCGACCGCGGTGCGGTGTTCTGACGGGGTTACTTTGGCGGGCGGCATCCGCCGCCCGCCAAAGTAAGAATGACCCCCTAAGGGGCATATTTATACTGTTTGCGCCGGATTTGCGTTGTTTTTTTTTACGCAAATCAGACGCAAAGCTAACTCCATATTTATACTTTGACGCTAGACCCGTCTAGCGTAAAAATTCTTGGAGTTTGCGTCATTTTTTTGCGTGGACACCTACCTTGTGTTAATGAGATGCAGGGTAGGCGTTTCCACGCAAAAAATTACTCTAAGGCCTTTGCGCCTTATTTAAACTCCCGTGCAAAAATTACGCACGGGAGGGGGCTGGCCTTAAAAAATGACGTGCAGCCCCATTTGCGTAATTTTTTAACGCCTGCTCAGGGCAGGCGTTAAGGGATGTGTGGGCTCGGTAGGAGCCCAGAGGTGCCCTCCCATGCCCCCAGGGACACCCCCTGCCACCCTCGCCCACCCCTGGAGGACACCCATGGATGGGGGGACCCATCTCAGGTAAGTACAGGTAAGTACAGGTAAGTATTTTTTTTTTAATTTTTAAGTGGCCTAACTTGGGCCCCCCTACATGCCACTGTGCCCAATGGCCATGCCCAGGGGACAGAAGTCCCCTGGGCATGGCCATTGGGCAGTGGGGCATGACTCCTGTCTTTGCTAAGACAGGAGTCATTTCCATGGTGGTTGTGCGTCGTAAAATGACGCGAGTCAGGTTTTTGTAAAATGTTTTACTCTAACCTGACTTGCACCATTTTTTTACACACAACCCCCATTATTCCGTACGCCAGCGCTGCCCGGTTCGTGTCATTTTTTTTACGCTCACCAGGCAGCAGCGCCGGCTAGCGTCATTCCATAAATATGACGCCCGGATGGCGCGTTGGAATGGGGTTAGCCAGCGTTAATTTTTTTGACGCAAAACTGCGTTAGCGCAGTTTTGCGTCAAAAAGTATAAATATGGGCCTATGACTTCTCAAAGTGCACCTCTCTTGTATTCTAAACCATTCACCGACATTCCTTTAGTGAAACTATATGATAGGCAGGTAGCAACTCAATCAGTTGGACATATTGTGCATAAAACTGAGCATTCTCCAGATTCCTGGTTAAATCCCAGGAGGTCAAGAGGCCAATACTAAGATCTTTTTGTGGCCTGCAGATCTGAGTTTCTATTTGACTGCAACACTTTAAGGGTTAATGCACCTAATGCAGAGATGCCTATTTAACCTTGGGATTACAGGTTGCAGCCTCAGTAAGTTACAGCAGGGTAAGCCAACTGCAGCATATTCTTGTATGTGATCTACACAAAAAATCTTCCCATGCCAGGTAAGGGAGCTAATTTGCCTTTCATGAGATGTGTGTATGTGTGTGTGTGTCTTTGTCAGCCGCCGCCATTTGCCTTTCTTTTCCATGCCATGTGGCCAGGGGACATTTTCTGTAGTCTATGGCCACAGGCCTGAATGTGTTCTTTGTTCTCCATGCCTCATTGCTCTCTGTTGATATATGACCATGTAGCTGGCAGTCAGTGTGTGCATTCCACCAGTGTGCCTTTGCCATAGGCTTGCATGTGTTCTTTGTTCTCCATGCATCCTTACTCGCTGTCACTGTTTGACCATGTTGCAAGCAGCCATTTTGTGCATCCAGCTAGTGTGTTTTTGCCACAGACTTGCATGTGTTCTTTGTTCTCCATGCCTCCTTGCTCGCTGTTGTTGTTTGACCATGTGGCTGGCGGCCATTTTATGCATCCAGCCAGTGAGTTTATGCCATAGGCTTGTATGTGTTCTTTCTTCTCCATACCTCCTTGCTCACTGATGTTGTTTGACCATGTGGCTGGCGGCCATTTGTTCATTCAGCTAGTATACCTTTCTCATGGTCTTGCATTTGTTCTTTATTTGCCATGCCTCCTTGCTCCCTGTTGTTGGTTGACCATGTGGCTGCATTCACTCAGGGTGTTTTTACCATTGGCTTGCATGTGTTCTTTGTTCTCCATGCCTCCTTACTCTCTGCTGTTGTTTGACCATATGGCGGCAGCCTTTTTGTGCAATCAGCCAATGTGTTTTTGCCATAGGCTTGTATGTTTTCTTTGTTCTCCATGCCTCCTTGCTCGCTGCTGTTTGATTATGTGGCTGGGGGGCCTTTTCTGCATCCAGCCAATGTGCCTTTGCCATAGGTTTCCATGGGTTTATTTGATACTAGTTTAATAATAGGCTTGGGGATCATTGTGGACTGTGCGTACTAAGAATATGATTTTCATTAACAGTGCTTAATTTATTGCAAGCTTTTTTGCATTTTTTATTTTTCACCTCCTTGCTTCACAATAGGTGTCTTTCTTCTCGTCATACCAACATTGGCAATTATTGATTTTTTTTTGATGAAATATTTTTTTAATTGTATATTTTTTTTTTTTTTTTTTACTTTTTTAAAAAATATTTTAGATTGTTTATAATTGGAATTTCTTAGCTTTAATTTTATTTTGTTTTACTTATCATTTTAGATTGTTTATTTTTTATTTTTTTATTTTTTTTTATTTTATATTTATATATTTTTTGCATTTTGCCTTGTCCATCCACCCACCCATCCATCCATGCTCACAGTTGTGTGACAGCTTCAGTTTCTTGAGGTATAATTCAATTTCACCCTGTACACCCAGGCTGCAGTGCACTGCAGTCACATCAGCATCATTTTTTTAAGATTATTCAATTTTCCCTAGATCACCTTAACGCCATAGGTTTTTAAAGAAATATTAATTTTTCTCATGCAAATCTCTGATTACCACAGGTGTCTCTTTTAAAATACATGTAGGAGAGGCAAAGAGCTATATCTGTATATTTTGTTGCCTGATTAGTAATTAAATTGTTTGGTACAGTGATGGTGGCGTTGTTTCACCTTACAATGTGTGGATAAATTGTTAGTTATTACATAAGTAATCAACCGCACTAAAATTACGTTGGTCTGTACTATTTCAACCTACAACAATGCCACTTGTCATTAAATAAAAAATTTCTCTTGCTTGGTTGCTTTTAGGTGCACAAGAGAAGAAGATACATCACCTGCAGTACTGCCAAAGAGAAGCCATGTACAGTGATTTCATTCCTCCAATCCCTTCCCTTTATGCAGCTTAGAGCCACTGCCATCTGAGAGGTTTAAGATGGCCCCAAAGAAAGTTGCTCCCAAGAAAGTGGGCAGTAAGAAGAAGCGGCTTTCCACCAGTGATGTGCTGACTGCCACCTTCTTCAGAAGACAATGGCCTGTCACACCGGCCTCTGGCAGAGGAACCGAGGAGCAGCACTCCTGCACCAAAAGCATCCCCCCAACCTAAGCCCATGACAAGGTCTGCCAGTGAGGCAGCCAATTCAATCATGGTGACGCCAACGAGCAGTGATGCTGAATTTGATTTGCCCTTTTTGCAAAGAAGTATCTAATCGTTTCAGGAAACAGAGCAAAGGGGGCAGCAGCCACAGCCAGCAATAGTAGATCTTCCTGAAGTTGGAGCAGAACAGGAGGTTGAGCTTCCTGCTGAGCAAGAACCCCCTTTTTTAGAATCATTAGCTCCCATATCTCCAACAAAGAAAATGAAGGGTACTGCTCTACTATCTCTCCAAGCACCACTTCTGATGATGATGATGGGGACATGGAGTGAACCGGGAGATGCCAGATGAGGCAAGGGATAAGAAAAGTTCAATAAATCCTTAGAATTATGGAAGGGGATGATGAGGAGGATCATGACGATGAGCCAGTCATTGTGGAAGCTGGCACAGAGCAGTCCGATATTATTATCCATAATTCAAAATACCAGGGCACACATAGGTATTCCAATCAGCATGAACAAAACTGCTGTCAGTCTATACTCCAATTCTGTTTTTCTATTTGATCTTCAACTTCAGTGCACTACAAAGGTCGCCCTCACTTGGTTTGGGACTGGGAAAGATTTACTCAGAATCAAGAGGAGGAGGATGGAAGGTCTTGGGGTAGAACTACCTCAACAGCTAGAATTAGACAGTTATCGACTTCAAAGAGAAACCATTATGATGATGAAGATTCTGACTCCTAGTACTCACTCAGCTCTGTGGACTGGAGACAGGTGCATTGATTTGGGAATTGCCACTGAGCATGTGTTTGCTGCATTGGGGCTCAAACTTGAAAATCCTCTGTATGTTCTTGCTCTGCCACTGAGTCTTCTTAACACTCCAGCTTACCGACCGGACAGGTCTAGCCAGGCACTCAAGAGTGACTAGCATTCCGACAAGAATGTAGATGCACCACCCAATTTGGCTATACAGTATAATTTTCCTCTTACAATCATATTTTTAGAACTGGGAAGGTTAACTTTAAACCTCCATACTTTGAATTTTTCAAAACTAGAAGACAGACCATTTAGAGATATACTATCTTAGGTGTCTCTGGGGCTGAAAGACTGTTTGCAATGCATTAAAAGGAACTGTGTCATACTAAACCCTTCATTTCCTTCTACAACAGATTGATCATGGTTTTTTGCTGCTCAGTGCCCCAATGAATATTGTCGCTGTTTGTCTTTGTCATGCCTTTCCCCAAATCCCCTTTCCTATCCAGTCATCGAGCCTCCAACCCTCTACCCATGGGCTGTGTGCATTTTATTGATGTGTGATTTAATTTTACACCATAAATGCATCACACACTTGCTGGGGTGAATGTGGTGAAAGTGACACCAACTCACTGCATGATCTTCAATTACCTGAGCAATATTCCACACCAACCCCATTTACCAACACATGCATCATTCATCAACATCATCATTCAGGCCTTGTGTTGTGTGCTGCATACACTCTTAACCTTGTCCAGCCACTCCTGACTCTGAGCCCACTTCTCCTGGCTCGACAATTTCATTTCCTAAGTTTAGTTTTCATTAAATACTAGCCTCCCGTTGTTCAGACGAAGTTGACATTGCTGGTTTTATTATCATATCAGATCTTCTTTGTTATGTGGTACATGCCGTCATCATGGTAGTCTAGTCTCAGTCTTTCTAAAGTTATGAAATATATAACCCACTAACCCTCTGTTTTCCCTCAGTCTAATTGATAGTGATGAATAACCCTTTGATTAATCCTGCAATTAAAGTTCACATAGGTGGGAGTGGCACCTTGTGTCTTTCCTGTTACCGCGCTAGCCTGCTAGTACTATCACTACCACCTTAAGATAAGATGCCACCTTCAAGAAACCCTGCAGTAAGAAAACTGAGGTAGTAGCCCTTGCTAAATCTATTCAGGCAAGAAAACAACTATGGATTGAAGTGAACTTGTTTAGTTAGTAATTGATTTGTACTGAAGAAAATGTTTTTTGTGTGTATCTAGGTTTTTGTAGGCAAAATTGGCAATGACCTCCTCGTGGCCCATGTAGTTACAGAAGGCAGTGGAGCAATGGTATAAGTAAATGACATACACTTTTTTTAGCAGATGTAAAAAACAGGCTACACTAAAAAGACAGCAGTGCAAACTAAAAGACCGACCAAAATAAAGATTAAAGGCATAAGTGAAGTTAAATAAATGATGCCCTTTTATTATTTACAACTAGAAAACCCACCCTTTCTACCCACAACTGGCACACCCATCCCCCCAAACAAATCACCCCATCCCCAACCAAAGGCCAACAAAGGTTAACAATAAAAATCCAAAGAAAAAGTGCAAAGAAAAACCAGTCCCAACTCCCTTTCCCAACCTCTCCCTTCACAAAAAGTGTCCCTCCCACAAAAAAGGAAATAAAAAGAGTCAAAAGAGGGCTTTCTCCATTCAGTCCAGAGATCATCAAGGGTTGCCTCAATGTGTGCCACCCAGCGGTCCAGGCATGCGAAGTGTTCCAGGACGTGTCACAGGAAATTGTGGTCTAAGCATGAGTGGGGGGCAGCAGTGTGGGACGCGGATGCCTTGATGTCAGCTGGTGGCAGCATTGATGGTGCTGCCGGGAGACTGGAGGCACTAGTGGCTGATTAGAGGAGCTTAGACCGGCGGGCATATTGGGAGCTGCCTGGGCCTCGTCCTCCTCCACCTGAAGAGCCACTGATATTCAAAGCAGATGGCCTCCAGCCTCTGCCACCAAAGGTAGTCTGCTATCTTCTGGAAAGTGGGAGGATATCCACCAGGAGTAGCTATAGGAAGAAAGAAAAAGGGAAATGAGAAATTATAAGCAGTCCTCTGTGCAAAAACGTTTCTTAAAAAGTGGAGTGACACCGTAAAGTAAATTGCTGGTCCCCTAGAACCATTGAAATTTGATGTGGCTTATTACGACTTACAGGGCCATTTTATCACCCACACATGCATCACTGTAGTTAACGAATGCCAAAAGGGTAAAATTTGAACTGGCATGAATCCATTATTAAAGCCATGCAATCACTTTTACAAAAATGTGATGCATGCCAAAAGGGATTTTTCAATTTTGTTTGGGTTGCTGGGACAGAACTTTGGAAGGAATAAAGGACTGAGGTGTTAGGAGGTGACAGAGAGGGTGCTGGGAGGGAAGGGAAACACACCTTTTTTTAAGTTTGCAATGCATTGAAAACTTTGTAAATGCTGCATTAACCAAAGGAGATGCACATTTTGCACAGACATTATTGCACTGCCGACTTAAACCACGCTGCAGTAACTTCATAGTAGCAGGGGTAACTAATGGGGAGGGAGATATGGTGATGGGTAGGAAGATACATATCTGCCTTGCTTAACAACTATAGTGAGTTAAGGGAGTAGACAGAAAATACCCCTCACTTTGAACCAAATCTTAGATAACCATGCAATCCAAGTGAAGTATGTGAACAGACACGTCCCTCTCCAGAAGAGGTCACTTATTTCTTGATCCACAAAATTATCCATTCATCTTTTCATTCATCTATTCATCCTTTGATACTCACCATTTAAGGTTTATATTCTCTCATCCAGTATTCGACCATTCCAATCCTGCCATCCATATATGCACCGTCCATCCATGCACTCACCCATCCAGTATCCACCCTTTCAACCATGCTTTCACTATCCATACATTTACCCATGCATTGTTCAGTACCATTCACCCATCCCCACCCAAGCATCCTTTACCCATCTACCCTTCACCCACAGAGGCATCCTCTCACCCCTTTCATCCATTCTTTAACCCACTCATGCATGTCCTCTCACTCACCTATGCATCCTTTCCTTTCACCCACCCACACATCCTTTCACATCTACCATTTTCCGCATTCTTTCTTTTACCCATCCATCTTCTGTTTGCTTTTCCATCAAGCCATCACTTGTAGCGCCCATTTATTAGGAGCTTTTGTCTGCTGATTTACAGAGAGAAGAGGCCACTATATTTTTCAATAGTAAAAAAAAATAGCAACAGAGCCCACGTCCACAAAAAATGCTGTTATGGAGGACACTTTTAGGGGGATTGCCATTTGACATTTGCCACAGTGCGTAACCATTCTTGCCAATTCCAGACAAACAACAGGCATAATATTCATGGAGGATGTTGATGCTTCTCTTTCAAATCCACTAGATGTTGGTGGATCTTCTCCAGCTGCCTTGTCCTGCATCATACTGTTATATACTCTCTTGTGGATCATTTTCATGTATTTTCACATGGAGCTCATTCCATGTGGGTACCTTCAAGAGGTATCACGAGAGAGCTGCTTCCCAAAGTTGTTGCATTGTACAAATGTTGCAGTGACTTTCTTCTCCCCAGATGGAGGGAATATCTGTTCTTGCTATATGCTGGTATCTTCTACATGTTCCTCCACAGATGAACCAGTTGCCATTTCTGCACGAACAGAGCCAAATATTAGAAAAACCAAAAAGTGAACTAGATGTGACTTCTGTCTCCAGAGAGCTCAAACTGGGAAAAATGACTATAGGGTGTGGCTCCTCTGTAATAGGGTGGAGTCCAAATATGGGCAATTAAATAAAAAAGTTTGGTTGTGACATCAGGTGGATCCACAATTCCAGCCAATAGATCCATGGATTTGTGAAAGATGCAAAATACAGGAATATGTACCAATATTTGTACATTGGTGGCACTACACATAATGTAGCTTATATATATATATATATATATATATATATATATATATATATATATATATATATAAATACATTTTAATTTTGTCAAATCTGCAGATCTGGAATCACAGATACATTACAATTATGTGATAAGATCAAACACCAAAGAGTCTGTCCTGTCTATGTCTGCGGGACAGCGGAGGATCCACGGATTATTTTATTTTTTAGAAAAAATGAATGCAATGAATATAGTTACATTTATATTACCAATGCTTTGTCATTGTTTTTCCCACATATTTTGTGTGCCTTCTCCTTGCTTTTCCCTCATTTTTAATAAATTCTCTTTGCTTTTTCAACCTCTTTCTGAGTGCCTTCTCCATGCTTTTTCCTTGCTTTTACTGCTTTCTCCTTGCTCTTTGCATGGCTGTTTGTGTGCCTTCTCCTTGCTTTTCCATCATTCCCACTGCTTTCACCTTGCTTTTTCTCCTTGCTTTTCCCTCAATCTCACTACTTTCTCCTTGCTGTTTCTCCTATATTTTGCGTCCTCACCTTGCTTTTTCCCTTGTTTTCACTGTTTTCTCCTTGCTTTTCTCCCTGTTTTTCCACTGCCCTCTCATTGATTTTCACCTAGTTTTTACTGCTTTCTCCTTGCTTTTTTCCCACATTTCTTGAATACCTACTCCTTGTTTTTCCATCATATCAGTGATGCCATTTGAGATGTCATCAGTGATGTCATCAGTGATGTCACTGACCATGTCATGAGTAATGTAATATGTGAGGTCATAAGCAGTGAATTATGGGACGCACATTACAATTAGCTTAGGTAATTATAGCTGCTGAATTTCTAAGGTTTTGCACATGTAAAATGTGAGCATAACTATAACGTCCCTGTAACCTTTGTTTTTTTCAGTGAATTCCTTAGGTTTTTATAATTCGGTTTCTGAAGTATAACGTCCCTATAAACTTAGATTTTTTTTCAGTGAATTTCTGAAGTTTTTCAAATTATATTTCCCATCAATAATGACTGTGTAATCTGTGTTTTTAGTGAATTTTAGTTTTTTAAAACTTTTATTTTATTACGGTAACCTCAAACATTTAATCATGGTTTTGTAAGTGGCTGTATGGGTCTGTGTGTGGCTGTGTGAGTGGTGCATCGGTGACTGAATGAGTGTATGAGTGCATGTATGGGTGAGTGAGTGCATAAATGGTGTATGCGTGGTTCACTGAGTGCATGAGTACGTGTCTGAGTGAGTGAATGTATGAGTGGTGCATGGGTGACTGAATGAGTGTATGATTGGTGTATGGGTGATTGACTGAGTCCATGTGTGCATGCGTGGGTGAGTGAGTGCATGAGTGGTGTATGGGTGACTGAATGTATGAATGAGTGTATGTATGGGTGAGTGGAAGAGTGAATGGGTGTGTGAGTGGTGTATGGGTGACTGAGTGAGTGTATAACGGTGTATAGATGACTGAGTGCATGTAGGGATGAGTGAGTGAGTGCATGAGTGGTGCATGGGTTGACTGAATAAGTGTGTGAGTGTTTATATGGGTTAGTGAGTGAGTGCATGAGTGGTGCATGGGTGACTGGCTGAGTGCATGAGTGCATGTATTAATAAGTGGGTGAGTGTATGAATGGTGTATGGGTGATTGAGTGCATGAGTGTGTCTATTGATTGATAAGTGAGTGAGCATATGAGTGGTGTATTAGTGACTGAGTGCATAAATGTGTGTATGGGCGAGTGAGTGCATGAATGGTGTATGGGTGATTGACTTTAGTGCATGAGTGTGTGTATGGGTGATTGACTGAGTGCATGCATGCAAATAAGGGTGAGTGAGTGAGTGACTGAGTGCATAAGTGTGTGTATGGGTGAGTGAGTTAAAGCATGAGTGCATGTATGGGTGACTGAGAGTATGAGCGCATATATGAGTAAGTGAGTGAGTGTATGAGTGGTGTATGGATGACCGAATGAAGGTATGAGTGGTGATGGGTAATTCATTGAGTGCATAAGTGCATATAAGGGTGACAGAGTGAGTGTGTGAGTGGTGCATGGGTGATTGAATGAGTGTATGGGTGCATCTATAGGTGACTGGTAGAGTGTATGAGTGCATGAATGGATCATTAACTGAGTGTGTGAGTGCATCTATAAGTGAATGAGTGCATGGGCGCTTGTATGGGTGAGTGAAGGTATGAGTGGTGTATGGGTGATTGAGTGCATGAGCGTGTGAATGGGTGACTGAGTGAGTGCATGAGTGGTTTATTGGTGATTGACTGAGTGCATGTATGGGTGAGTGAGTGGGTGTGTGAGTGGTGCATGGGTGACTGAATGAGTGTATGAGTGCATGTATGGGTGAGTGGGTGCATGAGGGGTGCATGGGTGACTGACTGACTGAATGAGTGCTTGTATTGATAAGTGAGTGAGTGCATGAGTGGTGTATGAGTGCCTGAATGAGTGATGAATGCATGTATGGGTGAGTGAGTGAGTGAGCAACTATTTGAGTGGTGTATTGGTGACTGAATGAGTGGTGTATGGGTGAATGAGTGAGTGCATGTATGGGTGAGTGAGTGGGTCCATTAGTGGTGCATGGGTGACTGAATGAGTGTATGAGTGGTGTATGGGTGACTGAGTAAGTGCATGAGTGCATGTAGGGGTGAGTGAGAGACTGCATGAGTAGTGCATGGGTGACTGACTGAGTACATAAGTGTGTGTATGGATAAGTGAGTGAATGCATGAGTGATGTATGGGTGATTGATGGAGTACATGAGTGGAGTATGGGTAATTGACACTTATCTGCACAACTTTCTTACTCCAGTGCAGGTCTGGTGTAACTAGTGTAGAAAGTGCTAGAACATGCAATGTTTGTGAAACATATTATAGGAGGGACAGCAGTACAGTAAAATAATTTCAATATTCTACAGTTTTGGTCTTATTCACAAATTGTTTTGTCTGACAAACTGTGGCTTTCTTCTGTCTTACACGAAGTTTACTCCTTAATGTTTAGGGATGAATCACGAAGAATTTTGCATCAATGATTGTGTCATATTTCGTACATAGGTGTGATGTGTTCAAGAGTTTACAGAAGAAAAAAGTGTTAATATTGACAAACCCCTTTTCTTTAATTACATCATAGCTAAGCCGGGAGCTTGACAACTCTTCTCGAAGAAAAATCTTTGACTGTCGGTCCATATAAGTCTCAATGCGTGTGCAATGCACACAGTGCCTTCACTACACAAATGCTTTGTTTGATTAGGAAAGTAGGTGTAAAGCACAAATGTCCATGATATCATAGACTGCATGACCCCCAATGTATGTGTTATGTACAAAATGTGGACATTATAAAATGTAAGACTAGGAGAAAAAAGTGCAAATAAACAATGCATGCGTCACCATACACTGCCTAGTTGCTCATTTAACGTGTGCATTATGTGCATTATACTATTACAATGTATGGTTGAAAAAACAAATCACCAATTTGTGAATATATACATAATACAGTGCATGTGTCTCGCTGTATGTGTAATGTACAGACAGCATGCTTTACACAAATGTAGCTTAGGGTAAGGAACATGTGAAAATCACCCATGTACTTGAATACTGCGTAAGTACCAATTGGAAGTAGAAATACCAATACGCTACAACGTACGCAGTACATACATGTACAGAAAGGCGCCATATGATTAAGAAAACATGTAGTTCACCGCAATAATACACACCGCGTGGTTCTACACAAGTATGTAACCACATAATTTTATAATGCACGATACCCAGTGCATGCATTAAACCTATATATATGATAAAGGTAAAGGCTGTGAATTAGCAACGTGCATTTATACCATGCACCACATTGATACCAAAATTGTACCAACACTTACTGAAATGTATAGAGTAACTTACTCCCTTCTAATTAATGAAGATAGATAAATTACCAAATAGAAGCATGCATTCACCGTAAACTTCGGGATTCCTGGCATGCTTTCAATGAATACACCTCGCTTTCTTTTTTTTTTTGTTTTTGTTTTTATAGAACGCGAACTCAACCCGAAGCTTTTGGAGCTCTTTACATGAGCACCAGATACATTACACAAGGACACATTCATTTTTTTTTTTTTGGTAGGCACATAGAGATTCGGTGATTAGCCCAGAACCATAGGATGTTGAGCCGATGCCGAGAGTAGACTTGGTTCCCCTCCTCCAAAGTCGGCAGCTCTGGCTGTTACAGCATATCCTCTCTTCTGTGTTAAGTTGTAGGCCTCGTTGGTAGATCACACAGCGGGCACACTATGGTGCCTGAAAAAGGACAGAACACTAACTCTTTGCATGTAGGTCATTAACTGTCCAAGGCACGAATCCTCAGGCTCCTGTACTCTCACCCCCACATCAGGACCCAACCATTGGGACTCCTTGAGGTGGGGTCCACACGCAGATCACCCTGCATCGACAGCAGGGATGGACTTTCCCATCCCCAACATTACACCCTGCTTCCACAAAGTGTCTTTTGGGGGCATGGGAAATGCCTCTCATATCTGAAACGTAAAGTGTTTAAAAGACAAATGTATTGCAAGGGCTGGTGTGACGAACAGACCCAGTGTGATATAGCAATAACTTTAGAAAAGAGCAGGTTTAAAATACTGAGTGGTGAATAAAGTCCCACCATCTTTTCCAGCAGCAAAACCGTCATGTACCGGTAGACAAGGAATGGGGAGCAAGGAAACATTCCTTAAATCAAGAAACATTTTATAGCTGAGATTCAGCAAGTTTCTGTTAGTTTGGTCTGAATATATTCCATTATGTGTCTTAAGCTTGCTCAAGAAGGGCGCACGGATTATCATTTTACCATTGGCGTGCTCCCGGTTTGCTAAAAAAAGGTATTTTTTTCTTTTTTTCATGTAATTTTCAGCCTTCAGAGGGAGTGCTGTCTCACTTCACCATATAGAGCCAGCGTCCCTGCTTTGTGTGCCAGTGCATAAAAAGGATGACATTGAGGCCCTCATTACAAAATTGGCGGTAATTACCTCTAACAGCCGTGCAGCTGGACAACAAAAGACCGCTGTGGATGCAGGAAACTTATTGCCATATTACGACTCCAAAAATAAAAAACCGCCAGAAAATACTCAGGTGTCCCACCCCGCCAGGCCAAACAATGGCGGGAAACAGGTACTTCTGCAACCTCCACCACCACAGAAAGAATAAACCGTCCTCCCAATTACGACTCACACATCAGCAGAGCAGTCGTTCCACTGCGGTATGCCATTGGCACTATGGACCGCCACATCCATCAAGTGGACTTACCCCACATTGGACAATTTGAAAACCCTACACCTGATACACGTACACACACTTCACACACCCACACACAACACTTAACACAGACCACAATACCCACAATCCCTGGCTACGCCTACCTGCTGCCACACAACTCCTAGCCAACTGGAAAGAGAGACCACAAACTCAAGACACACTTTTGCACACCCCATACGTCTCATACAACTCACATACACACAAACATGCATCCCACAACAGCACCTTCAAATATTTCCACACCTGTGACCAACTAAAACACACACTCCAGTACCCCAAAAACACAACCACACCACAGCACACATCTCCCCACATAACCCACCATGACACCTCTAAGCACCCCTGTTTCACTGACAGGAAGTTGCAGACCATGGTGGACGAAATAATCAGGGTGGAGCCACAGCTGTTCGGTGAACACATCCAGCAGACATCTATAGCTAGGAAAATGGTGCTATGGCAGAGGATCGTCAACAAGGTGAATGAAGTGGGAAGCCATCCACGCACAAGGGACGGCATCAGGAAGAGGTGGAACGACCTATGGGGGAAGGTACGTTACATGGCATCACTACACCAGCTTGTCATCCAGAGGATTGGCGGTGGTCCCTCACCATCTCCCCCCGAGTTGACCGGGTGGGAGGAAAAGGTCTTGGCTATCCTGCATCCAAAGGGCCTCACTGGAGTCACTGGAGGACTGGACTCTGGTAAGTCACTGACACACCCCTCCCACCACCTACACCTGAAAAGCTTGTTTCCACCTTCCCTTGTAACTAACCCAAAACACCCTATCCCATATACATCCCACCCCATCAACCCCCCACACTCATGCCCTGCATGCCCACGCACCCCACTAACACTTACCCAAACAATGTTCACACAACCATCAGTCCCTGCATGTAATACTTGAAACACTACAAGTCCCACAATCCATCACCCACCCCACTAATAACTATGCACTGCACCCATTCCAAAGGGAGTCCTGCATGCAGATGAATTGGGCTGTAAGCACAAGAAACATGTGGCAGATGCTGACAGGGACATAAAAATGACAGGACAGAGGACATGAATTGAAGGAAACACATGCCACTGCTATGCAATGCAATGTCTACCATAAACAACTAACAGACTGTCAATACCATATCCTCTGAAGCATGTGAACACTACTGCCACCTAGCTGACACACAGTCAGATACCCTGCAGGGCACACAATAAAATGTATTTCTACTTCACAGGTACTACTGATAATGGCAGCTGCCAGGAGGTGCCAAGAAGTGCCAGTCCCCCAGCAGAAGAAGGCTCAAGTGATGACAGTCCAGTGGGATGTCCCGATCTGGTTGACCATTCTGGCCCATCGGGAACCTCTAGTCAGTCACCCTCCAGAAGCCCCACCCAGCCCACCAGGCAGACCCCCACCACTCAGCCACCACCTACAGCTGTGGCCCAACATCCCCAAACCAGTGTCCTCGGGTCAGCTACTGTGTGTTCACTGGTAGAGGGACTGGAGTCAGCATCCATCATCAGGCAAGACGATGAAGGTCCTGGTGCAAGTGGGAGTGGGCACACTGTGGCGGGGTCACAGGCACAGGGGGCTCCGCCTATTCGGAGGGCTTTTGTGGGCCAAGGGGAGGGGGAAACCAGGGAAATGACTGGCCAGGAGGCCATTTCCCAAGTCCTAGCTGCATACCACCTACCCAGGACAGAATGGGCCAGACACTGCCCTCAGGAGATTTAGAGGCTGTAGAGTGAACACCATAATGAAGCAATGGAGCAATGGCAGGCCCACAGTGCTACCATGGCCTCCATCAAAGGGGTGCTGCAGGACATGACCGCAGTCCTGCGTGAGATCACCACCCGCATGCAGGCCCATTCCACAAGCCACAGGACACTATAGCCCTCCACATCTGCTGCTGGTAGTGAACTGGTGGTCCTGCCAGGGGACTCACAGGTCACGAGCACTCATTCCTCTGTAGCCCACGAACCTCCTCGCAAACGTGGCCGGCGAGCCAGGCATCCCTCAGAGAATGTAGCCAAGAGCAAACCCACTGCCAGGAAGTGATCCTCTCTTGAACTGTCTCCCTTGTGTGCCACTGACACACCTTGTTGACTTTCTACTGTCATTGCTCCATTTTTCAATGGCCCCATGGACTCTGAACCTGTGCTACCAACAGCTGTGAAAACCAAACTTACTATTTCGTCCGCCATCCGTCCACTCCCTTGCATTTCCCTATCCCTTCATGTGATTCACTTAATAAACACTGTACAATCATACCCAATGTATTTGTGCTTTATTTACTTTGCATGCACTTGATGAACGATTTCATCAATGTACTATGTTGAAACAGTACCTGAGATTGGCTAGCCTGATAGTTTTTAGGTATGTTTCATTCCAAATCTGTGAAATGGGTTCCTAACACTTGCACCAGGAATGTCCAAATCCTCCATGTACAAGGCATGGCAAACTGGACGGCCATCTACATCAGCTGAGGTTACCGCCACCTACATTGTGAGGGACTCTAGGTTGGTGTGCAAGTACTGAGGATATGGTGAGTGACAAATACTGAGAACAAAATTGGCACACAACGTCTATCCACACAGCATGTTGAAACAGTTCATACATGTGAAGGCAGTACACAAGTTCAGGAAAACATTTGTGTGAACTATCTTTGGGAGTCCTTAAATGCTTGAAGCAGTAAGGGGTATGTGAAAGTACACACATTGCACCACACGCACACTGCTGTGTCTCCAGCACTGGTTGTACCATCTGTCAATTGAACACTACAGTAGGAAAATGTACCTTAAACTCATTTGAAGTACAGCTGAATGAGGTGAGTTCTGGTATCCACATTATCCTTCTCCCCTTCTTCATCACTGTCCTCTGTCCCCACAGCTTCCACCGGGGGATCAGGTCGTTCTTCCTCATCCAGTAGAGGTACATGCCTTCTCAGTGCTAAATTGTGCATCATACAGCAGGCCATGATGATCTGGCATACCTTGTATGGGGAGTAGCACAGGGATCTGCCGGACATATGCAGGCACCAGAATCTTGCATTCAGTAGGCCGAAGGTCCTTTTGATAACTCTTCTTGTCCTGCTATGTGCCTCATTGTAGCGATTGTCACCTCCTGTCCTGGGATACATCACTGGTGTGTACAGCCATGACAGGTTAGGATAGCCAGAACAACCTGGGAAGAGTGGGTACACATAGCACATATCACCATTGTGTAGAAGGTGAAGAGTAGGGAAGGCAGGTTGCTAGCTACTGCACTCTCACATCTCACTCGCCCACAAGCCAGGCTCTCTCTCTTTGTACTTGTGCCATCAGGTTTGGGACACTGTTGTTCCTCAAAATGTCATGCACAGATCCAGGGAATTTTGCAATCATTTGGAATGTGTACTGGTCTTCAAGACACACCACCTGTACATTAATGGAGTGATAAGTCTACCTATTCCTGTACACTTGTTCATTTACCCTGGGAGGAATGAAGGGAATATGGTTGACATCTATAGCCCTAATCACATGAGGAATGTGTGCAATGGCATTAAAAGCAGATTTCACAGTGGGCAAGTCAGCAGTTTTGGGAAATTTGATGTAGCTGTGGAAGTGTTTCAGCAAGGCAGTCAGGTTATCCCTTAAGATGTTACTGAACATTGGCTGTGACCCACCTGCTGACAATCCCACTGTCGCTTGAAATGACCAAGTGGCCAAAAAATGTAGCACAGATCGTACCTGCACAGTACAGGGAATAGCATAGGGATTACATAGAGCTGGCTGTAGATCTGACTCCAATTGGACACACAGTTCACAAATAGTCATCCGGTTCAGACGGTAGGTCAGTAAAATTTGTCATTTCTCAGTGGTTGCTAGGTCAACTAGGGGCCAGTACACCAGTGCATTCCTCCGTCTCCAAATGGGTCGGTACCTAGGGAGGGCCAACACACATATGTCACCATAACAACACATAACAAATGATGTCTATGCACAAACAACTGCACTAATGTAGCTTTCCAAACATGGAAGGGTTGTATACAGCATATGTTGTGACAATCAATGGCTGTTCTCATTGGTATTCAACCTACATATGCATCCAACTAGTGCCACACATCACATATGGCTTGCATAGCTGTGTATGACTGATGTAACTAACATTTACAATCAAACATGACAGCTTAGACAGCGCGTAGAGAGTGAACTCTAACACATTATGCTCTTCAAATGGTAGTCTCCTGTCCTACAAGCAGAGAACAGAGGAAAGTGACATTACTCCTCTGGCGTTAGTCGCCATGCCATTAGGCAGTCTATACCGCCGTGCAATTCCTCATTGGTTAACATTAGTGTCTATGGGGAACAGGGGCCAATCATGATCGCCGGCAACGGTGCGAACCGCCGCAGTCGTCACCACCATTTTGAATTTCCTTTGCCACTTGACTCCTACACTCAACACGACCACAACTCCACTGCATGTGCTGCTGTGTCCTGCATCTGGTTGCAAAGGTGGCACATGCAACAGTGGAGAGGGCCCCAGTCTTCACCCAGGAGGAGCTGACCAAGCTTGTGGATGGGGTCCTAACCCTCTATGCCAAGTTCTATGGGCAACCAGAGGAGCAGGTGACTGGATCAACAGTGTCCTAGCAGTGAATGCGATTGCTGTGGGTGCATGTGTGTTTGTATGTAGGATTACCAAGTGTATAGGAGTAGTGTAATAGGCCATCAATGTTAACCTGCAGGAAGATGATGGAATGTATGGTGGACTAATGTCAGTGCAGTTGTACCCTATGTCAGCATGTGTGTGGTAAGTCTACATAAATGTGTTTTCCTATGTGTCTACCTTGCAGGTCAGCGCCCATCAGAAGAAGGGTTTTTGGCGATCCATCGCCAAGAACGTGTGGACCCTGGGGGTCTATAGCTGGCGGAACACCCACTGCAGGAAACAGTGGGAGGACCTGAGACGCTGGGCCCGGAAGACGCAGGAGGCCCAGCTCGGGATGTCCTCCGAACAAGGGAGGGGTGCACGTTGAATCTTGACCCCTCTAATGGCCCGCATACTGGAGGTGGCCTACCCATTATTGGATGGGCACTTGAAAGCACCACAGGAGCCACAAGGGGGTCAGTTCCCACACTGTCCTTCATGCCAACTGTATTGGGGGAATGGTAAGTAATGGGAAGAAAGGATGCTGTTACATTGACTCATAGATGTCAGGGTATGTAGGTGTTCAGCTTCTTGTCGGGGTTCCATTACTTTGCTGTGTAGGTGGCATGTATACCCAGGTAAGGTGGGAATTGTGTAGACCAGTCAGTCAGGTAGTGTTCCTGTTGTCTAGCAAAGTGATGCAGTGGTAATCAATACATCTGAGCACTTAAAGAGTTCCTCAGTTGGATTTGCAGGACATGTACAATGAATCTGTAGGGCTCCACTGTCAGTGTAGTGTACTCCAAAGACGCAGGTGTAATCCCTATCAATGGTACATTCCTGTAGTGCAAACACTATGGGAAGGTGAGGTCTTAGACTGAGGTGTACTGCATGTGTGTCTTCCTGCATCATTGTTGAGTTACTCACAGCCTGCATACCTTTCTTTGTCTCCCCTTCCCTCTTTGTTTTCTTGTGCCCGTGTGTGCATCAGCATCATTAGGCGAAGGAGCAGAGGTACTGGCGGGTTGGGATGCTGCAACCTGTGGGACACAGGAGCCACAGTCCACTGACACTGAGGGAACCAGTGGTTTGGAGGACGAGGGGATTTCCACGGGGGAGCCTACTAACACTGCAACATCAGACCATGTTTCCTCCTCTGATGGCAGCTCCCTAGTGGTGGCGGACACCTCTGGGACCACTCCAATTACATTTTCGCCACCAACCGCCTACCAGCACCGCCCTCCTAGTAGCTCCCCACTGAGTTGCCTGTGCCCGCTCACCCAGGAGGGTGGGCATATCCTTTGCCACAGGCACCTCAGCTCCTGCCCCAGTCAGCCCTGCTGCCCTTAATGAGGAGGCTATTGACCTCCTGAGAACCATCTCTGTGGGACAGATAACCATCGTGAACGCCATCCTGGGGCTGCCATCCCAGATTCATCAAACCTATGCCTACCTGAAAGGCATTCACTGTGCTTTGTCTGGCCTCCAGATAACGTTTCAGGCTCTGGCCTCCTCTTTGATGGCAGCCAGTGTCCCTAGTACCTCAGTCCCCCATCTAACCACCTGTGCCCCATCCAGCACCCCTCTCCCCTCACCCATCCCAAGCACACAAGCCAAACGTCATGCTCTAAGTGAAAACCAGTCTCTCTGCTTCACATTCCTCCCTAGACCTTCCTTCTGGTTCCCATGTCCCTTTCTCCTCCAAGAAAACACCTGTGAAGAAGCCTGATACCGCTCCCACCCACTGGTCTAAACCCCCCCCCTCCATCCTAAGCTAAGGCCAAGCCCTCCCCTCCCAAGACAAACCCAAAGCCCCCTTCCTGACCTGAGTCCCCACCAACAAACCCTCCCAATGCGCCCTGAGGTGCCTGCCCCATTGATGCCCCTGCCCTGTGGAGACCATGGTCGTGTAAGGAGTCAAGTTAGGGCCTTGTTGGCACTGTTGTGCCACATGGACATGGACCAATGAACTGCCAAATGGCCATCTTGTACATAGTTGCTGCATGTGGCATGTTGGTGTGTTATTGTCCCCTTCCCTCCCTTGAGTGGTAGGCGGGGTACTCACCGTTGTTGTCTTCGTTAGCGCTGCAAGTCCTGTAGGTGGATTGCAAGTACTAGCATTGGGAAGATCTCCAGTTCATGCTCCATGTGTTTCCTTATATACTGTTCCTTTCAGCCAGGCTTTCAGTGGAGGTCAGACCACCCTGGAAATCGTGGCGGTGTAGTGAACCGTAATACGGTGGGCAGTAAGGTCCTATCCGCCGGCCTGAAAATGGCAGCCGCTGTTAGCAGCAGTCAGACCACACTGGCGGTACAGGAGGTGTGCTGGGTGTTTTCCTGCCTGTTCTCCGCCGCAGTCGTAATACGACGGTCCGAACTGCCAGCCTGTTGGCGTTCGGATCGCCACTGTGGGCGTGGTGGTCCTGTCACCCCCGAACTCATAATGAGGGCCTAAATGTGCATTAAACTTCTTTTATTCATTGAGTGTATCTGTCATCAGGGCCTGATTATGTATATGGCAGTTCTAAGACCACTGTACCTGCGGTGGAGGTCCAACTGCTGTATCCTTGGTGGTCCGACCGCCAGCTTTGAATGCTGGCAGTCAGATCTCCACAAGACCACCACTACTGCCAGGATCTTGGATCCTGACACACTGGGGTTGGGGAAAGCCGTGGTCAATCCCTTATAATCACTCAACCCCTTGCCACGCAGGCCTTCAGCAGTGCATGGCAAGAGTTGGCTGCAGGGCCTTGCCTACCACCTGTACTCACACAATATCACACCACTCATGAAGTGGTTCTTTCAAAACCCATACTTTAGTGGGTTCAGCAGCTGTTTTGAAACTTTTGGAGTGATTTGTCAAGTGGAGGCCAAGAAAATGGGGGGTCCCAAAACATGTTTTCCCTATTCATTTTTCCATAGGGCCTTTAGAAATGCCTACAGCCCAAACCGCTAAGCAGAAATACATTGAATTTGGCAGGAAGCAAGATCCTGTTCTGCAGACAGTGTTTTTTGTGATGTGTTATAAATCTGTTCAGTAGTTTGAGAGACAATAGAGTTTAGAAAATATAGATATTTAGAGAAGCTGATCCTCTGTGGATTCAACTGTACCCATACTGATCTCTGATTGGTAGCCAACACTTCAACAAGGAAGTGTAGGCAGCCATCTTGTGACCCTGCTCCTTGTTTTTGTTTCTCTTTTTAAAAAGGGTTGTCCACCTGCCTTTTCTTTTATTTTGCCTCTGGGTGGGCCAGCTCCCTTGGACATTTGGGGGTTATATCAGCCTTCTCCTAGGGCTTGTATTATCCCCAGTGACAAACACCTCCCCGAGATGATGATACTAAAATATGTGAGGGGTCCACCACCTCCCTGGGACAAACTGATAATTTGTAATATGGGAGGCCCACCTCCCTGGGGCAAATATGAAATTTATGCTGAAGGGTGGCCTACGTGGCCATCCCACAGCCCCAGGGATTGCCACCTTCCCAGGACAATATATTCAATTTAGGGGGGGGGGGGGGCCCTCCACGGTTCAGGGGACTGTCACCTCCCAGAGGCTAAAATAAAATAATGAAGAGGGTCCATTGCAAACCCCCCAAGGACCACCACCTCCCTGAGGTTAAAGTTAACATTGGAGGGGTGCCGCTTTGCCTCCTCATGGAGCTGTACATGTCCCTGGGTGCCAACCCACAGGACCTGCTCCTGCTATGTCTTCAGGATACAGAGAGCCAGCTGTGGCTGTGGGGGCCCTGAGGCTCCCCCCACAGTCCCATTGCACACTGGGTGCCCTGAGGGGCACTCAGGTGACATGGCCGGGCCCAGGGGATGTGGTCCCAAGAGAGGTCATGCAGGGCCCCTCCCCTATTGAATTCTGGAAGGCCTGGATGATTGGGTCCCTGAGGCAAAAATCAGCCCAGGGAGAGGGGCCACAGGTCTCCTCTCCTCCATTTGTTTATGGCTGGGCCCTGGGGAATGTGGTAAAGCATTTTTAAGTGTTTTTTTGCCATGGAAAATTTACAGCAAATATCACATTGACATTATCAATGATGTTACCAAAGATGTCATGAGTGTCATAATTTATGGGGTACTTAGCAGTGCATGATGAGGGCATGAGTTATAATTACCTTAGGTCACGAGTTATAGTTAGTTGAGATAACTCGAACTATAACAGGTGAATTTCTATGGTTTTGTACATTTAAAATGGGAGGCTACCTATAACATCCCTGTAACCTTTGGTTTTTTAGGTGAATTTATATGTTTTTAAAATTCTATTTCCTAACTATAACGTCCCTGTAATTTTCTTTTTTTCAGTGAATTTCTATGTTTTTTTAATGTATATTAATTTTCATTACTATATATAAATTCATCTACTGCTGCGCAAACCTTTGGCCGTTCATGGCTGGGTTGGACACAGGTCCAGACCTGTGGCCAGGCCCTGCAACCAACCGCTATAACCACCCAACCACGTACTGCAGCCGTTGGCACCGTGCATAGCAGGAGATGCTTGCAGAGCCTGGCCTGCAGCCAACCCATGTAGCCACCCAACCCTGCGCTACGCATGGCATTTAACCATCCAACCTTAAGCTGTGCATGGCCTTCGACCATGCACATCAGGGGTTGGCCACAGTGCCTTGCCTGTGGCCGGTCCCTGAGGAGCCAAACCCCTATAACAACCCAACCCCAAATAGCCCCCTCCTCAGGCTGATAGGCCCCAGGGACACCATTCCCTGAGGCCCAGCACAAATATTTAATTTTTCTTTGGGGAGTGGGGGCTGCATGGCCACTCCTTAGGCCAATATTGGCCCCAAGGACCCCATCCCCGGGGCCTGGCCTTAACTTGTTTTTTATTTTAGGGAGGGGGCCGCATGCCCCCCTCTCCAGGGCAGATCTTGGGCCTGCAGACCCCATCCCCCACGGCACGGTCATCTGACATGGGTGCCCCTCACGGCACCCAGTCACAGTGTTGGGCACCACAGGGAGAGGCTGAAGCAGCTCCCTATCTGTGAGAGAAGCTTCCTCTGTGTGCCTGCCTCCATCTCTGCAGGAAGGCAGACATAGGAAACCTCTGCTCTGATAAAGGGAGAGCTGTTTGACAGCTCTCCATTTATTGGAGCAGAGTGTTTGCTATGTGTTTGCATGAGAATGACAGGACAGAGGACATGAACAGAAGAAAACACATGCCACTGCTAATGTATGAAAGCATAACACATATGCTATGTCTACCATCGACAACTAACTGCCTGTCAATGCATATCTTCTGAATCATGTGAACACTATTCCCACCTAGCTGACACACAGTCAAATACCCTGCAGGACACACAATAAAATGGGTTTCTACTTCACAGGTACTACTGATAATGGCAGCTGCCAGGAGGTGCCAAGAAGTGCCAGTCCCCCAGCAGAAGAAGGCCCCAGTGATGACAGTCCAGATGGATATCCAGACCTGGATGACCATCCTGGCCCATCGGGAACCTCTGGTCAGTCACCATCCAGAAGCCCCACCCAGCCCACCAAACAGACCCCCACCACTCAGCTACCACCTACAGCTGTCCCCTGACGTCCCTAAACCACTGTCCCGGGTCAGCTACTGTGTGTTCACCTGTACAGGGACTGGAGTCAGCACCCATCATCAGGCAAGACGATGAAGGTCCTGGTGCAAGTGGGAGTGGGCACACTGTGATGGGGTCCCAGGCACAGGGGGCTCAGCCTAGTCGGACGGCGTTTGTGGGACAAGGTGTAGGGGCAAACCAGGGAAACGACTGACCAGGAGGCCATTTCCCAAGTCCTAGCTGCATACCACCTATCCCAGGACAGAATGGTCCGATACTGCCCACTTTTCAGGAGATTGAGAGGCTGTAGAGTGAACACCATAAGGAGGCCATGGAGCAATGGCAGGCCCACAATGCCATCATGGCCTCCATCAAAAGGGGTGCTGCAGGACATGACCGCAGTCCTGCGTGAGATCACCACCCGCATGCAGGCCCATTCTACAAGCCACGGAACACCCCAGCACTCCACATCTGCTGCTGGTAGTGAAATGGTGGTCCTGCCAGGGGACTGCCAGGGGACTCACAGGACACCAGCACTCCTTCCTCTGTAGCCCACGAACCTCCTTGCAAATGTGGCCGGCGAGCCAGACATCTCTCAGAGACTGTAGCCAAGACTAAGCCCACTGCAGCAAGTCATCTTCTCTTGAACTGTCTCCCTTGTGTGCCATTGACACATCTTGTTGACTTTCTACTGTCATTGCTCCATTTTCCAATGACCCCCTATGGACTCTGAGCCTGTGCTACCAACAGCTGTGAACACAAAACTGACTATTTCATCCACCATCTGTCCACTCCCTTGCATTTCCCTATCCCTTGTTTTGATTCACTTAATAAAGACTGTACAATCACACCCAATGTATATGTGCTTTATTTAATATGCATGCACTTGATGAACGATTTCATCAATGTAATATGTTGAAACAGTACATGAAATTGGCTAGCCTGATAGTTTGCAGGTATGTTTCATTCCAAATCTCTGAAATGGGTTCCTAACACTTGCACCAGGAATGTCCAAATCCTCCATGTACAAGGCATGGCAAAGGGAATTCCACTGTAGAAATACCTGTGAGGAACAGACATGTAACACACATTTAGGTACAGTTTGTTACATGACACGTACCTGCTTTGTGTCCAAAGTTGCACATCAGCTGCACTACACACTAGTAAGTAACTCCAAAATGCAGCTTTTCACATTTGTACAACTGGAGGGCGATCTACATCAGCCTCCACCTACATTGAGAGGGACTCTAGGTTGGCATGCAAGTACAGAAGAGATGGTGAGTGACAAATACTGAGAGCAAAATTGTCACACACCCTCTATCCACACAGAGGGCCTGATTACAACTTTGGAGGAGGTGTTAATCCGTCCCAAATGTGACGGATATACCACCAGCCGTATTACGAGTTCCATAGGATATAATGGAATCGTAATACGGCTGGTGGTATATCCGTCACATTTGGGACGGATTAACACCCTCCTCCAAAGTTGTAATCAGGCCCAGAATGTCGAAACAGTTCATACATGTGAAGGCAGTACACACATTCAGGAAAACATGAATCGTGTGAACTACCTTTGGGAGTCCACAAATGTTTGAAGCAGTAAGGGGTATGTGACAGTACACACATTGCACCACACACACACTGCTGTGTCTCCAGTACTGGTTGTACCATCTGTCAATTGAACACAAATCTATGTAGGTAATGTTGTGAGATAAAGTAGGAAAAATTTACCTTAAACTCATTGGAAGTACAGCTGAATGAGGTGAGTTCTGGTATCCACATTATCCTTCTCCCCTTCTTCATCACTGTCCTCTATCCCCTCAGCTTCCAACGGTGGATCAGGTCATTCTTCCTCTTCCAGTAGAGGTAAATGCCTTCTCAGTGCCAAATTGTGCATCAGACAGCAGGCCATGATGATCTGGCATACCTTGTTTGGGGAGGAGCACAGGGATCAGCCTGACATATACAGGCACCAGAATATTGGATTCAGTAGGCCGAAGGTTCTTTCGATAACTCTTCTTGTCCTGCCATGTGCCTCATTGTAGCAATTGTCACCTCCTGTCCTGGGATACATCACTGGTGTCAACAGCCATGACAGGTTAGAATAGCCAGAATCTCCTGGGAAGAGTGGGTACACATAGCACATATCACCATTGTGTAGAGGGTAAAGAGTAAAGAAGGCAGGTTGCTAGCTACTGCATTCTCACATCTCACTCACCCACAAGCCAGGCTCTCTGTCTTTGTACTTGTTCCATCAATTGTGGGACACTGTTGTTCCTCAAAATGTAAGAGTCATGCACAGATCAAGGGAATTTTGCAATCAATTGGGAGATGTACTGGTCTGCAAGATACACCACTTGTACATTAATGGAGTGATAAGTCTTCCTATTCCTGTACACTTGTTAATTTACCCTGGGAGGAATGAAGGGAATATGGTTGACATCTATAGCCCCAATCACATGAGGAATGTGTGCAATTGCATAGAAAGCAGATTTCACAGTGGCCAAGTCAGCAGTTTTGGGAAATTTGATGTAGCTGTGGAGATGTTTCAGCAAGGCAGTCAGGTCATCTCTTAAAATGTTCCTGAACATTGGCTGTGACCCACCTGCTGACAAGCCCACTGTCGCTTGAAATGACCAAGTGGCCAAAAAATGTAGCACAGATCGTACCTGCACAATGCGAGGAATAACATAGGGATTACATAGAGCTGGCTGTAGATCTGACTCCAATTGGACACACAATTCATGGATAGTCATCCGGTTCAGACGGTAGGTCAGTAAAATGTGTCGTTTCTCAATGGTTGCTAGGTCAACTAGGGGCAATTACACCGGTGCATTCCTCAGTCTCCACATGGGTCGGTACCTAGGGAGGGCCAACACACATATGTCAACATAACAACACATAACGAATGATGTCTACCCAGACACAACTGCACTAACGTAGCCTTCCAAACATGGAAGGGTTGTATACAGCTTACGTGGTGACAATAGACGACTGTTCACAGTGGTATTCAACCTACATATGCATTCAACTAGTGCCACACATCACATATGGCTTGCATAGCTACGTATGACTGATGTAACTAACATTTACTATCAAATATGACAGCATGGACAGCACGTAGAGAGTGAACCCTAAGACACTATGCACTTCAAATGGTAGTCTCCTGTCCTACAAACAGAAGACAGATGGAAGTGACATGACTCCTCTGGCATTAGTCGTCATGCCGTTAGGCAGTCTGTACCCTCGTGCAATTCCTCATTGGTTAACATTGGTGTCTCTGGGGAACAGGGGCCAACCATGATCGGCGGCAACGGTGACGGTGCAAACCACCGCAGTCGTCATCGCCATTTTGATTTTTCTTTGCCACTTGACTCCTACACTCAACATGACCACAACTCCACTGTGTGTGCTGCTGTGTCCTGCATCTGGTTGCAAAGGTGGCACATGCAACAGGGGAGAGGGCCCCAGCCTTCACCAAGGAGGAGCTGACCAAGCTTGTGGACGGGGTCCTACCCCTACATGCCAAGTTGTATGGGCGACCAGAGGAGCAGGTGAGTGGATCAACAGTGTCCTAGCAGTGAATGCGATTGCTGTGGGTGTACGTGTGTGTGTTTATGTAGGATTACCAAGTGTATAGGAGTAGTGTAATAGGCCAGTAATGTTAACCTGCAGGAAGATTATGGAATGTATGGTGGACTAATGTCAGTGCGGTTGTACCCTATGTCAGCATGCGTGTGGTAAGTCTACATAAATGTGTTTTCCTATGTGTCTCCCATGCAGGTCAGTGCCCATCAGAAGAAGGGTTGTTGGCGATCCATCGCCAAGGACGTTTGCACCCTGGGGGTCTATAGCCGGCGGAACACCCACTGCAGGAAACAGTGGGAGGACCTGAGATGCTGGGCCCTGAAGACGCAGGAGGCCCAGCTCGGGATGTCCTCCCAATGAGGGAGGGAGGGGTGCACGTCGGACCCTGTATGTATGTATGTATGTATGTATATGAGAATTTATATAGCGTGTTCCGGCTTTAGCATCGAAGCGCTCGAGGACATAAATAACGAGAGGGCGACCGAGAGCCAATCACCCTACCGTGGAAATAGCCAAGTTTTCACTCGCTTCCTAAATATTGCGAAATTGTGTTCTTTCCTAATGTCTAATTGAAGAGCATTCCAATATCTGGCCGCCGCCACTGTGAAAGCTTTATCTCCCCACCTGACTCTCCGCGTTTGACAAACCTGAATCAGGTAGGAATTGTCTGATCTTAGGACTCATCCTAGACGATACCACCTAAGCCTATAGCCCAGGTATTCAGCACCGTTCCTATATAGGGATTTAAAGGTGAGGCAGAGGGATTTAAAGATAATCCTCTTGCCATCCGGCAGCCAATGGAGACACTTTAAGCTATGGGAAGCCGAAGCTAAGCATGGAAGTGCCAGAATCATACGAGCTGCATTATTCTGAATTAACTGCAGTTTCCTCAAGGAACTCTCATCAATGTCCAACAACAGAGAGTTGCAGTAATCCAATCTGGACATAATCAATGCTAACATAACCATAATTCTTTCCTCCTGCTTCAGAAACGGTAGAATTTTTCTCAAAATTTTCAATGTCCAATAGCTAGATTTGACTATAGCTCTAACCTGTGGTTTAAAGCTTAGTGAGTCATCAAAGATCACTCCCAAGTTTCTAGTAGCTACGCACGGGACAGGTAGTTGCCCACATTCATCCGGCCACCATCTTGAACTCCATAGTTCCTAACTGCAACCATACAAGACAATCTCCGTCTTATCTGTATAGAGCTTAAGCCAGTTCTGTCTCATCCACCTATTAATATCCTGCATACAATTATTAAACCGATCCGCCACTTCCTCCCAATTGCTCCTGGACACCGGAATGATAAGTTGTGTGTCATCAGCATAAGAGGATGGGATAAAACCATAAGATCGGATAAGTCTTGCCAAGGAGGCCACATAGACGTTGAAGAGAATTGGACTCAACGCCGAGCCCTGAGGTACGCCACATGGCAGATGAAAAGCCGGTGCTTTAAAGCCTTCCCAGCTTACAATATTAGATCTATCACTTAAGAAAGACTCCAAAATTTTAAGAGCGGAATGTCTTATTCCAGCCTGATGAAGGCGAGAGACCAAGATCGCAGGCGAGATGGTATCAAATGCTGCAGAAAGATCCAATAGCACATGAATAGCGCCTTGCCCCTCATCCAGTAACTTCTGGATGGAGTCAGATGTAGTTAACAGCGCTGATTCCGTACTTTGAGCCCTTCTAAACCCTTGTTGAGACTGATCAAAGCCTCCAGCCTGATTCAGAAACATGGTGAGTTCATGATTAATGTGTTTTTCAAATATCTTAGCCAATGTCGGTAGCAAAGAAATAGGCCGCAGGTTGCTTAACTCAAAGACAGTTTGATCAGGCTTCTTTTTGAGGGGAATAACAGTGGCCTGCTTTCATGCAGAAGGAAAGACCCCTAAGGATAGAACTTCCTGAAAAATGATAGCTAATTTCTGAACCACAGGTTCCGCAATCATCTGCAAAATGCTGGGAGGGCCGGGATCCATGGGTGAGCCAGATTTAATCCCCATTAAAAATTCTTTGATCCTACAACGACAGAAAACAAGTAAGCAGGGGAGTATCCTGACTAGGAGAGTCCACAGGGTCTATCAAAAAGTCCGCCAAGGGGAAATTTACATGCATTTGCCAGAGTTTGGTTTAAAAAAACACCACAATTTGATTCCAAGTTGCTTGAGAATTAGGGGAGGTGGTAGGGGGAGCAGGAGGTGTAATTAGAGACCCTCCTAATGGCCTGCATACTGGCGGTGGCCTACCCAGTGTTGGATGGGCACTTGAAAGCACCACAACACCACAAGGGGGTGAGTTCCCACACTGTCCTTCATACCAACGGTATTGGGGAGGTGGTAAGTAATGGGAAGAAAGGATGCTGTTACAGTGACTCATAGATGTCAGGGTATGTGGGTGTTCAGCTTCTTGTCCAGTTTCCATTATTTAGCTGTGTAGGTGGCATGTGTTCCCAGGTAAGGTGGGAATTGTGTAGACCAGTCAGTCAGGTAGTGTTCCTGTTATCTAGCAAAGTGACGTAGTGGTACTCAATACATCTGAGCACTTAATGAGTTCCTCAGTTGGATTTGCAGGACATGTACAATGAATCTGTAGGGCTCCACTGTCAGTGTAGTGTACTCCAAAGAGGCAGGTGTAATCCCTATCAACGGCACATTCATGTAGTGCAAACCCCATGGGAAGGTGAGGTCTTAGACTGAGGTGTACTGCATATGTGTGTCTTCCTGCATCATCGTTGAGTTACTCACGACCTTCATAGCTTTCTTCTACTCCCCCCTCCCTCTTTGATTTCTTGTGTCCTTGTATGCATCAGCATCATCAGGTGAAGGAGCAGAGGTACCAGCAGGTGGGGATACTGCAAACTGCAGGACCCAGGAGCCACAGTCCACCGACGCTGAGTGAACCAGTGGTTTGGAGGATGAGGGGAACACCACAGGGAGTCAACTACCACTGCAACATCAGACTCTGATTCTTCCTCCAATGGCAGCTCCCTCTTGGTGGCAGACCCCTCTGGGACCACTCCAATGACATCTTCCTCCGCCACCGCCTACCAGCACCGCCCTCCAGTAGCTCCCTGCTGAGTTGCCTGTGCCCGCCACCTAGGAGGGTGGGCGTCTCCTTCGCTGCAGGCACCTCATCCCCTGCCCCAGTCAGCCCTGCTGCCCTCAATGAGGAGGCAATTGACCACCTAAGAACCATCTCTGTGGGACAGACAACCATCGTGAATGTCATCCTGCAGCTGCCATCCCAGATTCAGTAAACCAATGCCTACCTGGAAGGCATTCACAGTGCTTTGTTTGGCATCCAGATATCGTTTCAGGCTCTGGCCTCCTCTTTGATGGCAGCTAGTGTCCCTAGTACCTCAGTTCCCCCATCCAACCACCTGTGCCCCATCCAGCACCCCTCTCCCCTCACCCATCCCAAGCACACAAGCCAAACAGCATGCTCTAAGTGAAACCCCGTCTCTCTGCTTCACAATCCTCCCTAGACCTTACTTCCGGTTCCCATGTCCCTTCCCCCTCAAAGAAAACACCTGTGAAGAGGCCTGATCCAGCTCAGACCCACTGGTCTAAACCCACTCTCCCTCCATCCAAAGCTAAGGCCAAGCCCTCCCCTCCCAAGCCAAAGCCCAAGCCCCCCTTCCTGACCTGAGTCCCCACCACCAACCCCTCCTACTGCGCCCTGAGGTGCCTGCCCCATTGATGCCCCTGCCCTGTGGAGACCATGGTCGTGTAAGGAGTCAAGTTAGGGCCTTGTTGGCACTGTTGTGCCACATGGACATTGACCAATGAACTGCCAAATGGCCATCTTGTACATAGTTGCAGTATGTGGCATGTGTGTATGTAAATGTCCCCTTCCCTCCCTTGAGCGGTAGGTGGGGTACTCGCCGTTGTTGTCTTTGTAGTCGCTGCAAGTTCTGTAGGTGGTACTAGCATTGGGAAGATCTCCAGGTCATGCACCAAGTGTTCCCTTATATACTGTTCCTTTCCGCCAGGCTTTGGGTGGAGGTCAGCCCGTCCTGGAAATCGTGGCGGTGTGCTGAACCATAATACGGTGGGCAGTAAGGTCCTATCCGCCGGCCTGAAAATGGCAACCGCTGTCAGCGGCAGTCGGACCGCATTGGCGGTACAGGTGGTGTACTGGGTGTTTTCTGGCCTGTTCTCCTCCGCGGTCGTAATACGATGGTCTGCACTGCCAGCCTGTTGGCGGTCGGATTGCCACCGTTGGCGTAATGGTCCTGTCACCGCCAAACTCGTAATGAGGGCCTAAATGTGCAATATACTTGTTTTATTCATTGAATGTATTTGTCAGAAAAGACTTAGGGCCGGATTATGTATATGGCAGTACTAAGACCACTGTACCTGCTGTGGCGGTCCAACTGCTGCATCCTTGGTGGTCCGACCGCCAGATTTGAATGCTGGCAGTCAGATCGCCACAAGACCACCACCACTGCCAGGATCTTGGATCCTGACACATTGGGGTTGGGGAATGCCATGGTCAATCCCTTATAATCACTCAACCCCTTGCCTTGCAGGCCTTCAGCAGTGCACGCAGGGGTTGGCTGCAGGGCCTCGCCTACCACCTGTTCTCAGACAGTCTCACACCACTCATGAAGTGGTTCTTTCAAAATCTATACTTTAGTGGGTTCAGCTGCTGTTTTGAAACTTTTGGGGTGATTTGTCAAGTGGGGGACAAGAAAATGGGGGGTCCCAAAACATGTTTTCCCTATTCATTTTTCCATAGGACCTTTAGAAATGCCTGCAGCCCAAACCGCTGAGCAGAATTACATCGAATTTGGGAGGATGCTAGATCCTGTTCTGCAGACAATGTTTTTTGTGATTTGTTATAAATCTGTTCAGTAGTTTGAGAGACAATAGAGAGACAATAGAGTTTAGAAAATATAGATATTTAGAGAAGCGGATCATCTGTGGATTCAACTGTACCCACACTGATATCTGATTGGTAGCCAACACTTCAACAAGGAAGTGTAGGCAGCCATCTTGGGACTCGGTTTCTTATTTTTATTTTTTTAAAGGGTGGTCCACTGCCCCTTTCTTTTATTTTGCTCCCGGGTGGGCTAGCTCCTTAGGACAATGGGGGCTTATATCAGCCTCCCCGAGATGATGATACTAAAATATGTGAGGGGTCCACCACCTCGCTGGGACAAAATGGTAATTTGTAAAATGGGAGGCCCACCTCCCTGGGGCAAATATGAAATTTATGCTGATGGGTTGCCACCTTCCCAGGACAATTTATTCAATTTAAGGGGGTCCCCTCCACAGTTATGGGGACTGTCACCTCCCCGAGGCTGAAATAAAATAATGAGGGGAGTTCATTGCAGACCCCCAGGGACCACCACCTCCCTGGAGCTAAAGTTAACATTGGAAGGGTGCCGCTTTGCCCCCTCGTGGAGCTGTACATGTCCCTTGGTGCCACCCCACAGGGCTTGCTCCTCCTATGTCTTTAGGAAGGAGAGAGCCAGTTGGGACTGTGGGGGCCCTGACGCTCCCCCCACGGACCCATTGCACACTGGGCACCCTGAGGGGCACTCAGGTGACATGGCCGGGCACAGGGGATGTGGTCCCAAGAGAGGTCGTGCAGGGCCCCTCCCCTATTGAATTCTGAAAGGCCCAGATGATTGGGTCCCGGGCCAAAAGTCAGCCCAGGGAGGGGGCCACATGGCCCCTCTCCTCTATTTGTTCATGGCTTGGCCCTGGGGAATGTGGTAAAACATTTTTTTAAGTGCTTTTTTGCCATGGAAAATTTACAGCAAATTTTACATTGAAATTATCAATGATGTTACCAAAGATGTCATGAGTGTCATAATTTATGGGGTACTTAGCAGTGCATGATGAAGGCATGAGTTTTAATTACCTTAGTTCACGAGTTATAGTTACTTGAGATAACTCTAACTATAACAGGTGAATTTCTATGGTTTTGTACATTTAAAATGGGAGGCTAATTATAACATCCCTGTAACCTTTGTTTTTTTAGGTGAATTTCTATCTTTTTTAAATTCAATTTCCTTACTATAACGTCCCTATAATTTTTGTTTTTTCAGTGAATTTCTATGTTTTTTTAACATATAGTAATTTTCATTACTATATGTAAATTCATCTACTGCTATGCACGGCCTCTGGCTGTTCACCGCTGGGTTGGCTGCAGGGCCGGACCTGTGGCCAGGCCCTGCAGCCAACCCTTATAACCACCCAACCTCGTGCTGCAGCCTTTGGCACTGTGCATAGTAGGGGATGCTCCCAGAGCCTGGCCTGCAGCCAACCCATGTTGCCAGCGAACCCTGTGCTACACATGGCCTATAACCACCCAACCTCAAGCTGTGCATGGCCTTCGACCATGCGCATCAGGGGTTGGCCCTGATGCACAAGTTATAGTTACTTGAGGTAACTCTAACTATGATTGGTGAATGTTTAAAATGTGAGTCTAACTAGAACGTCCATCTAACCTTCGTTTTTTTCAGTGAAAATATATGTATGTAGATATGTATATATATATATATATATATATATATATATATATATATACATGCCCAGATTTAAAAGGTCTTGTAAACTTGTAAAACACCCACCACAACAACCATGAAATGCCTCCCTAACACAGAGTAAGGTAACTCAGCAATTTGTGGGGCCTTGCCTTACTCCATATCTATGACGCCTTTCAAACCCATGCAAAGTGGCTTTGCTTGGACTTATAGATATGATTTTAAGCATTTCTCTGCCACTGAGTGACAAAAGGTGACTCAACGGCGGCACAAGGGGCTCACAAATATGCCCCACAGTGTGCAAGCTCCGATGCATTATAAAGAAGAACATTTCCCTTGTGAGATCTTCACTGGTAGTTTCAAACAATAAGTATGCCACCAACAGCTATTGCAATAAACTTTTTGCTGTGATCCCGATGCTTCTCTGGTGCTTCTCTTTTGTAGGTGTGTGCTAATCTTTCTGTTTTACAATGTCCTTTTGTTCTGAAGGTGTGATTTCTACTTGAAGCTATTTTATTGGGTGCCAAAAATATTGCCTCCAATTGTCATTCGCGTCATTTATTATAGGCTTCATACCATGTATCACTTATGACAAGGCCACAAAAGCTAACCTTCACAAGCTGTGCCACATGTCTGAAAAGTTGAAAGATATCTCAGACTTCATGGAGGAATGGAAGTTGTTGCACTTTGAGAGGGGTTAGTTGTGAACAGCTAGTGGGATTTTGGACAAAGGTATGGCATCCAAGTCAGAAAATATACTGCCTTTCTGATAGGTATGCATTATGGTAATACCACATACATAATTAGCTGTACAATTGTTGCAACTCCTGTTCAAGAGCCTTGCACTGCCCATTCAAAGGGAACCCCTGGGCGAAAGCCTTTTTAGGTGTCACTTAGAAGGAAACCAAACAGGCCAGGAGAATCCTTCAGTTAATGGGGCTGCGCCAGGAAAATCCACAGAAGAGGTTAATAAGCTTTTGGCTAAATTAATCAATTCTGAGATTCATCATATTGTCCTCTAGGTTCCGGTACCAGGTCATAATTAACAGGGGTATCAAAGATCAGTGGTTCAGCTCAAACGTTCCAAAAACACCCTCACCCCACTGTTACAAACACACATTAAACAGCACCTCCAGGTCTCATGGCATGCTTTGGGAGATCTGGCTGTTTCTCTACAGTCAGTTTAAAATGCAGATGTGTAGCGGCGAAATGAGAGGAACAAGACAAATCCAAAACTGTTAGAACCGGGATTAATACTAATTCCCTCAGTTCAAGTTCAGTAAAAGAAGACCTTAAGTGACCATCAGTTCATGTAATTTGTAAGGAACAATATTTCTAATAATCTGAGAGGATTTTAATGAGTCCGGGTCCTAGGCAATTGATGGATTCTGGCTGTAGATCCAGAGATATTTTTTAAATTGTGAACACATTCACTCACCCATGTGCACTCTAAATACCATTAGAAGCTTCTCCAAAGCTATGTGCACATCTATCAGACTTTTTCGGCAGCAAAATAAAGTGTAATCTGGATTCACTTAGCATCACTAGAATGGATGGACCTCTGGAGAAGGGTGGATTGGAAGGTCATCTGATGACCTCAGCACAGACTTTGGTCTGATCCTTCCAAGAGTTCAAGCCTATCACGCTTCAGAAGCCCTCCTCATATTCCCACAGCCAACCGTCCTGCTATAAATCCCACCCTTAATCTTCATCTAAATAACTTTTTAAGCTTGGCCAAGGTGCCTAGCTGATGGTAACACGCCAAGTTGATTCCCCTACTAAAGAAGTTATCAGCAAACAGGTCCGTTTTGACTGATTTCAGACCAATTTCATTACTGACAGCTTTCTCTAAGATATTGGAGAACTGGGTAAATGGGCATTCATCAAAGTATTTAGAACACCACCTGTAACTGGATCCTTCCCAATCTAGCTTCAGACCAGGTTATAGTATGGAATCCTCCCTTGTAGAAGTCCCTGATAACATCAAGATGGCAGTAGATCAGTGAAGCAGGTTGTGTTGTTATTTTTTGATTGATCTGCAGCCTTTGATGCGGTGTCCCATTCCATTATGTTTCAACGATTGGTAAATGTTGGTGTCAGAGGACATGCTTTGCTTGGTTACAATAATTTCTGTCTGATCGAAGCCAAGAAGTTTGGATGGCGCCTTGCGGCGCTGAACCCAAGCCTCTAAAGTTCTGTTTTCCCCAGGGCTCTGCTTCAAGCCCGACAGTGTTTAATGTGTATATGGCAACTCTGGCCACTCTGGTTGAATCATTCATTGTTCAGGTGGTGCCCTATGCCAAAGATACACAGATTGTCCTCATATTAGACAGAAATGTTGCAAACTCCTTCAAGGCATGCCTCTCAGCAGTGTCCAGTGGATGTGTCTGAGTAACCTGCAGTGTAACAGTAGCAAAACTGAGACCCTGCAATTTAGCATACCTCCCCCATGTGGATGTCAACTGCTGGCCCATTCTTGTTCCGCTCCCACCAGCCCCTGCTACCACAGTATTGAACTTTGGGGTAAAATATGATAACAGTACTTAGTTTGGCCCACAGGTCGATGGTGTAGCAGGCATATGTTTGGCCTTTTTATATCACTAAAGAAATTCCTGTATTTACTGCCCAAGCAGTATCAGAATATCATAATTCATGCCCTTGTCATTTCTTGGCTGGAGTATGCAAATGCCCTCTGCTGGGGCTTACTGGCATACCAAGTCAGAATACTGCAGCTAGTACACAATGCTGCCGCTTGGCTTCTATTAAAAGAGCCAAAAAGCTACCATATTCAGCATCATCTTAAAGAGCTGTATGAGCTACCTATCAAGGAGAGAGTACGGTTTAATGGGCTGAAGCTGACCCACAGGGCCTTTCAACAAGCAGGGCTGCAGTACTTGCCCTCCTTTTTTGTGGCTGTCTATTTTACGCACAGAAGAGGCATACTTAACTGAAAGTATAGTGGCCGCTCGGTTGGCATGTGACAGAGGCCTTTCTATACCTTGGTTGGCCTTTGTGAAAAAATCATATGAAGAAATTGGTTTTGTGAATGTTTTTTCTGTTATGCAGCCTGGTCCTCTCCCAGGGAAAACGCAAGTACAGGCCCTATTGCTTGAACAGGTGCAGGTAGTAAGATTAAGGGTAGAGGAAAAGAAGGTGTCTTTTGTAAGTTATTTGCAACTTATTTCCAAGGTTTCTACTGCAAGTTATCTTTGGGATATTACCGGGAACTGGGACCAAGTACTGTTATTTCGTTTTCGGGTGGGGTTTATAAAGTATTATTTATGCTTCCTATTGGGTAATCAGTCCAAGCTCGATTCCAAAATGTGCCCCGGCAATAATTCTGCCAAAACAGTCTAGGGTGCACTTTCTCTTTTTTTGTGTTTTTCACAGTTTTACACAAAGTTTTAATCCCATTTTTGCTATTTAAAAAAATTCCGGCACTGCGCTCAGGCTTGTGGCTTCCTGTTTCAGGATGAGGAGACATGCCATAGTGTAAGTTTGTTTCTGCGTGCTGCAGTCAGATCAAGAAATACCATGTGCCTTGAGTAAATTAAAATGTTTACATACCTGTGTATATGAGCTGCGATGGATTATTGTTTTAATAATGGCTGTCAGTTCCTTCTTGTGTGTCACTTGATTTTAACAGAGTATCTTGATTTTGTTGATGTCATATTAATGTGTAACACGTTTAAGCCTGTTTTTAACTTTGTTATCCAATTTTTATGATGGTTTACACATGTGCTTTGGATAGTTTTGTATTTATTGTTTTTTATGACTGTGTGGCAGCTGAATAAAAATGTTCTGTCTATCTGTGTGTCTGTCTACTTGGTAAATAGAATTATGCGGTGCCATCATCGAGCCCTGCTCTCTTCTGATGATTTGTTGCTGGTGGTCCCAAGAACAAAGCGGAAAAATGGAGTAGTCCTTTTCTTTCCTTGCTGCCACCTCTTGGAACTCACTTCCTTTTTAACTCTGGGCGTTGAAAGACGACCGTACCTTCAAACGCTAACTTAAGACCTAGCTGTTTGCAGCGACATATGAGTAATTTGCTTTCGATTCTAATGGTGAATGAGTCTAGTAGCACTGGGACACTCTTTAAATCGCTGTGTGCTCTATACATTTGTTGATTGGTTGATTTGATTGATTTTGTGCTGCTTTGAATCAAGGGGACATCCCTTGGTCAGTACATAAACATTCAGAGCAACCGGCCATGGTCTGTGATTCGAAGCGCAATACTAAAAGTTAGACAGGGCTTCACACTAAATACATATATGCCTCCTTGAGTCATGTGTAACGTGATTTATTTTGTCATAACATGTAATATTTTGCTGTAATATAAAACACAAATACAAAGTTAAATTGTTTTAAACTATGTCCAAGCATATGATTTTTTTACTGTGTTTACTCTTCCAGTACAAAGCTATGCTAGACATCATGCACACCCTCCTGCACTATGATGCAAGTGGGTGTGTGTGGCACTAAGCAGCCAAAAGTGCATCAGCACAGGAGGAGAGAACACAGCACCATTTCTTAGTGGATTTGATGCTGTTCTGCTCTCTTCCTTCCATGTGGCACAACACAGCATATTTGGCTATTTTGTGAATTCTTAGTAAATTTGCCACATAGAATGGACACTGAGGGCCTCATTTATGAGGCCCTATTGGCACACTGCACCACCAGAGCATCTTTTTTATTTTTATGCTCCGGTGGTGCAGTGTGCCATCCTATATTTAGAAGGCCACACAAAGCCACCTTGCATGGCTTTTCATGGCCTTGTAAATATGTGAGTCCATATTTGCTCACTGCATTAAAGGGGCATGTCGTGGATGTTGCTTGGGGTGTTCCCATGCAACACTCATGGAACCCGAAAGAATCTGACGCATTCCCAGATTTACAAATCTGGGAATGAATCAGATTCCTATGACACCTCAGGGGAGGGGAGAAATATCTTTATTTCTCCCTGTTTTCCCCTCTTTCTATGTACGCTGCATTCTGCAACACACACAGAATGAGGAAAACACCTCTTGTGATTGTTTTTGTGCAGGAAGGTGTCCCTTCCTGCACAAAAACAATCATTCCCACAATGCAAGCACCCTTGCACCATGGTGCAAAGGTGTCTGCGTTGGTGTATGGTAGCAATTTGTGCTCCAGCACATGGGAAGAGGACATAAATGTGCTGTATCTTGTAGAGACAGCACCTTTCTGCCCTTTCCCAGTGGTGCAAGGCACTTGCTGCACCACCCTCAGCTACGGACCTTGTAAATGAGGCCCTGAATCAGATACTTATCTGTGACCTAGCAGGTGTCTTTGCACACCATTATATGTTTTTTGCAGTGTTGTGGAAGTCAGTGGTGTTTTTGCATATATCACCTCTTTCCAAATGTACTTCTTCAAACCTTTTCTTAGATTGGTACATCTTTGTTGAATCTCCTTGAGGAATGGAGACGTCTTCAATTATTGAGATCACTGCTTTCTGGTCCAGCCCAAATTCTGACCCCTCGATTTCCAAGTACTTGGATGCACACCAAACAATAAACCATTTGTGGTTATAGAAAACACAGCTAAAACAGTTTCAGTGTATCTGGGTAAATAGAATGGAACATGAAAATTGCTCACAAAACTGTGACCAAGTCTACATATAAAACCAGTTCAAGGACCTTAAACTTGGCTTCTTTATAAGTATCTCCTGCATGAAGGGAAGAATTCCACAAACCATTTCCTCACATCCTCGAAATTCCTCATGCTAGTTCTCACATCATGTATGCCTTTCGTCTCTCATCCACTTTTATGCATGACAAATGGCTTCAACAAAATGAGTAAATACATAGACCTGGATACATTCCTAATCCACTTCAGGTTAGAGCAAAAACATATCCACATTTCCAAAAGAGTCATGTTTCCAGTCTGATATTGACTCATCAACAATTGATACTCCAACATCTATGTGATGTAAACTTCCATCTGCAAATGTCCTTTTGAGTATAATTTTTCTCACCATCATTGTCATCTGGATACAACTAAGGCCACTTAAATATCATTTGGGGTATGTGTAATCCTGTCACCAATGTGTACACATTTCTGTCTGTGTCAATCAATACAGTTTGGCATAAGCATTCATTTTGGTTGCCCCAGACTGGCTTACATGCACATTTGTGAAAGACTAAGGCTTCATGACAATCAGCTACTGTCTACATGAACTGACTTGAATCTTGCTATTGAAACATATTTCTAGCATATTTCAGATAAGGATTGATGCCATTGTACACATGTTCCAGTTCTTTTGGAGCAGATGCTAATGATCATACTGTCAATCTACCAACTTATCAAAGTAAAGTAGGAAACATCAACTGTATCAAAAGTACATACTATGCCATGTAAGCAGTAATAGGGCCTACATTACCTACTCACATTTGTGATGGAGCATCACACTTGACCCAATCCTCAAATGGGGCAGGTTTGACACAAATATCCCACATAATAGGGAGGAAATGCAGGTGTTCAAAACAGTACTTGGCTTGTGATGAGGAAGCTTGTGAAAACCTTTAGCACATCTATCATAGCATTTCATCCAAATACAGCATCTGACACCTTCTGAATAACTTACACCTCCAGAAATCCTCATATGTGTTGGATGCGTGACAACTGTCATGTTGATGCCAAACAACATTGCTGTAAATTAAAAAGGTAAGGGGGGGGTGGCACAGGTGCAGGGACTCGGGTGGGTGGATCAGTCTCCTGTTGTGGCAGGGCTTCCCTGTCTGTGGCTGTGGAAGGTGTATTATGTTGTGATGTAGAAGGACCACAAACAGGGTGTAGATGGTACAGGAAAAGCCCTGAACATGTGATGGTAAATGTCAAATAACACCCTCATCAAGGAACACTAATTGGAGTTGTGATTCTGCAGTCTCATTAATGTGCTCCTTCTGCACATGCTTAAGGTCCCAGATATCTGTTAGGACCTGGCCCATCACGTCTAGGGGCTGCTGTATTGCTCCCAAGACTCGGTCAATGGTGGTCTGGGTGACAATGATGACAGTGGCCTCACTTTCTTTGTCCATTTGATTCCCTTCTACAATGCCAACCCACACTAAACTGTGCACTTGAGGCAGGGTGGCCCATCCCACTGGGTCCTGGCACAACCAGAGGTGGTGGTGGCTGCTCAACAGTAGCCAGGACTGGTGGGCACAAGATGGAGTTGTGTTCCTCTGGACACAGGAAGAATGGGTATCCATCGGCTGGGTTGAAGCAGCAGGGGTGGGTGGTGTAGGCCAAGTGTGACTCACTGGGGTTGTCTGTCCAGACAGACTAGATGGACTAGGCATCCCCTCATCATCTGGACTTGCAGGATTGGTGTCCTTACTGAAGGTTTAATCATGGTCTGGTGTGGAGGTGTCTTTGGTTGCAGACGTTGGTACACTCGCCCTTAGTGTTGGTCCTAATATGAATAACCAAATAAAAATACCTTTAAAGGCTGTATTGTACCTTAAATTTGTCTTAAGCTACAGATGAAACAACCTAAAAAAAAAAAATATATATATATATATATATATATATATATATATATATATATATATATATAATTAATGGGATGTTGAGCCCTTTGTGCGATTTTTCACTTTTTACTGATGCAGGTTAATGTACACAGAGGCAGACTTCAGTAACAATGATGGACTGATGTCCTGAAATGTAAAATGTTATTTAGAAAGTGTACATTCCATGTACCAGACATGCAACTCAACACAGTACAGAGGAGATTTGAGAGCTGAGCCAGATTTAAAACCTAGCAGCCTCAAAACCATGGTACAATTTATTGGATTAAATAGCATTCATTATATGAACACTGCAAAGTATTTGTGCATCAATACTACTTATAATCAGCATGCCACAGAACATGACTGAACGCGTTTGAAAATACACACTATGATTTATGCAAGCAAGTAGATCAATTCAATTAAGTAACAAGAAGGTGACAACATACTGGATTAACACAGCAGATGAAGTTTTGATACATACATTAAATTGTGAATAACAATTATTTAAAGCTTTGCCTTTTGTGCATATGGCGAGTAGATTATTAGCTACAAGATACCCTATATCGACTATTATGTCCCGCAATTATCTTTTCTGAGATAAGGTATCATTTGTACCTGTGCTCCAAACAATTGCTGCTCTACTCTAATAATTTCATCCACCATGACTGTCAATTCTCCCTCTGTAAAATGTGGGTTCCTCCTTCCTGTCATCGTAATAAAATAAAACATATATAATATGTTTTGGGATTTCTGTTCTGATAATAGCAAGTTAACAAGGATATAGAGACCAAAATGGTCAGAGATATCAATGGATCCATTTACATGCCCAGCCATTCAGGCAAAATTATGTTTTCTTTATCAAGAGGTGAGATGAGCTGCTGGGGAACCATATTACTAAATATGTGTATTACTTTCTACACTCAGCTGTAGGGTCTTTTCAGTTATTCAATGAGAGCGACAAGTGTCAAAGGAGAAACATTGATTTTAACCTTATCCTTAACTGAATGCATTTACTTCAGTAGATTCCATAAAGTTTCCAAGGAAATCCGGTGACATTTTCTTGGAGTCAGGAAACAGCAATCAATGGCTGTATTTCAAAGTCATGTACCTATTGCAATCGTTTGAATGATAAAAATGCTGGATACTCCTATTTTTACAACAAAAAATACAATCTAGGTCCATTTAACCAAAAATATGTGGTGACCTGTTTGTTTGAAGCCTGGCAGAACAAATAGTATTTCACCACTGCACACATCTTGAGCTGCATAATCAGTTTCCCAACTTTTTGGAAAGGTGGACAATCAGGAGTAAGGAAAAAACCTGGCATGCTTGGTGAGATTTCCCCTGACTTATTTGTCTTTTAACCTCCTGTTTTGCTGAATCCATTTTTGCTGGCCTTGGGATTCTGGGTACTTTACCACTGCTAATACTGCTAAATCACAGGTGCTCTCTGCTTTTAACATAGTAACATTGGCTTAACCACAATTGGCATATTTAATTTACTTATAAGTCCCTACTAAGTGCACAACATGTGCCCAGGGCCTGCATATTAAATGACTCAGGCCAGTCACTGTAGATCCTAAGTGTGCAGTTTTAAACTTTGTGTGGACCTTGAAAGTTAACCCTTTTGCCTGACCCAAACATTATTTTTTAATGCATATAAGTCACCCCGAAGGTACGCCCTGGACAGCCACAAGGGTAGGGTGAAGTGTATTTAAAAAGTTGAACATGTACTTTTATTTTTTATATGTCCTTATAGTAAAACACTTTTAAATTTGTTTTTCACTACTGCAAATTAGTTTTTCACTTTCTCATCCATAGGTTAACATTGGGATTGCCTTGCTACCTTTTTAGGTGTAATTTCCAATTGGAAAGAGGTGTGATCCCCTTCTTTGGTGTCTCTGGAATCACAATTTAAAATCACAACTTCTGGTGATGTCAGATTTTAAATTCTAATTCTTAAAATGCCACTTTCAGAAAGTTGACATTTTCTTACCTTAAACAATCTAGTGTCTATGTATCTGTCTATGCATACACTTCTGGGTTAGTGACAGCTGCCCTCTTATTCATCTCCTACAGACAGCCACACACAACTGGAATCTAGATGTGACTGAGTGGCCATCAGCATGTCATTGGCCCATCTGGGCAGGGAGCAGATATCACACCTGAATGGGTTGGGTCTTGAGCCATCAAAAAGGGTTCCATAAACTCCTATAGTGAGTCTGAAGACATGGGCAGAAAGGGCAGGGACTTTGTGCACTTCAAAGTACTCTCTTTGAAGTCTCCCCCACTTCAAAGGCACAATTGCATATTAGAACTAGACTTCTAACCCTACCAACTGAGTGCACTTCTGGACCTGTCAGGAAAAAGGACTGCTGTGCTGCTGAAGGGACTGTCACTCTGCTGGGCTCTGCTGGAGTCCTGCTTTGCTGTGCCTGTCCTGCTGACCTTCTTGCCTGGTAGTCAAAAGGACTGGATCTGCATCTCTGCATCCACAGAACCAAAGCGACTCCAATAGATTCCTGGCTTGCCTCCTGTCCTGAAGTCTGAGGGACATCAAATACTTCACTCAACTCTGCTACAGCTTCTAGACTTCATCAACTGTGGTTCTTACCCGGCCAAATGGTGCCAATCCAGGTTTGGCCCTTGAAAGTGGGTTCTGCAGCTGTTTTCTACAGAAATCCATGCATCGTCCTCTCTGCTCTGATTGGAACTGCTGCATCTCTCCTCAACACCAACACATCAGCATTAAGGACATACACATTGCAGCAACAACTGTGCAGCCCGAAACCTGTGCATCGCCCTCAGCCCTGACACATCACATTGTGGCTGCACGGCTTGAGGACGATGCACCAGCTTCATCCCAAGAGGGTTCAAAGCTGGACAAGGTTGGTCCCTCTAGCCAGCCTGCGCTCCATCGTGGTTGGCCTGAACTTTAGATTTACCCCGGTCTATCTTGACCAGAAAGCCCCAGGTGGTGCTTTAAGCTTTTAGGCACTACAGTTGCGGATATTATTTGAAAATTCATATCTTGACTTCTACTTATTGGATTTTTACCATTTTGGTCTTGTTTTCATCATAAAACTAAGATTTATTTTTCCTACTTGGTGAGGATAATTGCTGTATGGTGTTTTCACTGTTTTACTCTTTTAAGTGTTTCCCAAATACTTTATACATTGACTCCTAGGCTAAGCCTGCCTACTTTGTGCCAAGCTACCAGAGGTTGAGCACAGGTTAATTTATTGTGTGTAACTGATTGCATACCTCTACTGACCAGAAACCTAATTTCTAACAGATTCCATGGCGTTCCATCACAGAAATGGGAGTGGGGCAAATTTATTTTTCAGTCAAAATTTGAGGTTTGCAAGGAAGATTGTGTAGGAAAACCAAGGGTGGGAGGCTGCATAAGTTACCCCACCCTGGTTTCTCCTATGTGTTTAGGTTTTAAAAATGTGCAGATTTGCTAGGTTTCCCTAGATGTCAGCTGACCTAGGGCCCAAAATCCACAGCTAGACACATCTAAAAAAAGGGTCAGTTTCCAGTGGAAATATGTGATGTGTCCATGTTGCATTTTTGTACCATGCCTGTCACAGCCACTGGCCTACCTACACAAATGAGATACCACTTTTATCGACAGACATGGAAAAATTGTAAATGGTAGGAAATCAGTTGCTCCCTGCTAATTCTAGAACTTTCCATCACAGAAATGTGAGGAAAGTGTGTTTTTTCTCTCAAAGTTTGAGGTTTCAAGGGTTTACAGGTAGTAAAACCTGGTGGGAGCAACACAAATTATCCTGTCCTGGCTTTTCCTAGGTGTCTAGTTTCCAAAAATATGCAGGTTTCCCTAGGTGCTTGGTGAGCTAAGGCCCAAAATCCACAGCTAGCCACATTGCAAAAAGGGTCAGTTTTCAGTAGAAAAATGTCATGTGTCCATGTTTTGTTTTGGCACATTTCTTCTCACAGCCACTAACCTACCTACACCAGTGAAGTACCATTTATATCGGGAGACTGGGGAAAATGGTAGTTGGTAGGACATTTGTCACTTTCTGGAGATTTCAGAACTATTCATTACATAAATGTGAGTAAAATGTGTTTTTTCAGGTCACAATTTGAGGTTTGCAAGTGCTTCTGGGTAGGAAAACCTGGCGGGAGCCACACACGTCTCCCCAACCTGGATTCTCCTCGGTGTCTAGTTTTAAAAAATGTGCAGGTTAGCTTGGTTTCTCTTGGTGCTGGCTTAGATAGACCTAAAAACTCACAGCTAGCTAGATTTTAATGGTCAGTTTTCATTGGAAAAATGTAATGTGCTAAGGTTGAATTTTGGCACCTTTCCTGTCCGGGCCGCTAGTACTACCCACACAAGTGAATACCATTTTAATTGGGAGATTTGGAGGAATGGTAAGTGGCAGAAAATAAGTTGCTCCCTGCAGAATCCATAACTTTCAATCACAGAATTGTGAGGAAAATGTGTTTTTTAGTCAAAGGCTGAGGTGTGGGAGGGCTTCTGGGTAAGAATACCTGGTGGGAGCTATGCAAGTCACCCCACCCTGAATTCCTCCACATGTCTAGTTTTCAAGGATGTACATGTTTCATGTGTTTCCTTAGGTGCGGGCTGAGCTAGAGCCCAAAATCCACAGCTAAGCACTTTGCAAAAAAAGTGGCTGTTTTCAATGTAAAAATGTAATGTGTCCATGATGCGTTTTTGTGCCTTTTGCGTCAAAAGCCACTAGCCTTAACCCCTCAAGTGAGGTACCACTTTTATTGGGAGACCTAGGGTAATGGCAGGTGGAAGAAAATTCCAGAACTTTTCATCACCAAAATGTTTTTCAGGCAAAGTTTGAGGTTTACAAGGGCTTCTGGGTAGAAAAACCTGGTGGGACCCACACAAGTCTCCACACCCTGGATTTTACTAGGTGTCTTGTTTTAAAAAATCCACAGTTTTGCTAGGTTTTCCATGGTCCTGGTTGACCTAGCGCCAAAATTCCACAACTGGCCACATTGTAAAAGAGGGGTCCGTTTTCAGTGACAAAATGTAATGTATCCAAATTGCATTTTGGGGACATTCCTTCTGTGGCCACTAGTCCTATCCACGCAAGTAAAGTGCCATTTTATTGAGAGACATGAGGAAATTGTAGGTGGTAGTAAATGAGTTGCTCTTTGCTGATTCCATTACTTTCCATCACAGAAGAGTGAGTTTTCATTAAAACAAATTGATGTGTCCATGTGGTGTTTTTGCACCTTTTCTTTCGTGGCCACAAGTTCTACTCACACAAGTAAGGGATCACTTTAAACAGCAGATGTGGGGGAATGGTAGGTGGCTAGAAATTAGTTGCTCCCGGCATAGTCCACAACTTTCCATCACAGAAGTGTGAAGAAAATGCTTTTTTTGTCAAAGTTAGATGTTTTCAGGGGCTTCTGGATGAGAAAACCTGGTGGGAGCAATGCAAGTCACCCCACCCTGGATTCCTCCATGTGTCTAGTTTCAATGATGTGCATGTTTTCTAGGTTTTCTTAGATGCCGTCTGAGGTAGAACCCAAAATATACGGCTGAGCACATTGTAAAAAAAAAAGTCAGTTTTCAATGAAAAAATGTGATGTGTCCGTGATGCATTTTAATTTCTTTAATGTTGCAGCCACTAGCCCTACCCACACAGGTAAAGAACCATTTCTATTGGCATACTTAGGGTAATGGTAGGTGGTAAGAAATTAGCTGCTCCCTCAGGTTCCAGAACTTCTCATCACTGAAATCTGAGTAAAATGTGTTTTTAGTCACACTTTGAGGTTTGCAAGGACCTATGGGTAACAAAAACATGTTGGGAGCCACACACGTCTCCTCACACTGGATTTTCCCAGGTGTCTAGTTTTCAAAAATATGCAGTTTTGATAGGTTTACCAAGGCCCCGCCTGAGCTAGGGCCCAAAAATCTACAACTAGCCACATTGCAAAAGTGGGTCAATTACCAGTCAAAAAAATTGATATGTTCATGTTGCATTTTGGGAGCATTTCTATCATGGTCAATGGCTCTACCAACTACAAGTGAGGTAGCATTTCTATCAGGACACTTGGGGAAATGGTGGATGGTAGGAAATTAATTGTTCCCTGTAGATAAATAACTTTTCATCAGAGAAATATGAGGAAAATATCTTGTTTAGTCAAGGTTTGAGGTTTGCAAGGGCTTCTTGGAAAGAAAAACTGATGAAAGTGTCACAAGACACCCTACTTGGAATCCTCCAGGTGTCTAGTTTTCAAAGATGTGCAGGGCTGCTAGGTTCCCCTAGGTACTGACTGAGCTAAGGCCCAAAACCTACAGATAAGCACATTGCAAAAAAAGAGTCAGTTTTCTATGGAAAAATGTGACATGTCAATGTTGTGTTTTGGCACCTTTCGTATTGCGGCCACTAGCACTATCCACACAAGTGAGATACCATTTCTTTCTGGAAACTTGGGGGTAGTAGGTAGAAATGTTGTTGCTCCCTGTGGATCCCCTAATTTTCCATCAGAAAAATATGAGAAAAATGTCTTTTTTCAGTCAAAGTTTGAGGTTTGGAAGGGCTTCTGGGTAGGAAAACCTGGTGGGAGCCACATTTTAAAAAAATGTGCAGGCAAGGTTTCCCTAGGTGCCAGTTGACCAAAGGCCTGAAATCCACAGCCAGCCGCAGTGTAAAAAAGGGCTTATAGTCCCGTTTTCAGTGGCAAAATATGATGTGTTTATGTTGCGATATATGGGATCTTTTGTGGCACGGCCTCTAGCTCTACCCACACAAGTGAGGTACCATGGAACAGTAGGTGGTAGGAGATTATTTGCTACCTGCAGATTCCATAGCTTCCCATCACAGAAACCTGCGGAAAATGCAGTTTTTTAGTCAAAGTTTGAGGTTTGAAAGGTCCTGTGGGTGTAAAAACCTGGTGGAAGCCACCCATGTCTCCCCACCCCAGACTCACTGAGGTGTCTAGTTTTTAAAAATATGCCGTTTTGCTAGGTTTCTCAAGGTTCCACCTGAGTTAGGGTCAGTTTTCAGTTGAAAATATTTAAGCGTTTTCAAACTTCAAAAATGAAATGTCCATGTTGCGTTTTGCCACCATTCCTGCTGTGGCGAGTAGCCCTACCCACATACATTTTATTGGGAGACTTGGATAAATGGTAGGGGCTACAAAATTAATTGTTCCCTTCAGATTCCATAACATTCCATCACAGAAATTTGATTTTTTTTTATTTTTATTTAAAGTTCTAGGTTTACAAGATCCTATGGGTAATAAATCCTGGAAAGATTGACCCTCCCTCACCTACCCTGGATTTCTTCAGATGTCTAATTTTCAAACATGTGCTGGTTTGTTAGGTTTACCTACATGACAGCTAAGCTAAGCCCCAAAATCCACAATTAGGCACATTGCAAAAAAGGGGTCCGTTGTCAGTGGAAAAATGCGAATGTGTCCACATTGTGTTTTGGCGCCCTTCCTATCGTGGACACTAGCCCTACCCACACAAGTGAGGTACAATAGTTATTGGGAGACTTCTGTGAATGGTGGGTGGTAGGAAAGTGGCTGCTCCTTGCAGATTCTAAGCTTTAAATCACAGCAATGTCCAGAAAAGGTGTTTTTTCTTAGTCAAAGTTTAAGGCATGCAGGGGCTCCTGGGTAAGTGAACTTGGTAAGATTCCCCCATATGTGTAGTTTAAAAAAATGTGCAGGTTTGCTAAGTTTCTCTGGGTGCCAGCTGGGCCTAAGATCCACAGCTAAGCACATTGCAAAAAAAGGTCAGTCTTGATGTGTCTACCCACACAAGTCAGGTACCATTTTTATCAGGAGACATAGGGAAATGGTAGGTGGTAGGAAAATAGTAGCTCTTTGAAGATTCCATACATTTTTATCACAGAAATGTGACGATAATGTGTTTTTAGTCAAAGCTTGATGTTCGCAGTTGCTTTTAGGTAGGAAAACCTGGTAGGTGAGACACTACACCCTGGATTCACCCGGTGTCTAGTTTTAAAAAAAAGGTGCAGGTGTGCTAGGTTTCTCTAGGTGCTGGCTGAGTTTGGGCCAAAATCTACAGCTAGGGACAGTGAAGAAAATGGTCAGTTTTCAATAAAAAACTGTGATGTGGCCATGTTGTGTTTTGGCCCCTTTCGTGTTGTGGTCACTTGACCTACCCACACAAGTGAAATGCCATCTTTATCAGGAGGCCTGTGGGAAAGGTAGGTTGTAAGACATAGGTTGCTCCCTGTGGACTCCAGAACTTTCCATCACAGATATGTGAGGAAAATGTGTTTTTTCACTCATAGTTTGGGGTTTGCAAGGGGTTCTGGGTAGAAAACCTGATGGGAGCCACAAACTTCACCCCATCCTGGATTCTTCTAGGTGTCTAGTTTTCACAAATGTACAGGAAAGATTTTGCTAGGTGCAAGCAGATGTATGGACCAAAATCCACTGCTAGTCACATTGTAAAAGATTGGTCAGTTTTCAGTGGAAATATATGATGTGTCCATGTTGTATTTTGACCAAGTGAGGTACTATTTTTATTGGGAGAATTAGGAAAATGACAGGTGGTAGAAAATTTGTTTTGTTTGCAGATTCTATACTTTAAATCACAGAAATGTGAGGGAAATGTGTTTTTTAGTGAAAGCTTGAGGTTTGCAAGGGCTTTTGGGTAGGAAAACCTGGTGGGTGAGAGCCATGCAAGACACCCCACTCTGGATTCACCCGGTGTCCAATTTTCAAAAACATGTATGTGTGCTATGTTTCCCTGCGTGTCAGCTGAATTAGGGCCCAAAATCTACAATTAGGCACAATGAAATAAGGGTCAGTTTTCAATAGAAAAATGGATGTGTCCGTGTTGCATTTTGGCCCTTTTTATGTTGCAGCCAATAGCCCTGCCCACACAAGTGAGATACCATTATTTATTCGAGGAACAGTAGGTGAAAGGAAATATGTTGCATCCTGTGAATTCCAGAACTTTCCATCATAGAAATTCTGGGTTGAAAAACTTGGAGGAAGCCACATATTTTACCCCACCCTGAATTCTCCTAGGTGGCTAGTTTTCAAACATAAGCAGGCAAGGTTTCCATAGGTGCTGGGTGACCTAGAGACCGAAATCCACAGGTGGCCACACTTAAAAAAAAAGGTTCAGTTTCAGTGGAAAAATATGATGTGTTCATGTTGCATTTAGGCACCTTTTCTGTTGCAGCCACTAGCCCTACCCTAATAAGTGAGGTGGCATTTTTATTGAGAGACTTGGGTTAGTGGTAAAAAAAATGGTTGCTCCCTGCAGATTTCATGACTTTCCATCACATAAATTGAGGAAATGTGTTTTAGTCAAAGTTTGAGGAGGTTTGCAAGGGATTCTGGGTACAAAAACAAAAAACTGGGATAGCCATGCAAGCCACCCTACCCTGGATTCTCCTAGTTGTCTAGATTTCAAGCATTTGCAGGTTTGCAAGACTTCCCTAGGTGTCAGCTGAGCTAAGGCCCAAAATCCACAGCTAGGCATATTGCAAAAAAAGTGTCGGTTTTCAGTGGAAAAATGTGAGTGTGTACATGTTGTGTTTTGGTTCCTTTCTGGTCGTGGACTCTAGCCCTATCCACACAAGTGAAGATCCATTTTTATTGGAGACTTGTGTGAATGGTAGGTTGGAAGGACTTTGGGTGCTCCTTGCGGATTCCATAAATGTCCATCACAGAATGTGCAAAAAAATTGTTTTTCTTAGTCAAGGTTTGAGGTTTGCAAGGGCTTCTGGGCAGGAAAAGCTAGTGACAGCCATACAAGTCACTCCACCATGGATTTCACCATAAGTCTAGTTTTCAAAAATGTGAGGTTTGTTGGGTTTATCTAGGTGGCCACTGTGCTGGGCCCAAAATCTACCGCTAGGCACATTGCAAAAAAAGGGTCCATTTTCGGTGGAATTATGTGCTGGGCTCATGCTACGTTTTGGCACCTTTCCTGTCACTGCGGCTAGCACTACCCACAAAAATGAGGTTCCATTTTCATCTGAAGACTAGGGCAAATTGTAGATGGCACTAAATTCGTTGCTCTTTGCTGATTCCATAACTTTCCATCACAGAAATGTGTAGAAAATATGTTTTTTAGTCAAAAATTGAGGTTTGCCGGGGCTTTTGGGTAGGAAAACATGTTGGGTGAGAGCTATACAAGACACCCCACCCTGGATTCACCCAGTGTCTAGTTTGCAAGGACTTCTGGGTAAGAAATTCTGCTGAAAGCCATGCAAATGACTCCACCATGGATCCCCCCAGGTGTCTGGTTTAAAAATGTTGAGGTTTACTAGGTTTCATAAGTGCCGGCTTTTTTTCAGGGCCCAAAATCCACAGCTAGGAACATTGAAAAAAAAAGGGTTAGTTGTCAATAGAAATATATGATGTGCCTATGTTGCATTATTGCACCATTCCTTTCACATCTACTAGCCCTACCCACACAAGTGAGGTACTATTTTTATTGGGAGACTTTGGGAAATTGTGGGTGGTAGAAAATTAGTTGCTTTTTGCAGGTTTCATAACTTTCAATCACAAAAACGTGAGGAAAGTGTGTTTTTAGTCAAAACTTGAGGTTTGCAAGAGATTTTGGGTAGAAAAACCTGGTGGGTGAGAGCCACGCAAGAGACCCCACTCTAGATTCAACCAGTGTCTAGTTTGCAATGTCTTCCGGGTAAGAAAACCTGGTGGGAGCTATGCAGATCACCCCACCATGGACTCCTCCAGATGCTAGTTTTCAAAAATATGCAACATTGCTAGGTTTCCGTAGGTGTTGGCTGAGTTAAGACACTTGGGGCCAGATGTACTCAAAATCTGAATTGCGACTCGCAAATTGCGAGTCAGACCTACTCGCAATTTGCGAGTCGCAGTCCAGAATGTAGGATGGTGTCCCTGACACCATCTGCGACTTGCAAGGGGGTCGCAAAGGCCCACCTCATTAATAATAATGAGGTGGGTCGCAATTTGCGCCCCCCTTGCGAGTGGCGGCACTCACAGAGATGGTGGCCTGCTGGAGACAGCAGACCACCATGTCTGTAACTGCTTTTAAATAAAGCAGTTTTTTTTTTGTGATGCAGCCCGTTTTCCTTAAAGGAAAATGAGATGCATTACAAAATGAAAAAATTAAACGTTTTCGTTTAATTTTTTCAGAGAAGACAGTGGTCCATAGCACCACTGCCTGCTCTGAAAAAAAGTTTTTCATGCCATTCACAAAGGGGAAGGGGTCCCATGGGGACCCCTTCCCTTTTGCGAATGGGTTACCACCAGTGTGCCACTGGTGGTGACTACGATTGCTTTGCGACAGCGTTCGCGGTCACAAAACAATACAGCATTGCACTGTGACTCGCAATTGGGAAGGGGAATTCGCAGTCCCATTTTGCGAGTCAGTAACCAGGTTACCGACTCGCAAAATGGGGATTGGACATCGCAATGTGCTTTTTGTAGGTCGCAAACAGTGAAATTCGCTGTTTGCGACGTGCAAAAAGTTTTGTACATCTGGCCCATAATCCCCAGCTAGCCACTTTGTAAAAAAAGGGTCAATTTTCAGTGGAAAAATGTGACGTGTCGATGTTACGTTTTGCACATTTCCTCTGGCTGGCCACTAGCCTACCTGCACAAGGTAGGTTCAATTTTAATCATGAAACTTCAGGGAATGGTTGGTGATTGGAAATATGTTGCTCTCTGCAGATTCCACAAATGTCCATCACAAAGAAATGAAGAGAAAGTGATTTTTCATTGAAATTTTGAGGATTGCAAGGGCTGCTGGGTAGGAAACTCTTGTGGGAGCCACATAAGTCACCTAACCCTGTATTCTCCTAGTTGTCTAGTTTTTAAAAATGTGCAGGTTTGCTGCTAGGTTTCTCTTGATGTCGTCTGAGCAAGGACCAACAACCCACAGCTATCCAGACTGCAACAAAATGGTCTGTTTTCCCTAGAAAAATGTGATGTGTCCATGTTGCTTTTTGCGCCTTTCATGTTGTGGCCACTAGCCCTACGCACACAAGTAAGGTACCATTTTTATTGGGAGACTTACGGAAATGGTAGATGGTAGGAAATTATTTACTCTCTGCAGAGATCATAAGTTTCAATCAGAGTAGTTTGAGTAAAATCTGTTTTTTCAGTAAAATTTTGAGGTTTGTAAGGGCATCCGGGTAGGAAAACCTGGTAGGAGCTACAAATGTCTCCCAACCCTAGATTCTCCTAGGTGTCTAATTTTACAAAATATGCAGGTTTGCTTTGTTTCCCAAGGTCCCACCTTAGCCAGGGCCCAAAATCCATAGCTAGCCACATTCCCAAAAAGGTGTCAGTTTTTAGTGGAAAAATTGGATGTTTCCATGTTGCATTTTTGCCCCATTCCTGTCGTGGCCACTAACTCTATCCACAGAACTGAGTCACCATTTCTATCAGGAGACTTGGGGAAATGGTAGGTGGCAGGAAATTAGTTCCTCACTGCAGGTTCTATTACTTTCCTTTGCAGAAATCTGAAGAAAATGTCTGTTTTAGTCAAAGTATGAGGTTTGCAAGGGCTTATGAGGAAGAAACCCTGGTGAAACACATACAAATCACCCCATTCCAGATTCCCTCAGGTGTCTAGTTTTAAAAAATGTGCTGGTTTACTAGGATCTCCTTGGCGCCGGCTAAGCTAGGGCCTAAAATCTACAGCTAGGCATGTTGTAAAAAAAGGGTTTGTTTTTAATTGAAAAATGTGATGTGTCCATTTTGCGTTTTGCTGCCTTTCAGGACACGCCCGCTAGCCCTACCCACACAAGTAAGGTTGTTGTGGATTCCTTTTAGCATTTGCATTAGACACCTATATTTTAACTCTCAGACCCATAGTCTGTACCTTTAAGACACAACCACATTTTATTCACTTTCATTCATTTTATTATATTTTAGCACAGCTCACTTTCAGCTTGTTAAAAAATGTGCTTGTTCCTGTTCCATGGTTAACTGTTGCATTCCACTCTGTACACTGCTCAAGGCTGTCATATTTATACACAATAGTTCAACAGATATTGCCAATCCAAGAGATCTGGAGTCAACCTTTTAACCATAAACATATTATCACGTCAGGTCTGTTTTCGGAACCCAACACATTTGTTAGATAAACACCACAGAAGCTGAAGAAGGCTAGAGGGGACATTTCAGTCAGCCATCTTATGCTATGTCAACACCTTTGCTGTCTTTCCAGCCAACCGGTAGCACTACCAGCAGAACAACAGGCAGTCCCTTGCCTTTTTCCAGGTGTGGAGTCGGGTACTCCTTCAATAAAGTAGTATGAGCAGAAAAGCTAACACTACTATGCTCTCATATTGGATGCTAGAGTGTAGGTAGGAATTCTTAGACTCATGATTATATCAGGATGTTTCTATGTTTCACTCTAATGGTCACAATCATCATTATGTTATGTTTATTCTTACTAATAATCACAGCTCATGTCTTTTTCATAGAATGCAGTTTCTTCAATAAAAGTATTAAAACATATAATACATTTATGACTTTGTTCAACTGAGAGAAAGGGATGTGATCTGTTCCATCACAACTTTCCTGAGAAGTGTCATGTTTTTAGGCTGCCACAAAAAATCCTTTACTTTCTAGGTTTGAGTGAGGTGCTACTAGCTATCCGACAAGGTCAGGCTGACAGCTTCCAGTCAATGTGGGACTGACGTAGTCCCCCACATGTTGTGCTGCTGCCACTCTAAACTCAGCAGTCTTACACCCATGGTAAGAGTCTTACGAAATGGCACAAGCAATGTTGGTTAGGCACTAATTTAACAGATCACCGGAGTACCTCTATCTCTCACGTTCTAAAATTACCCTAATTACCTTACACAAAAACACGTGTGGTGCTAGGGAGATATCCTCCTCAGCTTATTCGGTAGTACCTATCTTAGGCTATAGGTTGTTTAAGCTGGACCCTTAAAAGCATTTGCAGAATTGGTGTTTCTATCTATGAAGTTACCGGTCTAAAATATGGCGGACCCTCAACATGTAGCAATGCCAATAAATATGAGACAACCTCTCACACAACATCTATTAGCTCATGGACTGACTGAAGAAGGTGAGGATTTAACATTTGTGGCGGAGGCACACAATGACTAGAGAACTGACATTTTCTATTCTTGGGTCACCATCCAGCAGCTAATAGGAAAATACACTTTTTCCACAACTATACAATAGCAAACAAACCTGCAGAATACAGAGCTTATGCATATTTAGACATACCACTTTCTTATGAAGAACACCAAAATTGGTCTGAAGTCGGCCTACCACATGTAATACAAAATGTGAGACCATGTCCCTCAAAGAATGAATGGTCTACATGGCTGGAACAGGCCACATGTATACCACATCCCAATGCAGCAAATATGCCAGTAGTGGATTTACACCCCTTACACAATAATTTAGGAGATATATTTAAACGCTTAATACAATTCATAATGTGGTCTTTCAATACTGCCCCACCAAGGGCTGCACCAGCAGCATTACATTTGGCTACAACCGCGATAAATCCTGTGACTGTGCACTCAATAAGGGTAACGTACCCTCCAAACATAAAGAAATTCTATTTTGGCTAGTACAAAACATAAACGTAATGGAAACAGTGTATCCCCATAGGCGACTGCAAGACAAACACAGAATTCTGACAATGTGCTTGCCCTTTTGGTGGTTCCCTCAGTAGATAAGTGTGCCACTTGGGGTGCAGTGTTCACTGCAATTTAAACCACTCCACAAGGTACACCAACACTTGCTAATCTTCTGGAAGTGTTAAAACAAATTCAAGATGAATACGGGGCGGCCTGAGCCCTGGTTTTGGGGATGCGATTAATTGGCAATTTCGCCACATTCTCCCCAATTATATTAAGTATTTTTAGAGGGAAAGAAGTAGCATTGGAAGTACACCAGCGGCTCTGGATGTTCCTCAACAGGAACAGGATGGTGAGCTGCATAAGATTTTTGCAGCGACTTATAGTAGTATAGGTCGGATTGTCTGGGAGCCAGACCAGGTAAACTACAATTACAAGGTAACACCAGTAAGGATAGTACCAAATAAGAACAAGAGGGCTCTAAAAATGCTCAGATAAACAGAAACATAGTAAAGATAAACAAAAACAAAAAAGAGACTCTCCATGTTTCGAGGCCTCAGAAAAATGTTATAACCTTAGGAATAGGGAAACTTTAAAAACTCCTGACAGATACCAATATACTGACATTCGCCCATCTTGCTCACCTGACAAACGCTTTGAGAGAAGAGGGCGGTCAGATCACCAAAACGAGTATGTGAAACCAAGAAAGAAGTCACAGAGCTCATCAGAAATTTCAGTTAAAAAGGAAGAGAAACTTTCACAAGAAAACCCCAGTTCAAAAAGAAAAAGGTTGCAGCAATTTAATCTAAACGTACCACTCATATTGAGAACTCTACTGAAGTACATGACATGGCCAGTGACTCTGCCAGACAGTGTATCAGAGATCACAATAGTTTGCCAGAATCTTGTAGAACTACACTCCCATAATGGGAAAATTTAATGTTGCCTTCTTTCTCAGTCCTTGTTCCAGATGCAGCAAAAGAAGTTTAGGACACCGATTGTGCATTGGTGCAAGCCCCAGCGCAGTACTGTAACCATGTGGGGTGGGATTGAAATTCCCTGTGTCATGTTATATCAATAAGATCCACTCCACAGACCCAACCTCCATATCCCATTAAACATGAAGTTAAAGCACCAGTGAGGGAAATTCTCTCACAACTTAAGTACCACAGAGTAATTGAACCCTGTGTCTCTACTGTGAATAACCCTTTTGTTTTCTGTAGCTAAACCAGATTATTCACACAGAATAGTCTTAGATTACAGACACTTGAAACGTCACAAACACATTTCCAATACAAAATTCACATAGGGCAGCACCTGTCAACAACATAGTGCGCAAAAAATGCAAAACACCCTTGGATTGTCCTGGATTAATCTCAGTCCGTCATATATCAATATTGCATGATATTGATCCTGAGGTGCTGTCTTATGTTGATGAGAACTGTCTGACAGACAACAATCTCAACACACATTTAGCCAGGGTGGATGGCATTGTTCTGGAATTCACCACACAAGGCTACAAATTCAATTTTAAGAAAACAAAATTTGCTTTTCTGAGTGTCCTCTTTTGAGGATACAATCTATCAGATGAGGGAGGGAGCCTGGCACCACAATTCCTAGCGAAAGGTGCGCAATTACAACCACCAAATACCATCAAGAACTACAGTAATTCCTTGGTTGCTTCAATTTTGGCAGAACGCATATTCTAGAATTGCACAATGCACAAAACTACTCTCTAATTTCATTTGTCCAGATTTCTTAAGAAACTTTGGATACCCAAACACACACAATTTCTCAGAGCATTATAAATAGACATGCTTGAAGCAAAACACTTGCATACATGTGGCAATAAAACAAATTTGGTAATCCGGGTCATTCATGGTGCCATCGGGTTAACCTATGTCAAATTCAATGAAGGTAACACTTTACTCATATAATATAAAACAGCGTTTTGCACCAATATAAAAAATACTGAATGCTGTCCAAATGGCTGTCATAAAGGAGAGACCACTAGCCCAAGGGAAACACATTATTGTCGTTACCCCAATACCGGCCCTTCAGGCTGTCACCAAAGCAGCATTCCAAACTCAAAAGCATTACATCCATGCTGGGTTCAATGGGCTAACTTCTTGACTGCCACTGATGTTGATTATGTTTTTGATCCAAAAGTGCAGACCCAAGAATTTCTTCAGTATGAACTTGAATAACCCATGTCCACCAATATTCATGTACACCGATGGTACAGCTCAACCAGGTGTAGGTACCAAATACCAATACTCCACCCCCTGCACAGCCATTTGTGGACTGATGAGGGATGGTCAATTCCAGTCTCAACAAACCTACATGCAGACCCTAGAAAACTGCACAACTGCAGAGCTTACAGCTCTAATTTTTGCCTAGGAACACATGGATTCTGAACTTTCTACTTTGATTGTGGGTGATTCATCGGATTGTGTCCAGTCCTTCAATGAATACTTACATGACTGGCACCTGAATGGATTCAGTGGCTCCAAAGAAAACACCATAAAGCACAAATTTCTGTGGGGGAAAGTGGCAGACCTCAAAGACAAGCTGCCACGGGATCATGTAGTAAGTACATTGGGTCAACAACATGATGGAATACACATTGCAGGAAACGCCTTGGCTGATGAAGAAGCCAAATCTGCAGTAGCTACAGCTCATTCTCATAGAAGGCTGGACGATGAAACATTAGCTGCCATGTAAGCTTTGGCTGATGGCAGGCCCTTACCAAAAGCACATCATGCAAAATACTCCTACTATATTGGTGCCCACTTAGGTGTCCAAAATATTGCATTTCCAACAATGCCAGTGGTGGGTGATCATGTGATACCCAATCAAGACCAGAGATTAGACTTTATGAAAGCAGAACATGAATGCATTGCTTCTGCCCATGCTGGTGAGGTGGCTGCCATCTACCTATTGCAAAATTGTTATTGTAGGCCTGGTCTATACAAACAGATCAAGCAGTATGTCCTTATTTGTGAGGTTTGCAAGCAAATTAAAGGATCCATTGTCAAAGACCCACTTCAGACACCCCAATTAGTTTCAAACAAACAATTTAAATGTGTGTACCTCAACCATTGTGCCCCTTACAACCAGATGGTGCACACAAACATATTCTTGTTGTTGTTGATTCATGCTCCAGGTTTATATGGTTGTGGCTACAATGATCATCTGAGGCTCAAACCTTTTTGAAGATTTGCAAGTCTTCAATGGAACATGTGGCAACGATGGATAGCAAAGTACATTTTTCATCTTCTTATCATGCAGAGGGAAATCCGACTGTGGAGCGGAAAAATCGAGGCTTAAACAATCCTTAACAGCTAGAGTATTAGGCTAAGGACGTAAGTGGCTACATCACCTTTATGAAGACCAGAGAACACTAAATATACTGCCCACAATGTCTTTGGGAGGATGTACACCTTATGAAGTCCTTTTTGGGATACCTCAGTAGCCCCAGATTTTGATGGCCCTGGCGTGGTGGCAGCAGATATACCTTTTGACATAAATTAATGTGTCACTGTTTTATGGGAAACACAACAATTCTGTGATGAAAATTCATCATCATTTGGTGCCATCTTAGGAATGAGGGATTCACCACAAACCACAGGCTAGGTTCCTAAAGTTGGGGATCTTGTTCGTGAAAAGATACCTGTAAAGAAAGAGTTTGGCCCATCCTATAGGGCACAATTTCCAGACCTGGAAATAAACGGTACCAGAACTGTCATTCTACCATTGCTGCCTGGTTCTAAAGAAAACTGCTTTGTTTCAATCGACAATTTCAAATTGCACTATGTGGCTGATCCTGCACAGTAGACCAGGAGGGCTCCTCAACACTGCTGAAATCATTTCCCTGAGCTAGGGGAGGGTGAAAAATTAACTTTTGTTGATTCCTGTCACCACCTCATTGACAAGAAATGTCAGAAATCTAGATTCGCACTCTTTAAATGCAACACAAATGGATGGAATTGTTTATTATGAGCCACCAATGGATATATATACCAGTTCCCTTTCACCTGCACCCGCTCCAGTTTGTCCACACACTAGTTCTGGTTATTTTGCCGACATTGAAAACTTTTCTTCAAGTTCTTCAGCATCATCCACAGTATCTGAATAAATGTATCTGTAGACAATACTGACAATGCTTGCCTTTCTTCTTTGGATTGGTTGTAACACTGTTTTCTTGTTACTGCTACATGGTCATTATACCCCTGAATGCTCTGCTGTTGAATGGTCGGATGAGGTTTTAAAACCTTACCTATCCTCACATAAACTCCAAAGAGGCTTATCCCTTGTGAACATTTCAGCTGTTTCAGGTTCCAATGGAATTGTTCGTGATGAAGTTCCAATTGATATCTTCGGTCCTTGTCCCTTGTGAACATTTCAGCTGTTTCAGGTTCCAATGGAATTGTTCGTGATGAAGTTCCAATTGATATCTTCGGTCCTAAAGAAATGATTCAAATTCCATATGTTTTTAAAGTATCAATAAATTATATCATTATAACAGGGGTTATTTAAGATGACTGGAATGTAAAAACCAGTGTATTCTATGCTTTCTGAGCTTGAGTATTATGCTGTATTTGAAACTGAAGATGTGTATATGAGCACTGCAAATTAAGGGAAAATGTTCTGTTATCATGTTTACGAACATCATTTTGTACACCGAGCTGATACTCCATTAATAGTTAATAATTAAACACAGGGAGAACATTGTCCAAGTCCACCAGTGCGGAGTTCTAAAATATATATAGAAAGGTTTTCTTATTTTACTGGTCATGAAGTTAAAGATGCTGAGTCCTATTACTTTAAATAGCCACCTTCAAAACACCAACTTAATTCATTCAGATTCCTTTGCTTCCCAGTTGACTATAGAAGGGCATGGCTATTCGATGAAGTCGATTGACTTAAAGAGTGTGTGGGGAACAAAAGATTGGTAAATACAGCGTCAGGTGGTTTTATTTAGAGCATGCTTTATTCTGTTACAAGTATACTTATCAATGACACATTCAACAACTTGTTTTTGACTGGCAAAAATAAAATAAATGAATGCGCCCACTATTACCTCACCTGGGAAATTTGAAAATTGGCAAAATATGTTAAATGTCACTGAAACACAGCTCAATGGTTGGGTTCAGAATGGTACCTTTAATTCAACACTTTCAGATCCCAACGGGTGGCTATTGTATCCAGTGGACATAATTGGTTGTTATCCACATTTTGTTAATGATACACAGGGTTTTATAGTGAGCGGACTGGGCACTTGTTATATCATCACACAATACTCTGGTGTTGTGAAAACATACAGCATGGGCAAACTTTATCAACAATGGTTGAAATCTTCCTCATTCACAGCTGTAAAAGAACACCTTAGTCTCCTTTCAGAAGATGTAGACTTACAAGATTTCTTGTTAGGCCCCAGAAAGCCATGCTCCATTTTCTTTATATGCAATATATAATGAAATATGGAAGCTTTTGCAAATGGAGGCTGCCGCCTTTTTAAGCCAACTAGATAAGGAGAATTTAGAAGAAGCTCCAGCTGTTGTTGATAAAGGTATGAACACATAGTTCAACCGCATTTACACATTAAACAACATTGGCCCTCATTACAACCTTGGTGGTCAAAGACCGCCAGGGCTGTTTTGTCGATTGTACTGCCAACAGGCTGGCGGTGCAATCTTGGGAATTCCGTTGCACCACCGGGACCGGTGGTTTTCCGCCACGTTGGTCCCGGCGCATTTAATCCTCCATGGCAGCGCTGCTTGCCAACGGGATTACTAGTCCCCCTCCTGACATGAATAGGCTGGCGGAAAGGGGAGTCGCGGGGCCCATGTGGGCCCCTGGGCCCCCTGGCACAGCCCCATGAAGCTTTTCACTGTCTGCATAGCAGACAGTGAAAAGCGCGACGGGTCAACTGCACCCGTCGCACCGCCGCAACACCACCCGTCGCACCGCCGCAACAACGCCGGCTCCATTTGGAGCCGGCTCCCATTTTGCGCCCGTCATCCCCGCTGGGCCGGCGGGGATGTTGAAATGGCCACATTGGCAGCTGCACGGCGGTTACAACTTGGCGGGCGCCATTGTGTCTCTGTTTCACCTGGTTCTGCCCCAGCAGTACGCCCGGATTTTATTTTGCTTTTTGGTCAACAAAATGTTCGACTTTTTACTGTGGATAAGCCTCATTACCTGTGTCTCACTCACAGTAATCCCACAGTAAATGAACTGCACATGTTTACTGCCACTGCCCGACTTTTAAAGTAAGGCTGATGTGACACAGCAAGGGTAAGTGTCACTTGGCCCTGTACACGTGAACATGTGTGCACACACATGGGCACATATGTGTGGCCTGCACATTGAAGACTACTGTCGTGCGCAGTCTGGTAACAGCACACAGGTAGCTTGGCACAATGGGGAGTCTGCAGGTATAGGCATTCACCTAAAATAGACCTCATGTGGGAAGGGTACATGATTAGGGAGAAGACAGTGTGCTTTGCTGTTTTAACTGTAGTGAAACCCCATTATAATCCCAGGGAGGGAACTGCCTTAGAGTGTAGTTTTCCTTCTCCTGGGCCTAGAGAGACCATTGACATATTCAACTAAAGTATAATCTTTGCAGGAAAATAAAATGTGGGGTGCCTGTCTTCTGAAACCTTCCTCTCCTCTTTGTAAACTCTTGCACAGGGGGAAGACTTTCTTGCCTGCAAACTTTATACCTGCTTCGCTGCTGGATCCTGGGATTGCTATGGAGAAATTGAAGGAGAAACCCCTGACTCCTACTCAGGACCTAGGACTCTGTCCTATAGGCCCCAGGACCAGTGGGACTTCCAAGGGCCAGTAAAGCTGGCCTCCTTGCTTCCCCTGAGGACCAGCTGGGGGAAGCCCTGGACTTTTCTATGCCTGCCACAGAGGAGAACTGGTGCAGGGAACCAGGAGGACCAGCCTGTGGTGGATGTAGCTCACCACCAGGAGTAAAATGAGACAAGGGTCATCCAAATTGGCCCAATGGGGCCCGGGTTATGGCATTTTAAAGTTTGCCCACCTTTGACTTAATTTTCTTCTGAAGTGCGTGGTGCTCCGCTGCAGGTCCAGTAAAATTCCCTCGGATGGAGCAAGGACTGGTGGATGGCGCAAGGAAGCTATCCCCTGAAATTTGGGGACGTGGGTCCCGTGCTTCCCATGCCACTGGATTCAAGCTAGCCTGGCTGAAGAGGGGTGAAACCCCAAAACCGGTCCCAGGATGCTTGTTTCCAGTCCAGGGAAGACTTGGCCTGGCAGTTCGGGCTGGACTGTTCCCATGGGGAACAGGGTCGAGACTGATTTGCATATGGCTGGGTCCAAACTGGAATGGCATGGGCAGGAAAAAAACGATGGATTTAGGCCCAGATCTCTGTACTGGGGGTGAATGTTTGACATTGTTCAGCATTCCGTCCATCACTTGTTCTTTTTGCATGGGTGTTCCCACTCAACATCCATGGATTTTGATGCATTCCTAGATTTGCAAGGTTTTATATACAAGAGAATGCATCAGGAGCCTACGCCTCCACAGAGGTGACGTATAAATGACACAACGGGAAAAATATCTTTATTTCTCCTTGTTTTTCCTCTTTCTATGAAGGAGGAAAATGTATCTATTGAGTTTTTTATGTGCAGGAAGATGTTCCTTCCTGCACAAAAACAATCATCCCCACAATGCAGGCACCCTTTCACCAAGGTGCCAGGGTACCTGCGCTGATGCATGGCAGCAATTTTTGCACCAGAGCAGGGGAAGAGGACAGAAATGCACTGTATCTTGTAGATATGGCACATTTCTGCCCTTTGTTGATGGCACAGGGTGCACAACAAGTCACTTGCTGTGCCACCCTGCACCACAGGGCCTTGTAAATATGGTCCCCAATTTCCAACAGTCTCCTGCAGTTTACATTATTCAAAGTTAAATAAGCCACTTTTACATCATGGTAAAAGTCAACTCATGTCAATTATGCATTTGAGTTGGAGGTTGCAGGTTCAAAAAAATGCAGAGAGAATCTGGATTTCATTAAAGACAACAGAGGCTAACATTATGCAATATCCTTTTAATGCTGCCCCAACATGCAGCCCTTTAAATTATAGTAACCCATCATAAAGCATTAGAATGCTCATAGCATATAAACATCCAGTGCACATAGTCCTTCTCTTCTTTTAGGCTGCGACGAAACAGGATAACATCTTCAGGTAAAATGTATAAAGTGTTGTCTCGAAAAAACAGAAACCTACAAAGTAATCCATATGCAAATTAAGGATTAACAATCCAATAATTTTGAAATGTAACTTTGTGAGCAGTAACACTCATATAATTCCAATACACCAAATAGTTCACTTTAGCTTCTCTTCCCTTATAAATCTTTCGATTAACTTATTATATTTTTCTCTTATATTGTTTTCTTTTTTCATCCTCCAACGTCACCTTATAGGGTGCGAAAAGGTGGGAAAATGTTAGCCTCTGTTGTCTTTAATGACATCAAGATTCTCTCTGCATGTTATTTGGAGAATCACCATTTTGTTACAAGACCAAAGACTACCATTATGCACATTTAAAGCCCCCAAGCTCCACACAACTTGCATACTTCCTGGGTCTTAAGAAGAACCTAGCTAAAGTATTTGCATTTGACCAGTCTGCTGCTTTCAAGATCTCAGGTAACAAACCAGCTGACCAGTACACCTTGTTAACCATTATGCCTCTGTAAGAATGGGCATCAAACCTTGAAAAATCCACACCTGCCTCTTTCATACATGAACACACCTATCTGGCTAGTATAGTTGTTGCCACTTCTTAATAAGATTTAATATATGACAAAAGCAATTGTTTTCCCCATGCGATCTAAACTCTAAAATTTTGTTTTCATACATTTTCCTATAACTCACCACACATAGAGTCTTACATTTGTGGAAAAAAAATTTACTCTTCCAAATGTCAAAATGTACTCCTTCTGGAGAATAAAATCTATTCAAGATTTCTAATGCTTTAACATCAGAAACCATTCTAAATGAAATCAGGCAAAGTAAAGTAGCTAACCTCATAGAAATCTGTTTAAAGTAAGGTAAATTAACATCCCAAAGAGATTCATAACAAGCCCTATGAGGTCTCTTTAATCTCACACCTTTCATCACCCTTCTCATTAGAGGGTCACTCCCAATTTCAAAGTTATTGATGAAAGCATGACCAGCAGAAATAGCTGATCTATAGTAGTCAATGGTCCTATATGTGAGTCCTGAATTACATAAAAATGCTAAGTAATTGACTAATTCGTGACAGGAACATCCATGGGATCAAAACCCCTATCCATGCACCAACACTACTTCTTCCAAACAGCCCTGTATATATTCCTACCTCCAGGGGTCCAAGATTCCTCCAATAATCCTATAGCTTCTCCTGAAAGACCTGAATATTTACCCATACCCCTAAATTTTTTCCAAACAAGAAGATTCATCCTTGCTAGCATTTCTAAACAATTTAAATGTAATCACTCCTTCTTGGACCATCTTCAACCTGTTTCTAAACTGTTCAGGTGATCTCCTCAACCTAGATTGCTGGTATCCGATTCTAAGACCAGATAGGGAACATTTCTAGGACGTGTCTCTAGATTCCTAAACCACCAATTCAGATCCTCCCAAGCATCTATTAGAAGGAAAGAGTGTCCCCATAGTGTAGAAGGCTGGACAGATTTGGAATGGGGGGACAATTCCATGATCTTAGACATGTTTCATGGCCATATTCGGAGTTACCATTGTGAAGCTACATATAGGTATTAACCTATATGTAGTGCACGTGTGTAATGGTGTCCCCACACACACAAAGTCCGGGGAAATGGCCCTGAAGTATGTGGGGGCACCTTTGCTAGTGCAAGGGTGCCCTCACACTTAGTAACTTTGCAAGTAACCTTCAGCAAGTGAAGGTTAGACATATAGGTGACTTATAAGTTACTTAACTGCAGTGAAAATGGCTGCGAAATAACATGTGCGTTATTTCACGCAGGGTGCAATGACAGTCCTGTGTAAGCGTTTATCTGAGCTCCCTATGGGTGGCAAAGGAAATCCTGCAGCCCATTTGGATCTCCTGGAACCCCAATGCCCTGGGTACCTAGGTACCATTTACTAGGGACTTATAAGGGGGGTCCAGTATGCCAATTACAATTGGTTAATGTAGTCACTAGCCTAAATCTGCTGATTAGCAGAGCCTTAGTGACACAGTTAGGCACTACACAGGCATACACATTTAGGCCACAAACTATGAGCACTGGGGTCCTGGCTAGCAGGATCCCAGTGAGACAGGCAAAAACATACTGACATATATTGAAGATTGGGGGTAACATGCCAAGAAAGATGGTACTTTCCTACACATAGCATAAGCCTTTTCTTAGGCCCCGAACCCTTCGGTCTCTGCAGGCCCCTGTAATGTAGGGACCCAGAGAAACTGCCTGAATAATTGAAGACAAAGGCCCCAACACTCTTGCAAGATCCTTTGAAAAGGTTAACTGATCTTATCTCCTTCTTCATCTTTGTTACTTTCTTCTGTGGAACAACCAGTTGTGACAAAAGAGTAGCCGTCTGGAAGCCTAGGAATACTAAATTCAGAGAAGGGGCCATCACCCCTTCTCTCTATTCACTATGAAACCCAGACTCTCCAAGAGTTCGACTGTCAATTTCAAATATTCAGAAGTTCTAGTCTGTCCTGGGACATAATTATGCTATCGTAAAAGTAAATAATTGACTGGACCCCCTCTTCTCTGAGAAAGGCTACCACTGGGCAAAATACCTTGGTCAAACACCACGACGCTGAAGACAACCCAAATGGCAGGCAGAGGAATTGATAGAGCATACCTCTCCAACTGAAGCGTAAAAATCTGTGACTGGCCCCATCCATGGGAATCGTGAAATGTGCATCCTTGAGATCCAACTTCACTAGCCAATCATTTGTCTGCAAAATGTCTCTTAAAAGATGGAGCTCTTCCATCTTGAAATGTATGCAAACCAGAAATGTGTTCAATTCTCTTACGTTTATGACAGGACACCAAGCCTTGTCCTTTTTTTCACCAATAAAGCTGTCCTCACAAAAGTTCCTGACTTTTCTGGCTCTCAAACATGAATGAATGCCTCTTTTTTCAGCATCACAGCCATCTCTGTCTCTATCAGAGCCATCTTTTCTGTATCCAAGGTCAATTCCCCTGGCTGTCTGACCAGTACTGGTGTTTTCCGGAATTCAATTCTGTAGCCAGTGACCATTTCTAAAACCCAAGCATGCTTTGTAATTTTCTCCCAATTGTGGATGAAGAACTTCAACCTTTCTCTCACCTTTACTTAGGAAAAACCAAGATAGCTCACCTTGGGATCCTTAAACCACAACCCTTGATCTTCCACCATGTTATCTTGAGTTTCTCCCTCTTTGGAGGTAGAAATTTGCATTGGAGTGGTAGCCCCGCCCATAATTGCCATCATTTCCGGTATCTTGGTTGTAGTATTGAAACATAAAAGACACTCGGCTGACAGCCATCCCCTCCTGTCAGCCCATCTAAAAACATTCCTCAAGCTGAAAACTCTTCAATATTATTCTGAGGTTTACTAAAAGCAGTGAATGTTGATACATATTTGCCTAGAGATTTCACAAAGCTCTCACCAAAAAGAAGCCCATTCAGATCCCCTTTGTCCACTCTAGTGGACCAACTTGGGTTTCATCCTCATAAGGACAGCTTTATGTCTTTCTCAGATATGATTTGCATTAGCATTCCCAAGCATACAAATGGCCCAACCCCTCAACAGTTCTATCTTTGCTCTACCATTCTTTCTCCTTGCATCTTCAGCCATGTCAAGAATTGTGGGGGAGAGGGTCAGAATATCAACTACCTTATCCTGATATTGCTTCACACAATTTTCAATCCCTTTCTAAGGGTCCTTTCCTAATTTAAACAAGAATATTATGAGGTCCGGGTCAAAGTTAGGAGTACTACAAATCTTATTGAACGTAGAGGGTCGTGGGCATTCAGGCCAAAGTCAATTATGGGCTTCCTTATCTTATAACTTTCTGACCCAGAGCTTTAAGTATTTACATACATCACCCATAGGCCACCACTCCACACTGTGCGGATGTTTTATCATTGTGGGTTTGAACATCTAGCCCCCCAGTGGGTCTCTTATCTTGGTAACCATATATCTTGGTAAATACATATTCATCCCATTCTGTATCGTCAGCATCTATATTCTCGTCAGAGAAATTTAAGCTGTCCCACAACTTTATTGTGCCATGAAGGTCACTTCTTCCAAGCATGCTGCTATGGACATCCTTCTTTTGTACCCCGTAAAGGTGGACTCATACTTTTGTGCTGCTAGGAGCACAATTTTCCATTGTAGAACTTAGGCCTCCTGTGCTGTTGGCATGGTTTTGCACCTTTTCCAAATGTTTATTGTTATGAGAAATCCTTCCCATTAATTTTTCTGGGTTCAGACGTTGTAGGAGAGTCCCCATCAGAGAATGAAAAATAATTCTCCTCTGCACGGGTGTTCCTCTTGGCCAGTGCGGCGTCTATCATCTCTCTAACTGGGGGTCAAAGTTTGTCCACTAAAAACCTCTTGATAGGCTCTCCCATAAAATCACCCTAAAGATGAACCTGGGAGTTAGAGTTTTTCATCTCCATCTAGAAATGTATATGTATGTATGTATTATTTAGTGGCGGTTGCTACTAGGTAGTTGTAGGAGGCTGGACTGGCTTGTAGTGAGTACCAAGGGGTACTTGCACCTTGCACCAGGCCCAGTTATCCCTTATTAGTGTATAGGGTGTCTAGCAGCTTAGGCTGATAGATAATGGTAGCTTAGCAGAGCAGCTTAGGCTGAACTAGGAGACGTGTGAAGCTACTACAGTACCACTTAGTGTCATATGCACAATATCATAAGAAAACACAATACACAGTTATACTAAAAATAAAGGTACTTTATTTTTATGACAATATGCCAAAGTATCTTAGAGTGTACCCTCAGTGAGAGGATAGGAAATATACACAAGATATATATACACAATAGCAAAAGTATGCAGTATAGTCTTAGAAAACAGTGCAAACAATGTATAATTACAATAGGATGCAATGGGGAAACATAGGGATAGGGGCAACACAAACCATATACTCCAAAAGTGGAATGCGAACCACGAATGGACCCCAAACCTATGTGACCTTGTAGAGGGTCGCTGGGACTATTAGAAAATAGTGAGAGTTAGCAAAATAACCCTCCCCAAGACCCTGAAAAGTGAGTGCAAAGTGCACTAAAGTTCCCCTAAGGACAAAATAGTCGTGTTAGAGGGAAAATGCAAGGAAAACACAAATCAGCAATGCAACAACGATGGATTCCTGACTGAGGGTACCTGTGGAACAAGGGGACCAAGTCCAAAAGTCACAAGCAACTCGGAGATGGGCAGATGCCCAAGAAATGCCAGCGGTTGGTGCAAAGAAGCTCTTACTAGGCTGAAGAACTGTGAATACTGCAGGAACGACAAGGGCTAGAGACTTCCCCTTTGGAGGATGGATCCCCCACGCCTTGGAGAGTCGTGCAGAAGTGTTTTCCCGCCGGATGGACGCCAACAAGCCTTGCTACAGGCAAATCGTGCGTTTGGCGTTTTTGGACGCTGCTGGGGCCCAGGAGGGACCAGGAGGTCGCAAATTAGACCTGCAGAGAGAGGGGACGTCGAGCAAGACAAAGAGCCCTCGCTGAAGCAGGTAGCACCCGGAGAAGTGCCAGAAACAGGCACTACGAGGATGCGTGAAACGGTGCTCGCCGAAGTTGCACAAAGGAGTCCCACGTCGCCGGAGACCAACTTAGAAAGTCGTGCAATGCAGGTTAGAGTGCCGTGGACCCAGGCTTGGCTGTGCACGAAGGATTTCCGCCGGAAGTGCACAGGGGCCGGAGTAGCTTGCAAAGTCGCGGTTCCCAGCAATGCAGCCCAGCGAGGTGAGGCAAGGACTTACCTCCACCAAACTTGGGCTGAAGAGTCACTGGACTGTGGGGGTCACTTGGACGGTGTCGCTGGATTCGAGGGACCTCGCTCGTCGTGCTGAGAGGAGACCCAAGGGACCGGTAATGCAGCTTTTTGGTGCCTGCGGTTGCAGGGGGAAGATTCCGTCGACCCACGGGAGATTTCTTCGGAGCTTCTGGTGCAGAGAGGAGGCAGACTACCCCCACAGCATGCACAAGCAGGAAAACAGTCAAGAAGGCGGCAGGATCAGCGTTACAGAGTTGCAGTAGTCGTCTTTGCTACTATGTTGCAGGTTTGCAGGCTTCCAGCGCGGTCAGCGGTCGATTCCTTATCAGAAGGTGAAGAGGGAGATGCAGAGGAACTCGGCTGAGCTCATGCATTCGTTATCTAAAGTTTCCCCAGAGACAGAGACCCTAAATAGCCAGAAAAGAGGGTTTGGCTACTTAGGAGAGAGGATAGGCTACTAACACCTGAAGGAGCCTATCAGCAGGAGTCTCTGACGTCACCTGGTGGCACTGGCCACTCAGAGCAGTCCAGTGTGCCAGCAGCACCTCTGTTTCCAAGATGGCAGAGGTCTGGAGCACACTGGAGGAGCTCTGGACACCTCCCAGGGGAGGTGCAGGTCAGGGGAGTGGTCACTCCCCTTTCCTTTGTCCAGTTTCGCGCCAGAGCAGGGGCTAAGGGGTCCCTGAACCGGTGTAGACTGGCTTATGCAGAATTGGGCACATCTGTGCCCAACAAAGCATTTCCAGAGGCTGGGGGAGGCTACTCCTCCCCTGCCTTCACACCATTTTCCAAAGGGAGAGGGTGTCACACCCTCTCTCAGAGGAAGTTCTTTGTTCTGCCATCCTGGGCCAGGCCTGGCTGGACCCCAGGAGGGCAGCTGCCTGTCTGAGGGGTTGGCAGCAGCAGCAGCTGCAGTGAAACCCCAGGAAGGGCAGTTTGGCAGTACCAGGGTCTGTGCTACAGACCACTGGGATCATGGGATTGTGCCAACTATGCCAGGATGGTATAGAGGGGGCAATTCCATGATCATAGACATGTTACATGGCCATATTCGGAGTTACCATGGTGAAGCTACATATAGGTAGTGACCTATATGTAGTGCACGCGTGTAATGGTGTCCCCGCACTCACAAAGTTCAGGGAATTGGCTCTGAACGATGTGGGGGCACCTTGGCTAGTGCCAGGGTGCCCTCACACTAAGTAACTTTGCACCCAACCTTTACCAGGTAAAGGTTAGACATATAGGTGACTTATAAGTTACTTAAGTGAAGTGTAAAATGGCTGTGAAATAACGTGGACGTTATTTCACTCAGGCTGCAGTGGCAGGCCTGTGTAAGAATTGTCAGAGCTCCCTATGGGTGGCAAAAGAAATGCTGCAGCCCATAGGGATCTCCTGGAACCCCAATACCCTGGGTACCTCAGTACCATATACTAGGGAATTATAAGGGTGTTCCAGTAAGCCAATGTAAATTGGTAAAAATGGTCACTAGCCTGTTTGTGACAATTTGAAAGTAATGAGAGAGCATAACCACTGAGGTTCTGGTTAGCAGAGCCTCAGTGAGACAGTTAGGCACCACACAGGGAACATATACATGCACACCTATGAGCACTGGGGCCCTGTGTGACAGGGTCCCAGTGACACATACATATAGGCCACAAACCTATGAGCACTGGGGTCCTGACTAGCAGGATCCCAGTGACACATAACAACCATACTGAAAACATGGTGTTTTCACTATGAGCACTGAGGCCTGGCTATCAGGATCCCAGTGAGACAGTGAAAACAGTGACAAACACCCTGACATACACTCACAAACAGGCCAAAAGTGGGGGTAACAAGGCTAGAAAGAGGCTACCTTCTCACACAACCCCCCCCCCAAACGAAGGACAATAAGGCTAACCTTGGCCAGTTGAGACTTTATTGTCTAAGTGGTGATAAGTAGAGAGTAGCTCTGCAATAGACTGGTTACTCCCTTTATCATCCACTATATGGTTACTTCCCTGTGGGGATGTAAACCACCCTGTTTGAAGTTTTTTAGCTAAGCAACAATGTGAAGATGTATTTTCAGAGTTTCTATCAGTAAGTTTTAGTTTAGAGCAGTGGGAATTGTCCACTGAACCTATTTGTAGTGATGGAAATGCCAGACAGGGATGCTGTCTCAGAAAAGCCATAGCTGGGCAACAACTTTGTCCATATGGCTGGAAGAGAGAACAGGGATGCTGTTTCTCTTGGGTTGGAGCAGGGCAGGGATGCTGTCCTATCAGCTCCACACTAGGGCAGGGATGCTGTCCTAAGTGTTGTGAGGCAGTGCAGAGTTTCTGCACTAAAGTTTCTCTGGGAGGGTTGGAGGGATGCTCCATGTTAACTAAAATGGTGCTCTTTTTCTCACCAATGTTAGTTATCCCACAGAGAGGTACTTCCACCTCAGGGAGTCCAGCTTTGCCAGCTGATGATTCCCTTGGAACAGGTGCCACCCCAGGAGAGGTTTCTCCCACCACAGGAATAGTATCCTGAATGGTAGGGTGGTTAGGGGATACTGTGATACCCTTTTTACCTGTTGATGGAGAGGGATCCTGAGTTTTCAGGCCTTCTCTCCTTTGCTTTTTCATTTCACTTGAAATGAGAGGGAACAATTCCTCAGGGATGCCCAGCATGGCTGCATGGGCATAAAACTCTACATCAGCCCAACCTGAGGCCTCTAGGTCATTACCTAAGAGACAGTCTACAGGTAAGCTAGGTGATACCACCACCTGCTTAGGGCCAGTAACTCCACCCCAACTAAACTGAATTATAGCTAAGGGAAGAAACTTAGTGGAGTTATGGACATCAATAATCTTATACTGTTGTCCAATGATGTGTTGTTCAGGAGGCACTAGGTTTTCAGTCACCAAAGTGAAACTGGCACCTGTGTCCCTGTAGGCCAAGGCCTCAACACCATTTATTGAAACTGTCTGCCTGTACTTATCCATTGTAAGGGGACAAGCAGCCAGTGTGGCAAGGCCAATGCCACTAGGTGTGACAGAAACTGTCTTGGGACTGATTACATCAGTTTCCACTATGGACCCATAAGTGAACCCAACTACACCCTTTGCTTGACTGTTGCCAGCAGTCCCACCACTAGTACCACTACTGCTAGGGGCACTAGAGCTTGATGTATTAGTGGTGGTAGGCTCAGGGGGTTTACCTGGACAGGACTTATCCCCTGGCCTATGGCCTCTGTTTTTACACACAAAGCACCAAGGCTTTTTAATGTGTGCAGGTTGGGAAGAAGAGGAAGAATTTGTTTTATCCCCACCCTCTGAAGAGTGTTTAAGATTTGTAGTGGGATCTTTGGTTTTACCCTTATCCCCATGCTTATCTTGAGATTTTTCACCATCTTTCTTCTTATTGCCATCTTTGTCACCCCCTGTATGAACTTTTCTGTTTACCCTTGTTCAGACCCATTTGTCTGCCTTCTTTCCCAATTCTTGGGGAGAGGTCAGATCAGAGTCTACCAGGTACTGGTGCAACAAATCAGACACACAATTATTAAGTATATGCTCTCTCAGGATTGTGTTATACAGGCTTTCATAATCAGTAACTTTACTGCCATGTAACCACCCCTCCAAGGCCTTCACTGAATGGTCAATGAAATCAACCCAGTCTTGTGAAGACTCCTTTTTGGTCTCTCTGAACTTTATCCTGTACTGTTCAGTGGTTAAGCCATAACCATCCAGGAGTGCATTCTTAAGAACTTGGAAATTATTGGCATCATTTTCTTTCACAGTAAGGAGCCTATCCCTACCTTTTCCACTAAATGATAGCCATAGGATAGCAGCCCACTGCTTTTGAGGGACATCCTGTACAGCACAGGCCCTCTCAAGTGCAGCAAACCACTTGTTAATGTCATCCCCCTCCTTATAAGGGGGAACTATCTTGTGCAGATTCCTGGAATCATGCTCTTTTGCAGGATGACTATGGGGAATACTGCTGCTGCCACCATGGGTATCTAAACCCATCTTCTGTCTTTCCCTCTCTATTTCTAAAGACTGTCTATCCAAATCCAGCTGTTGCTTCTTGAGCTTCAGTCTGGTTTGCTCCACTCTCAATCTATTGAGCTCCCTTTCTAACAATCTGTCATCAGGGTGGGTGGGAGGGACATTTCTAGATACAGAGGTATGATGGGAATGAACAGAAGGAGACCTGTCCCTTACAAGGGGCACCCTAACAGCTTGGCTACCAGCATAATGTGAGAGCACATCATCATTATGATGTGATTCAACCTCTGTACCAACTATGCTAGACTGTCTAGTAATGGGCAGGCTGAGAAGTTTCTTTCCTGAACCTTTTCCTGGGGGAGTCCCTGGATCAGATTGAGAACCATTAGCTACTTTTTCTACAGATTGGGCACTTATGGCCTTATCCTGTACTCTAAGCATATTAATTAACAGTTCTAAGGAAGGATTCTTTCCTACACTCAAACCTCTCTCTATGCAGAGACTCCTTGCTCCTTTCCAGCTAAGGTGATCATATGCAAGTTTGGACAGTTCAACTTTTTGGCCTGTGCCAGACATTTTTAGAGAGAGTTAAAGTGATAGACAAAGAGAAAAAAGTTTTCAGAACTTTTTGGAAAGACAGAAAAACTTTTTAAACTTTTAAGAACTTTTTGAAAGTTTTAGAAGTACTTTTCAGCACTTAGAAAAGAGTGAAAAGAGGAAATGCAAAACTTTTTGGCTATGTGTATATACACTGACCTTGTTTTGTATATTTTTCTCTTATGAAAAGTACAATGACAAGAGTGGTAAGTAGTCTCAAGCACTTATCCCACCGCTGCACAACCAATGTAGGAGGCTGGACTGGCTTGTAGTGAGTACCAAGGGGTACTTGCACCTTGCACCAGGCCCAGTATCCCTTATTAGTGTATAGGGTGTCTAGCAGCTTAGGCTGATAGATAATGGTAGCTTAGCAGAGCAGCTTAGGCTGAACTAGGAGACGTGTGAAGCTACTACAGTACCACTTAGTGTCATATGCACAATATCATAAGAAAACACAATACACAGTTATACTAAAAATAAAGGTACTTTATTTTTATGACAATATGCCAAAGTATCTTAGAGTGTACCCTCAGTGAGAGGATAGGAAATATACACAAGATATATATACACAATAGCAAAAGTATGCAGTATAGTCTTAGAAAACAGTGCAAACAATGTATAGTTACAATAGGATGCAATGGGGAAACATAGGGATAGGGGCAACACAAACCATATACTCCAAAAGTGGAATGCGAACCACGAATGGACCCCAAACCTATGTGACCTTGTAGAGGGTCGCTGGGACTATTAGAAAATAGTGAGAGTTAGCAAAATAACCCTCCCCAAGACCCTGAAAAGTGAGTGCAAAGTGCACTAAAGTTCCCCTAAGGACAAAATAGTCGTGTTAGAGGGAAAATGCAAGGAAAACACAAATCAGCAATGCAACAACGATGGATTCCTGACTGAGGGTACCTGTGGAACAAGGGGACCAAGTCCAAAAGTCACAAGCAACTCGGAGATGGGCAGATGCCCAAGAAATGCCAGCGGTTGGTGCAAAGAAGCTCTTACTAGGCTGAAGAACTGTGAATACTGCAGGAACGACAAGGGCTAGAGACTTCCCCTTTGGAGGATGGATCCCCCACGCCTTGGAGAGTCGTGCAGAAGTGTTTGCCCGCCGGATGGACGCCAACAAGCCTTGCTACAGGCAAATCGTGCGTTTGGCGTTTTTGGACGCTGCTGGGGCCCAGGAGGGACCAGGAGGTCGCAAATTGGACCTGCAGAGAGAGGGGACGTCGAGCAAGACAAAGAGCCCTCGCTGAAGCAGGTAGCACCCGGAGAAGTGCCAGAAACAGGCACTACGAGGATGCGTGAAACGGTGCTCGCCGAAGTTGCACAAAGGAGTCCCACGTCGCCGGAGACCAACTTAGAAAGTCGTGCAATGCAGGTTAGAGTGCCGTGGACCCAGGCTTGGCTGTGCACGAAGGATTTCCGTCGGAAGTGCACAGGGGCCGGAGTAGCTTGCAAAGTCGCGGTTCCCAGCAATGCAGCCCAGCGAGGTGAGGCAAGGACTTACCACCACCAAACTTGGGCTGAAGAGTCACTGGACTGTGGGGGTCACTTGGACGGTGTCGCTGGATTCGAGGGACCTCGCTTGTCGTGCTGAGAGGAGACCCAAGGGACCGGTAATGCAGCTTTTTGGTGCCTGCGGTTGCAGGGGGAAGATTCCGTCGACCCACGGGAGATTTCTTCGGAGCTTCTGGTGCAGAGAGGAGGCAGACTACCCCCACAGCATGCACAAGCAGGAAAACAGTCGAGAAGGCGGCAGGATCAGCGTTACAGAGTTGCAGTAGTCGTCTTTGCTACTATGTTGCAGGTTTGCAGGCTTCCAGCGCGGTCAGCGGTCGATTCCTTATCAGAAGGTGAAGAGGGAGATGCAGAGGAACTCGGCTGAGCTCATGCATTCGTTATCTAAAGTTTCCCCAGAGACAGAGACCCTAAATAGCCAGAAAAGAGGGTTTGGCTACTTAGGAGAGAGGATAGGCTACTAACACTGGCCACTCAGAGCAGTCCAGTGTGCCAGCAGCACCTCTGTTTCCAAGATGGCAGAGGTCTGGAGCACACTGGAGGAGCTCTGGACACCTCCCAGGGGAGGTGCAGGTCAGGGGAGTGGTCACTCCCCTTTCCTTTGTCCAGTTTCGCGCCAGAGCAGGGGCTAAGGGGTCCCTGAACCGGTGTAGACTGGCTTATGCAGAATTGGGCACATCTGTGCCCAACAAAGCATTTCCAGAGGCTGGGGGAGGCTACTCCTCCCCTACCTTCACACCATTTTCCAAAGGGAGAGGGTGTCACACCCTCTCTCAGAGGAAGTTCTTTGTTCTGCCATCCTGGGCCAGGCCTGGCTGGACCCCAGGAGGGCAGCTGCCTGTCTGAGGCGTTGGCAGCAGCAGCAGCTGCAGTGAAACCCCAGGAAGGGCAGTTTGGCAGTACCAGGGTCTGTGCTACAGACCACTGGGATCATGGGATTGTGCCAACTATGCCAGGATGGTATAGAGGGGGCAATTCCATGATCATAGACATGTTACATGGCCATATTCGGAGTTACCATGGTGAAGCTACATATAGGTAGTGACCTATATGTAGTGCACGCGTGTAATGGTGTCCCCGCACTCACAAAGTTCAGGGAATTGGCTCTGAACGATGTGGGGGCACCTTGGCTAGTGCCAGGGTGCCCTCACACTAAGTAACTTTGCACCCAACCTTTACCAGGTAAAGGTTAGACATATAGGTGACTTATAAGTTACTTAAGTGCAGTGTAAAATGGCTGTGAAATAACGTGGACGTTATTTCACTCAGGCTGCAGTGGCAGGCCTGTGTAAGAATTGTCAGAGCTCCCTATGGGTGGCAAAAGAAATGCTGCAGCCCATAGGGATCTCCTGGAACCCCAATACCCTGGGTACCTCAGTACCATATACTAGGGAATTATAAGGGTGTTCCAGTAAGCCAATGTAAATTGGTAAAAATGGTCACTAGCCTGTTAGTGACAATTTGAAAGTAATGAGAGAGCATAACCACTGAGGTTCTGGTTAGCAGAGCCTCAGTGAGACAGTTAGGCACCACACAGGGAACATATACATGCACACCTATGAGCACTGGGGCCCTGTGTGACAGGGTCCCAGTGACACATACATATAGGCCACAAACCTATGAGCACTGGGGTCCTGACTAGCAGGATCCCAGTGACACATAACAACCATACTGAAAACATGGTGTTTTCACTATGAGCACTGAGGCCTGGCTATCAGGATCCCAGTGAGACAGTGAAAACAGTGACAAACACCCTGACATACACTCACAAACAGGCCAAAAGTGGGGGTAACAAGGCTAGAAAGAGGCTACCTTCTCACAGTAGTTACAGTAAGGACCTAGGGCCAGATGTAGCAAACGTTTGCGACTCGCAAACGGGCCGATTCGCAATTTGCGACAGTGCAAAATCGGAAATGGGATGCAAAAAGCCCATTTCCGACTCGCAAAAAGCAATGGGACCCATTTGCGAGTCGCATCCGTTGCGACCCCATTTTGCGACCCGCAAATTGCAAGTCACAATTTGCGAGTCGCAAACCTTATGCAATTGCAACTCGCAAATTGCGACTAGTCGCAAAAAGCCCAGTTTGCATGTCCCATTTACCACTAACTCAGAGCAGGTGGTAACCATCACCAAAGTATAAAAGGAGACCCAGAAGCCATCTGGGTTACTCAAGATGGCGGAGATATACCTGATAGCAGTGAGGAGGAGAGTCTACGCAGCCCAGCAGAGGAGGAGGAGGGGCCACAGACAGGAGAAGATATATAGAACCAGACAGACTCTTTTTCAGCAAACTGAAGAGGAGATCTATGACAAATACCGCGTTAGCAGCGCAGCCATTCTAGAATTAATAGATTTACTGAAACCACAGCTAGAACACAAGACTCTGCGTGGCTGCGCCATCCCTACGCATGTGCAAGTACTATGCGCACTGCACCTCTTGGCCTCAGGGAGCTATCAGGGGGTCATTGCCGTGGCAGGTGGGGTATCCCAAAGTGCAGTGTCAAGGTTCCTCAGGGCATTCCTAGATGCCTTAGTCACGCACATGTCTCACTTCATATACTTACCAAGGAATGAGGCAGAAATTAACAGCACCAAGCTGGACTTTTACCGCATTGCCCACTTTCCTCATGTCATAGGGTGTGTAGATGGGACACACATTCAAATATGCCCCCCTGCTAATCTGGAACACATTTTCCGCAACAGGAAGTGTACCCACTCACTCAACATACAGGTTGTTTGAGATGCCCATTATGTCATCACGGACATCGTAGCTAAGTTTCCTGGCAGTACCCATGACTCATACATTTTTAGGCATAGTGGGATACATCAACGCCTGGAACGTGGGGAATTTGGAGACGGTTACCTCCTAGGTAGAGCCACAGACACTTGCAGACATACACACAGGTCACTGTGCACGACTATCTGGACTTCCTAACAGTGTACTTTTGTGCCCAACAGGTGACAGTGCATATGCTCTCAGGCCTTGGATCATGACTCCGTTTTTAACACCCAGAACTGAATCAGAGAGGCAATACAACAGTGCGCATAAGAGGACCAGGAACCTGATCGAGCGCACCTTCGGACTGCTGAAGGCAAGATTCAGATGCCTCCACCGCAGTGGAGGCGCCCTCCAATACACCCCCATTACCGCTTTCAAAATTGTAGTCGCATGCGCCATCCTCCACAACATAGCCACCCGACGTGGGCTACCTCTCACCCCTGCAGACCAAGATCCTGATGATGAAGAGCAAGAACAACCACATCGCCATCATGGGGATAGGAGTCTAGCTAATCAAGGCAGACTGAGACGGGACCACATTGCAACGCAATATTTTGGACGGTACGTGTCAACTCCCACCATACTCACCTATTAACCATTTGTTAAGTGGAACAAAAATAACTGTTTTATTAATGTCATGAAGAAACTATATACAAGTTGAAATTGTCCATGGGCAGGAAAATGCCAACCAGTCATGTGGCACATTAACGCCATGTGCCACATTAATCTGTCCTGGCTGTTATCTATGATCTCCTGCCCCTCCTGCCAGCCTGGCTGGTCCCTGCTGCATCCATGGTGCTGTGCCTACCACTCCTCAGCACCCTACTGTGAGTGGCAGAGACACTGCTCACTGTTGAGCCCTCCTCCCAGGTGTATTTGTTAACTTCCTGGCTGTGATGCCATCATCATGTGCCAGGAAGTGTTTCCCGAGTGTTCTGGTATGCTTTCTGGAGTGTTCTGCTGCATCTGCAAGCAATTTTGAAGGTATTCGCAATTTGCGACACCCACTCGCTAATTGCGAGTTCATTTTTGCACACTCGCAAACAGTGACCTCGCAAACTGCGGACTCGCACACAGCGTTGCGAGTCTGGCTGCGAGTCGCAAAATCGGATCGCTTTTTGTTCTGGTATTCCAATTTGCGACTCGCATTTTGCGACTCGCATCAACTCGCAAAATGCGAGTCGCAATTTTTATTTTTGCTACATCTGGCCCCTAGTTTCTATTTAAAAAAGCTGTTTTTTTGCTTGCCTATATCTTTGGCAGCACTGCACTAATCTTCACAAAATTTTCCAACAAAATCTGACAGTCACATGAGCCGCTGTTTGGAAAGTTTTAGGGTGATCTGTCAAGCAGGGGCTGAGATAAAAGTGGGGGTTAAAATTTAGAGTGTTTCTACTAATACTTCCCATAGGAAAAACTAAACAGCCGTAGCGCAAAAAGCACTGGATGGATTTACACCAAATTTGACAGAAAGGCAAAGCCTTTACGACCCCTCCCGATCTTGTGCTGAGATCTGATTGGCTGCCAACACTTCAAACCAGGAAGTGTTGGCAGCCATCTTGGGACTCAGCTTGACCTGAGTCCAAGAAAAAAAGAATTAAAAATACAAAAGGGGCCACTGTATGAACACTCTGACCCCTGTGGTCCCAAAGGTACCCTCCAAGTGCTAAAAAGCATTTAAAAAAATATATTTTTACAGTAGAAGCGTGACAGGGTTGCAAATCCATGGTTAAAAAAAAAGTATTTTCAAAAACAAGTGCAGGGTCCCGGGGTTTCTGTTTCCTTTTTAGTTGGGGGTGCTCCTGGCCCCGCCACTCCCTGGGGAACACCACTCCAGGGTAAAAATGCTTTTCACATGTCCTCTCCCACAGCCCCGGGGACAACCACCTTCCTGGGGCTACAATGAATTATGAGAAGGTGGGCTGTGTGCCCCGGACAGCCCCACCTCCTCTGGGGCATATACTAAATAATATAAAGAGGGTCCATTTGGGACCCTCATTAACCCCGGGGATCACCTCCTCCTCAGTGCTATGTGCACATTGGAGGGAGGCCATGCGGCCCCCATTGTGGAACCACTGATGGCTCTGGGGACCACCATCCCCCAGGGCCTGCTCCTGCTATGTCCCGAGGTGCCAACCCCTGGGACATGATTGTTTTCTGTGGCTTAGCTACAGCTTTGAAGTCACAGAAGACACTCCACTTTTTGACAGCAGACCTGTAAAGGAGGTCCTGCTGTCAAAAAGTGGAGCTTTTAACTCTGTTCCCTGCATGTGTGCAGGGAACAGAGATGAAGTGCTTCAGCAAGCAGGGAGCTGCTGTAAAAAACAGCTCTATGCTTGCTGAAGCGGTGGCACCTCGAGGTAAGCCTTGAGGCTTACCCGGCGGTGCCATATAGCCCCTAAAGTGCATTTCCCTAAATAATTAAAAATAAATAAATAAATATGCAGGGACCGTGGGGTCCCAAATAGCCCATAAAGGGCAAAAAAATTAAAAAAAAGAGAAAGCAATGGCTGAGTGTGAAGGTCTACGACCTTCACACAGAGCATTCAGGGTTCGAGTCCAGACGGACTTGCTTCCCTATTTTTTTTTTTAAAGTACAAATTATTTTAATTTTTTAAAATGACGGATACATTTTTATTTTAAATTGTACAGAAATATCTTATTCTAAACATATCCTACATCAAAGCCTAAAAACTTTATATCTCTCTCTCACACTTTCTCTCTCTGTCGCTCTTTCAATCAATTTCTCCCACTCACACACCAACTCAGACACTTACACACCCACTCACAGACCCACTCATGCACTCACTCACCCACTCACAGACCAACTCAGACCCTCGTGCACCCACTCACAGACCCACTCAGGTAGTTACACACCCACTCAGAGACCCACTGAGACTCTGACACATCCACTCACAGCCTCATGCACCCACTCACAGACTGCACACATACTGACCCACTCACTAAAACACTGATGAATGCACTCTCACACCCAGACAGGCATTGTCACAGCCCCTCTCACTCCCAGATGCACCCTCTCACACCTATACTCACACCCAGAGAGGCCAGAACCAACTCCCGCTGCCCCCCCAAAGGGCTGTGCACAGCATGGGGTTGGGTGGCTAGGGGAGTTAGCTGCAGGGTCTGGCTGCAGGCTAGGTCTTGTGGGCAACCTTTGCTGCACATGGGTTAATGCTGTGCAGGGTGCAATCTTGGGTGCTTATAGGAAGGTTGAACTGTGTGTACAACTGTTGCCGCACCCAGCCGACGGCTGTGCCCAGAGATGGTTGGATTTACGTATAGTAATGAAAATGAGTAAACGTTAAAAAAAAAACATATAAATTCACTGAAACAACAAAGGTTACAGGCGGGTGATAGTTAGGAAATAAAATTTAAAAACAAAATTGAAATGCACTTAAAAGAACAAAGGTTATAGGGAAGTTATAGTTAGGCTCACATTTAAAACGTACAAAACCATAGAAATTCACCAGATATAATTAGAGTTACCTCAAGTAACTATAACTCATGCCCTAAGATAACTATAACTCGCACCCTCGCCATCCACTGCTAATTAGCCCTCACATTACGGCACTCACAACATCTTTGATACCATCATTAATAATACCAATGTAATATTAGCAATAACATTTTTGAGAGAAAACTGTGCATGCTGTGGGCGTGAGTTCAAATTGGTGTCACACTCATTGATCCAAGTTATGAAAGGGAGAATTGTGATCAACTCTCCATCCCAAATCACCAGGCCTTGCCACCAACCCCCACGGCAAGGGTTGGAATAATGTATAGTTTTGTCATTATCATTATGTAATTGATGAGATCTTTCATGGCATCTTTGATATCACTGAAACATTTGCAATAACGTTATTGATAAGAAAACTGTGCATGACAAAGGCATGAGTAAAAGTTACCTTAGGGTGCGAGTTATACTTGAAAGAACCATAACTACAACTGCTGAATTTATAAGGTTTTGTACAATTCAGAACATAACTATAACGTCCCTGTAACCTTTGTTTTTTTCTGTGAATGTAGAGTGTGCTCTAATTCACCACTCTTAGCAAATAACAATGTCCCTGGAGAGCAGAAACAAGCAAAACCGAGGGCAGGGATAGGCCTGCAAATTTCCTTGTCTTTGTACCCTGATTACCTAACATTTACACCCTGAGCATAATTTGTGCAGGTGGTGGCAAGAGGTTGGTCCTGGGAACTAATTTTTGGGGAATCACATCTTATTTTTCATCTTTAGGCTATGACCCAGAGCAATGAGAGAAAGATAGAAAAGGGAGAAAAAGGAAAAAGAGAAAAACATGAAACCATTGACAAAAGGAGAAAGCAAGGATGAAAATAGCTGAGAAGAGTGAGTTAAAAGAGGCGAAAAGTGAATGGTGGTGGGAAAAAAGAGTCATGAATTGTGATCAAATTTAGGCAGCCTAGATGTGCTGCACCCCTGGAATTCGGCAGCACCGGCACATAGTTGCCAAGCAAAACACTTCGTCCTTGCACTGTATATATTTTCATTTAAGTACTAAGGGGCAGATTTATGCTTTTTGATGCAAATCTGCATTAGCGCAGGTTTGCGTCAAAAAGTATAGCGCTGGCTAGCGCCATTCCAAGACGGGGGCCGGGGGCCGGGCGCCATATTTATGGAATGGCGCTAGCCAGTGCTGAGGCCCTGTTAGCGTCCTTGGAAATTATGCTAACAGGGCCGGGGAGGCATAGGGGGAACTGGGGCTTGTTCACCAAATTATGGCACAACACTGTTTAGAGGGAAAAAAATTGCCTCTAAGTAGTGTAGCGCCATTTTATGGTGCACAACCCCCATGGACATGGCTCCTGTCTTGGTAAAGACAGGAGCCATGCCCACCACCCCAATGGCCATGCCCAGGGGACAAATGACCCTTGGGCATGGCCATTGGGGCCAGCGCTGTGCAGGGGGCCCCAAGTCAGGCCCCCGAGCGGTGTTGGGAAAACAAAAATACTCATCTGTACTTACCTGGGCTGGGTCTCCCATCCTTAGGTGACCTCCTGGTGTGGGTGGGGGTGTCCCTGGGGTCAGGGAAGGGCACCTGTGGGCAATTTCCATGGTCTCTGACCATGGAAATATGCTGACAGGTCCCCTTACTCCTGCCCAGACCCAGGTGTTAAATAATGGCGCTAAGCAAGCTTAGTGCCATTATTTAAGGTCCCCATCCCCCCATACTGGATTTTAGCATGGGGGGATAAATATGGCACAAAGGCCATATCATCCTTTTCTGGACGGGAACGCCTACCTTGCTTCTCATTTACGCAAGGTAGGTTTTCCCCTCCAGAAAACGACGTAAACTCCATAGCTATGGCACTAGATGTGTCTAGCTCAAGTATAAATATGGAGTTAGGTTTGCACTGAATTAGCGTTAAAAAAATGACGCTAATTCAGCGCAAACCAAGTATAAATATGGGCCTAACTGCGTCAAATTCAGATTGTGTACCAGCATGATGTACAACCCTGTTTGCGAACACAGCCTAGAATAAATATGAAGACAAGATATTCTCCACCTCATTGGTTACCCCCTTTCCAGCCAGTTCCCGGGGATAATGTGTCCTCTTCTGAGGGAGAGACACCTTCCTCTCCATTGGTAAGTGAATATGACTCACATATTATGCTATTGTTCTCGACGTCGAGTGAACCCTGTGTGATATTTATTAAACTAATAGACTGTCACAGTGTCACCTCCAAATAATCAAAATATCAGTACATATTTCTTTGTAGTCTACTTAAACCGAAGGTCACCTAAGCAGTCTAAACTGCATTTTCATGAGGCAGGTATGATTTATGACAACAAAACATTCCTGACAAATATTTCGTTATCTCAGTTTTAGATGAAAGGTTCTGAATTTATTAACTTTGTCTCCGGTCCCACTGGTTTTCCTTTGCTGCTAAGAGAATTTCGAAGATAATACACTGAAACGTCTGGTGCATTGTACTGGTGACTCCAATGTCTTCCTTCATGTTAAGCCGGTAAGAAAGCTAGTGTGTTAAAGCAAACTTGACGGAGATTCCTTTGTAACTTACTGAATAACATCAAATCTCAGCCAGCGGTGGCTGGAGAAATGTTAAAATAATGGATCACATGATAACTGCCAGATATTGCATTAAGCCGGCAATGCCAGCACTCCTAGAAGGCATTGGGAGGGATCATCAACAGGGTTTTCCTCACAAATCTTGTGCATTAGACAACGCATTTACCAAAGACATTGTATGAAAACCTGTAGGTTTAAAAGGCAGTTCTGAAGGGGTACTCGTATTATCTATTTGCAATAGTATATGCTACTCCCAGCTGCACTACATTACGACTCAAAAATGGAAAGTGGTGGTAATATAATCAAAACACAGGTACAGAGAATATTCCTTACCAGCATCGCACATTTGTATAGCACTTTATACTAAGTTGTGTTGTTCTGTAGCCCTATAAATGACACATTACGGATATCCCACTAAATTGCACTCAGATAAAAGGGTGCTTTGCCCGTGACAGGGATCCCAGCTTATGAACCTCACATCACAACAGATGACAGTAGTAAATATGTACCTCTCTGTGCTCTTTAAGTTAGAGTTTTCTGCAATAGTAAAAAATATGGACTTGCCTTTTCAAACTGTGTTTTCGATGTCTCTTAATATGCAATTTGTTGTATTACTAGGAACGCTTTGGCAGCCATGTGACTAGGATGAATATTTCCCGTCATCTTTGGCATCAAAACAATCTAGTTAGTTTTATAATAGTGACACTAATTTATTGATTTGACCGCATCTGAAGTTATGCAGCTTTTGCGGTCCCAGGGCTTTGTGGAAACTCACAAACCCGTTCCTGTTGTGTGCCTGAAGTCAATCAATAGGGCACCGGAGAAGCTGAAAAAAATATTTGCTAAGCCACTTAAGTAGTATCCACAGGGACGATTTGTTTCCTCTGATAGTGCAGCTGTTTTTACCTAATGTGTATTAGAGGGGAGGCGGGCTTCCCGGGTCTACTCCTAGACTTTTCAGGCAAGTGGTGCGCTCCGACGATGGTCTGGCAGGGTGAATGGGTGGGCTGTAGGTTATGATTTATGTTGATAGAGGTTGGGGCCTCTTTGGCCATTGACACATCCAGGGACAGGCCATAGTTTTGATGTCATGTAGCTTAGGCCAAAGGATAGGAGTTTACTCATTAAATTCAAGGACAAATTGTGGGTCATGGCGCGTGTTAGTAGAATATTGGAAGCTTTGAAAGCTCTACAAGGTGAAGGCAGGGAATTCGTAATTAAAACGGTTGTGTTAGAACAAGTCTAGGTAGGCTTGAAATGTCCTAAAAGGATGTCAGTGAGGGGAGTGTAGGTGCAGTGTTGGCTTGCTCCCCATCGTCTATAAAGGCAAAGAAGTTTAAGCAAATGAGTGTGAGAGGCAGGAAAGCACCACTCCTATTGATGGTGAAGAATCAGTGGTGCTGGTTACGCATTTCCAGGTACATGGGATGTCAACAAGTAAAGAGAGGGGAGTGCTGCCCTTTTTGCGGTGTAGAGGTGCCTCCTTGCAGTAGCGAGTGGGTGGAAGAGGGCGGGGAATGTTGAGAGTGGGTACGATGACATGCAGCTGCCACAAGGGGGCAGGAGCTTTATCAGCGACTGGGTTTACACTACTGCACACTGAGGAAAGACAGTTGGTAGCCCCTGAGAAGATGGCGACGCTCTTGATGCAGAGACCTGAGCCGATTTTAATATTGGACTCAGAGAGCAAAGGGGATGGTCTGGGAGGGGAGCACACAGCTTTAAAAGTAGTACAGCAGAAGGGGCCAAAACAGAGTGGACAGCATACTCGGCAGGACCAGAGGGTCAAAGAGCAGCAACTGAACTACACACCCAGATGAATCAGCCCTATGAAGGATAAAGTGCAGAGGTGGGTAGTTGAGAATAGGGAAATAACTTCTTACGAGGAGTTTCTGAAAGACCCTCAGAACATTCAAAACTAAGGACAATGTTACCAGGTGCTATAAAGGGTAGGGGACAGTGGTGAGGTGCATCTGTTAGGTCAGTAAGTATGGATTTCGAGGGAGATGGTCAGTGGGGGTAGAGCAAAACTTGCAGCAGCTGAAGGGGCTTCTGAGTGTCATGAATGGCCTTGGTGGAATGGCCAGAGCAATTCTGACATCAGAGGTCAGAGGTCAAGGATGGTTTCCAGGTCCTGGTTGAGGCCTGGGTACCTTGTGGAGACAGGGCTGAAAAAAGCATGTTCCAGAGGGATATGCCTGATAGCGAGGGAGAAGCGATGCAATGTCTGCTTAGATGACAGAGGTGTGGATCTGGAGAAAGACTGAGCATGAGTGTGTGGGGGCTTGATTGGATTGATTTGGAGGTGTGTGAAGAACTATTGGATTAAGTGGATGATATATCATTGGAAATTGGGAAATTGTTGATAAGGAGAATGTAGTGGTTCCTAAAGAGGTTGGAAGGAAGGTGTATGCTGGAGATTGTTCTAATGGCAGTAAGAGCATTGGTGTTTTGCAGGATGGGGGTCAAAATCAGACACAAAAAAAGCCCATAAAAAGAAAAGACAGGAATTGAGACTGGCTGCAACTCGTATATTAACTCCAGGTAAGAGCTTGTTGGTGCTAATGGTAGACGGGAAGATTGGCCCATTTTGCTGTGGCTGTGGGAGTTGGGCGTAGTCCTGTCAAACATGTATCAGCAGCACCAGAATGAGCAAATGTAAGTATATGCACATTGTAAGTAATGTATATCAGGCAGCTAAGCCAACAACAGGTGCAGAGGGGGAAAAACAGACTCCAGCGAATACTATGCCTGCCACTCCAAGGAGTCAACAGGTATACCTAATACTGATGCTAGTAACAGGGCCAGTGTTAAAAACAAAAAGCTACCTTAGAAAGGGATATCAATGCCTTTGGGGACACATCTGACACAGAATATGAAAGAAAAAATTTGCCAGGGGGAATTTGTTGTTGTCTTTAAACTGCTGCATAGGGAAGTGCTGGTCAAGGACGGTTCTAAGGAGGAAGCATGGGAAATGGATCACTGCCCACAAGTGGCTACCATGATTGAGAATTGGGCACCTGCTTTTTTGATTTATGCTAAGGTTTTTTGTGAACTCCTTCATGAGCGATGTGTCACAATGTTTAAGTATATGGCTGCGGTAAGAGGGGCGTCAATGCACTATGAGGGTTTTGGATGGTTCAGAAATGATGAGGATAGCAGGGCACAGTTGGTGGTGAATACAGAAAAAGAGTGAGGAGACATTTTCAATGAACTTTGGATGCAGTAGATGAGATCAGCCAGGACTATTCCAGTGGTTCACACAGCCAAATGTTTGCTTTGCAGTATAAGTCCTTTCAATGGCACCCCGCCCAGTTGAGGTTGAACATCATGGTTTGAGGGCAATTACCACAGAATGCAGCCTGCTGGTCCTTCAAAGGGGTATCTGAATGAGACCTCAACGCAGATTACATCATGACTGCACCAATTTTGCAGGGAGGCACTCAGTGGTGCAATGTCTTGGTGGCATACAATTTGGGTGGCAAGATGCCCAGTATCAGGGTGGCGACAGGGGCAGAGGACAACAACAGGTGGTGGGAAAAGGATCCTATGGCAGTTGATTTTCTGGTGCTGAGTTACCAGCTGCAATGTTATCCCCAAAGGAGGAAGCAAAATGTTTGCTTTGGTTTTTGTTTGCAAGGTTTTAGATTATCTTATCAGGGAAATCAAACAACAATTTGCATCACACACTGGAGAATCCAAATATGGTGTAAATTAAATTAGATAAGGAAGTGAAGGAAGCGAGGATTGTTGGTCCTTTTCTGTATTGGCCCCATTTCCTTGATAGGCATGGAGTCTAAGAAGCAACAATGGGAATTTAGATACATTCATCACTAATCATAGCCCCACGATGAATCAATGAATGACTTCATATCATAACAATTAAGGATTCCGTGGTGTGCTATTCGTCAGTAGATAAGACTGTAACTCCTGTTAGGGTCTGTAGGACGGGGTGGACATGGCAAAATCAAATATTATGTCAACTTTTTGCCCCTCCCAGGTTACCTAGGTGATTTTTCATTGCTAGGTTTGCAGTATAATGGCAAGATTTACATTGACAGGATGTTACCAATGGGGTGTTATGGCTGCTGTTAGTTTTTTGAGATGTTTAGTACATTTTTACAGTGGTTCTTCCAATTTAAGAGTGAGGTGTGACACGTCACACACACTAGTTGGATGATTTCTTATTGGTGGTAAAGGAGAGGCTGGTGAGTGTTTTAAGGCAAAGCAGGAGTTCAAGTCCACCATGGAAGAATTGGGAGAACATTTGGCTCCCAAAAACAGAAGGTCCACCTAATACAAAAACCTGTCTTGGTACTGAGATGGATTCCTGGAGGATGGAATTTCAATTACCCAAATACAAACTGCAGACACAAATACTTTTTCTGGAGGAGGTGGTAGCTTGTAACAAGATGAGGAATTATGGAAAATACAACACCTTCTTGGGCATTGAAATTTAGCTTGAAGAGTAGTGAGGGTGGGTCTTGTCTTTTGAAGAAGACTTTTTTCAGTAAAAGGTGCACTTTTACTATATCACGAGCATGTTTGAGGGTTAGTGACAGAGATTAACGGTGTTACTATGAAAACTGGTTGTGTCAAATGCAAATATTTTCTGATGCTGCAGGTGCACATGGTTTTAGAATATTTTGGGATGGTCATTTTGTGGTGGAAAAAATGGCCTGTATCATGATTGTCCCTGCAGAGTCTGGTATGTATTTTGTTCGGCTCACAGTATATTATGTTTGAAACCTTCATTTTAGTATCAATACTAAGATAACTCCCACTGTGCATCAACAGGACTGTCAACCTATTTAGGCCCTGATTATGACAATGGCGGTATAAGCCGCCTACAGTCGCCAAGAGACCGTCGCACCGGCTACCATCCATCCGCCAAATTATGACCACAGCCGGACTTCCGCCACAAGAAGGGCGGAAATCCAGCTGTGGCCATACTGGCGGATGGTGGTAAGTGGCCACAGTCACCCCTATCATGACACATGATATGGCCTGGCGGTGTTCTGCCGGTGGGCGCTGCTGTTGGTAGCAGCACCCCATCCCGTTCCGTGCCGAAAGACCCCTTGGAGGCAGGTAAGTTGGGCTTCCGACAGGGGAGGTGGGTTGGGGGTGTTGTGTGTGTGGGGGGGGTTGTGTGCATGAATGTGTGAGTGTGTGCATGAATGGGACTGTGTGTGTAGTGTTGTTTGCATGGGTGTATGCATGTGTGAGGATGCTTGTACATATGGAAATGTGAATGCATGTCCGCGTGCTAGTGTGAATGTGTGTATGGATGTGTGCAATAATGAGTGGATGCATGCATGAATGAATGCGTGTATACCAGTGTGAGTGAGTGTGTGTATGCGTGGTGCGTGTCTGCGAGTGTGCATGAATGGGGGTAGGGGATCGGAAGCGGGGAGTGTGGATGGAGGGAGGGTGGGGGCATCCTGGGAGTGTTTGGGGGTGGGTGAGCTACCTACCAGTGATAGGGAAGAAATTCCCTGTTACTGGAAGGGCATACTGCAATGGCTTTTTGTGGCATTGCAAACAGCGCAAAAACCATGGTGGTAGGGAAGCTCGAAATGCTGTTGGCATTACGATAGTGGCCGCCAGGCTGTAGATTGTTATCTCCGGCCCGGCAGGCTGCTATTGCCATGGTGATAGGAATGGGAAATTGGCGGGTTGGCTGCAGCTAACCCGCCAATGTCATAATGTGGCGGGTACTACCGCCACATTATCACCTACTGCAGGGGTCATAATGACCCCCTTAGTCTCCATAATGTGTCCCCATCCTGGCTTTTTAGTTCTGGATGCACTTAGGGATTTGTGTTGCAGTTGCATACTCATCATTAACCTTATGACTACCTATTCTTCTGTAAGCACTGGCTTCCTCTAAAGGAATGGTCACTGTGAAGGTTAATCCTGGCTGTATAAAGAGGATTCACCTTGTGCATGCAAGCTTATTAACAATGCTATATTTAGATTTTCATAAGCAATGGCCCTTCTTTGTTTCTGGCATCCCACCTACACCTCCATTAACAATTGTTCACTCTCTGACCGGTATTGCCATCATCCCTAGTAGTTCCCTTGACTATTAGTGATATTGCATGCCACTGTACTATTGTATACGTATTCACAATGCTATAATTTGATTTTTATAAACACTGCCCCTTCATTGATTCTGGTATCTTCCAACCCTTTTCCCCAATTCACTCTATGTTCAGCATTGTCATCAGCCATAGTAGTTTCCTTGACTAAAAAAGATATTGGATACCACTGTGGAGTAGACCACGCCCCCTTTCGGCTTCCGTAATGTGGTGGTGTTTGCAAGCCTCGTCTTGAATGCCTGTCTTTATCTATTCCCTCGAAGGCGCCACTCTTCTGAGATTGTCTTCACTCCAGCGGCGAGGCCGATTACTGAAGCCAGCTGCAGATCCCTTGCTATTGTCCATATTAGCACAGGCATACCACACTTATCCCTATGACTGCCCATATCAGTCACACACCTATATCCAGAGCTGCCCCTGTAACTAATTAATAGGTAAACCACAATATTATCTCCAATTAATTGGCATAATACATAACCATGAAGTTGAACATTGGTATTACTTGGATTCTGCCTTCAGTACTGATCCTTAATTAATTTATGTGCTCAACCAGGCTGCCTGCACCACGAATGCCATTATATCTGGATTCCTACAATTAATAGAGGTAAGCCGCTAGTTCAATCTGTATTCTGTGATTTCACTCTACAGGTCCTCATCCCTGGTTGGTGTAACGCTATCTGTATTTAACCACTGATTCCATCTTGACCACTGATTCTATTTTGTGCTTAGCATAGCTTCAAATGACATCATGTCAGTGACGCAGCTATTTTTCCATGCACAGCTTGTTTTCTACATTGAACGTGTTTTGGCTCGTCTCAAAAGAGTAGGGAAAATATCGTGGGGGATGTGAAGGTGATAAGAGTGCTCCAGGATTAGAATCTTTATAGCAGAGAAGGGTATGGCTCTGTCTTTGAAATGCACTTTGGGAACTGGCCATTCTTTTGTGTGTTTTCAACATAGACCAAGTACAGTCAGCGCAGGAATTTCACAACTTACTTGAAGAGAGAGGGAAGGTTACCAGAACCTTCCTCTTCGGCTTGTTTAAGGTATATAAGGTGGGGAAACTTGGTGCTGAGGCAGAAGGAACTCATTTTTTAGGGTGGACGCACTGCTTGGTAAACCACAGTCCCATTGGGGAATATTTCTCTTGTCTCAGCTGTCCAGGGTTCCACAGCTTGACGTTGGCGAGGACAAGGATGATGTTGCATTCAATCCCCATGGTGATGTATTTTTCATTCTTAATTATCTAGCTTTGCTGTGTGCATGCATAAATATATATATATATATATATATATATATATATATATATATATATATATATATATATTCACTACATACATATTCTTTGTTGATGCATTGCACTTTTTCTGCTTATTAATATTCAACTGCTGTGATTAGTTTATTATCTGCACGTGTTTTGCTGAATTCAAGTGAAATGCTTATGTTAATATTTTTGTATGCCCTCGTTTGAGACCTGGGAAGTGCCTTAATAAATTCATTACTCAGACTAAGAGTGCTGCATTCTTTGCATTGTTTAGCCACGTTCCCTCTTAGTTTGAAGCTAAGCAGAACAGTTGGTCACCATTGCCATTTTCTTTAGTCATGGAGCGGCTAGGTAGTCCTATGGATTAGGCTGTTCATTCCTGAGTGGATACTGCAGGGATCTATCTTGGAGATATTATAATGGGGTAAATGCCTCCTCATTTTCTTTTCTCTTAATATTAACATTCAGTAATTTGGTTTCTGGCCTTTTGCAATTACTAATTGTTCACCTCCTATTTACATACAGTGGCAATGCCCCCGTGTGAGTTCAGAATTGATTTTACACTGGTGGTGCTTGCACATGGGTGTTGATTTCTTTCCATCAGGTGTCAATCACTGTTGTATTCACATGAATTCTCTATTCTATCCTCTAATTACGTAAGTAGACTTTTGATCCCTTACAACATGTGCCCTGGTTATGGATGTCACACTTATTTCTTGGTTTGGATTAGACCCCTCATTTCACAGAGGGTCGACATGCCATTGACTGTGCTCATACGAACCTAATATTGTAACAGCCTTGAAACTAATCATGTTATGTATATGGACAAATGTTTAATTTAGGTAGTTTTGCCTAACTTTTGGAAACCTGGTTTTGGTGTATCGAATGATAATGAATTGTAGATTGCTTCTGTTCATGGGTTCCTTATCACTTGGGACACCTTTTTCTTTCATGCCTTTGTAGGTTTCTTGTATGAATACCATCTTCATTATACTAATAGAGGGATTTGATCTTATTTATCCAAAGCATTCACTTTCTCTTTTGTACTCTAATAATGCAATTGTGCTACTTTACACTGAGTATATGTATATTATTTGATAAGATCCATTGTTTATAAGAATACTGCTGTGGCCCTGGTTCTTATTGGATAGGGCTGCCTTTTTTGTGTTGTATAATGGTGAAGAAAATAAACATTGCCTTCTTGGAATACTTTCCTTTGATGGTGGTGATGCTTTTATGTGGGAAGCTTTTGGCCAACAGGTGGGTGGTCTTTCATGTAGATAATCAGACAGTGGTGCCATTGGTGAAATTACAGAAGGTGAAAGATGAAAAGGTTTCATGATTGTTGAGAATCTTTCCCTTGAGCTGTTTGAAATTCAACATTTTCTTCAAGGTGAGATATGTTCCAGATGTGGATAATACTGTAGCAGATGTGCTATCCTGTTGACAGTGGCAGAGGTTCTGTGGGCTTGCGCAGGGTGCAGACCAAATGAAGACCACAATGCTGTGGGATCTGTGGCTGTTGGGCAAATGCTAATTTTGGATTTAACTGAGAAGTCAGTGGTGGTCTCAACCAGAAGGACTTACAAACAGGCTTGGATTGATTTTATACATTCTAAGGCATTTAGGAGAGAGGTGAGCTTTTTGAATTTTGTGCCTCAGCAAGCGGATGCATTGCAGTTTATCATGGAGCAGAATGACCTGGGTTTAACCTTGGTGACAATATTTGGTAAGATGGCAAGCATTCCCTTTTATGGCAAGTGTTTCTGGGATATGATTTGATGTAAAGTAAGGTTTCTAAGGGGAAATTGGCTGGGTTGGCTAGAGATGGTGGTGCTTGGTGTGACCAGAGAAGACCGATATATGGCAAATTGCTCTGTGACATATTAACACAGAATCTATTTATTTTCTGCATGGTAGGATGCATTGTTTTCCTTATGCATGGTTTGGCTTTTTCATGGGGCATTCCAAATTTCTGAATTGGTGGGGTTAAAAGAAGAAATGGTTTAATGCGGACAAGCATAGATGTTTCAGCCAATGAGATTAGGATTTGGCTGGCTCATTGTATGATGGATCAGTTGGGTATGGACAAGGAGGTGATTTTGAGAAAGAGTTTTGCTGGGTTTTGTTTCCGGTTGCTAGATGGATTGCTTTTGAAAAACATGTGGGTAGGCATCACAACATGTTTTTGTTCATTAAGATGGTTCTCAGTTGACAGCATTTTAGGTGGTAGGTGTATTACACCATGCCTTGAGTAGGTTGGGTTTACATCCCACAGATTATGGGACACATTCTTTTAGGATTAGAGCTGCAAGTGAAGCACAACAATGAGGCATGGTTGAAGATAAGGTTAAACTTTTAGAAAGATAGAAATCTTGTTGTTACAAGTGCTATGCACATTTCTGATTTGGTTGAGTTGAGATTTTCATTAGGCCATGCATATGCTAACTGCCTGTTTCTTTTATAAATTGTACAGCCTGCCCAAGCAGCTGTAGTTGTTCTATTTGGATTATGAACCATTCTTTGGTTCGTTGGGCAGTGAAGCAAGCAGAGTCCTGAATTACAGCAGATAACATGGCCTGTGTGAGGCAAAGGTGGTTGTTTGATAGTGGGGAAAAAAGTGGGATGGGATGGGGCAAGCTAATGGGTATGCTTTCTAGACATCTGGTTGGGGACATTGCTTTAATTTGCTGGTGATACATCTGTGAGAAAATGATCTGTTGGCATTCCCTGATATAGAATTTTTGAAAGGCCATGAAATTGGATTTGTCAAGAATAAATCATTGTTGGTCGGAGACACACATTCTCTGGAAGGAACTGATCCAAAGGAAAGGAGCGATAACAGAGGAAGGTGAACAGAGAGGTGAAAGGGGTTTGCAGCACTGTAGGTATTTCAGTTCTGAAACATCATGAGATACTGCAGGAGGATATGTCCCTTTTCAATTAAGATGGTGTGCATTTGTCTATGCTGGACACAAAATATTACCTTGTGGAGCTACAGAGTAACTGGGTGAGAAGTTGTGGGATTAGGGACTCGGCTGGGTTTGCAGTGGTAGTTTTCTTGTAAGGGTGGGGCAGGAAAACACGTTGTCCTTGTGTGCCATCTCACCCAATCACAGATTGCCTGCAAGACAGCAAATGTGCTAAGTATCAGCCTGTGTTCCAGTAAACATTAAATGCAGGCTTCAAAATGGGAGCTCTGTGGAATATGAAAAGGGTGGAGCATGTCATATGATGTATCATGCAAGGCTTAAATCAATAGCACCAAGACATGCTTCAATACATCAGCACCATGCTCCACTACAGGGCTTCTTCTTTTTCTGAGCCTGAAGGGTTATAAAAAGGTAAGCCTTGCATAATGGTGTCAACACTCTGGGGGTCATTACAGAAGACAGCCAGCACACCGCCGCCACCATGGAATTCCACCACGGTCATTATGACCCAAAGGCCGGAATCCGCCAAAATCCAGACACCCCCACAAGTCTGCCACACCAAAGGTCAGTGATAAACTGGCGCTAAGAAATCCTCCACCGTCACGCCAACAGGAATACGCTCACGCTATCACGACCCACGAATCCACGCGGCAGTCTTTCAACCGCGGTATTCCATTGGCGGTACACACTGCTGTGCTCAAAATACACACACACTTACAAAACACATCCACATTGGACAATTCGAAATACATACACCTGATACACATACACACACCACTCCCACACACCAAATACAATATAAAACACCCACCCACATCACCCACAAACCCCTATGACAACAATTGCGACTGAAGGCCACAGAGAGACACCACCATCTACAAACGAACATCCACAGGCACTCAACACCATCACCCACATAACATCCAGGCACCTCACACAACACACCACTAAATATCACCCCACCCATCACAACACACACAACCCCAAACATCACCCACACCACCCCATGGCATGGCAAAGACACCCCAGGTTCTCTGAGGAGGAGCTCAGGGTCATGGTGGAGGAAATCATCCAGGTAGAGCAACAGCTATTCGGATCACAGGTGCAGCACACCTCCATAGCTAGGAAGATGGAGCTATGGCGAAGAATCGTGGACAGGGTCAACGCAGTGGGACAGCACCCAAGAAATAGGGATGACATCAGGAAGAGGAGGAACGACCTACGGGGGAAGGTGCGTTCCGTGGTCTCAAGACACCACACCGCGGTACAGAGGACTGGCGGCGGACCCCCACCTACTCCCCCACAACTAACAACATGGGAGGAGCAGGTCTTGGCTATTCTGCATCCTGAGGGCCTCACAGGAGTAGCTGGAGGAATGGACTCTGGTAAGGCAAATCTTTACTACTATATCCCCCACCCTACCTGCATGCCATCACATACCCCCACCCTCGCCCTCACCCCCATCACTCCTACTCCTCACACATGTCCCAATATCACAAACCACCCATCCCACTACCAAGCCCTGCATGCAACACCAAAGTATGGACACCCATCACCAAAGCATGGCCACTGCAGATACCCATACACCCCCCTAACCCATCATCACACAAGGTCCTACACAGGAATGCAAGCACTGGGGTACACGGTCACCCACCCATTGCACACCATGGCACACACAGATGCAATAATCATGCTTTTACCCCATGCAGGACCCCTACCCAACGTCACCGGACAGGAGGGTCCAGACATGTCCACTCCACCCACAGAAGAGGCCCACAGTGATGACAGCAGCTCTGTCCAACTGGATCTAGACGACCAGTCAGGCACATCTGGGACCTCGGGACAGTCGGTTCCCCTCACACTGGCACAGGCCACTAGAGAGCTTCCCCCTTCTGGAAACACCAGCACAACACCCACCCAGCGGGCCCATACCTCTGTCCCCAGGACACGTCAATCAGCAGGGTGTCCACCACTACAGGGAACCCAGGCTAACCCTCCACCCCAATAACAACAGGGACCTGGGGGCAGTGGCAGTGGGCACACGGTTCAGGGGACAGAGGCCCGGGAACACAGGGGAATTGGGAGGGCTGCTGTGCGACAGGGTGAGGACAGGCTCAGGGAACCCACTCTCCACGAGGCCCTCTCCAACATCATGGGAGCCTACCACCATTCCCAGGAGACAATGGCAACGGTACTGGCCAAGTTTCAGGAGACCCAGCGGCTGCAGGAGGAACAGTATTTGAGCTTCAGGGGGGAACTCAAATCCATCAATTCCACCCTGGGCACCATTGTAGGGGTGCTGAAGGAACTCCTCAACACCAGGAGGCACACTGTGGCACAAAAAGGGGCCCCTGACACTAGCCTGGACGATGAACTGCCCACCACCTCCATCGGCGCTAGTGGACAGGAGGCGCCGCCACAGGACGACCACACCAGCACCCCACCCCCTGCAGAGGGAGAACCACCCCGCAAACGGTCCCTGAGATCCAGGACAAAGATAGAAAACAATGCCAAGACACCCACCAAGAAATGAGACCACCCTTATTGTCATCCATTTGTCCTACCTTGTCACCCTGTCCATCCTTAAACTGCCCCAGCTCCACTTCCTATGCCCCTTTGTACAATGCACCTGTGAGACTAATAGACTAGACTCTGCCATGGACATTCCTCCACCATCACCACTCACCATTTTACAACCCCCTCCAATATTAAATAAACTCCCTTAAAGCACAAAACAATCTGGAGTCTGTCTGTGATTTTGAAATAGTGTATTAGCAATTACAGTGCCAAAATGCTCTTTCAAATGTAATATCAACATACCTATGTCACACAGCTCCAGTCCATGAGGAAACAAAGCAGATGTCACACAGTGGGACCCACATCTGTGAAATCGTAAGGGAAAGTGATAACTCAGTGACCATACACTGGGTGAAAATGACAGACAGTAGAGAGGTAGTAGATTTAAATTAGATGTAGCAAGCAGATTTATCTTCTTACCTGTGTCTCACTGAAAGTATTGCAGGATCACCGTGTTCCTGTTGTCGATGTCCTCTTCTTCTGCTTCCTCGTCTTCACTGTCCACAGGCTCCACAGCTGCCACAACACCTCCATCTGGACCATCCTCCTGCAGAAAAGGCACCTGTTGTCGCAAAGCCAAGTTGTGAAGCATACAGCAGGCCACAATGATCTGGCACACCTTCTTTGGTGAGTAGAATAGGGAACCATCTGAAATATGTAGGCACTGGAACCTGGCCTTCAGGAGGCTGAAGGTCCACTCTATAATCCTCCTAGTTCACCCATGGGCCTCATTGTAGCGTTGCTCTGCCCTTGTCCTGGGATTCCTCACTGGGGTCAGTAGCCATGACAGGTTGGGGTAACCAGAGTCACCTGCAAATGGCGAGGGACAACTGTTAGACACACACTGACTCATAGGTACATCCACAGACCCAGACAACTATTCCCACTGATTTGGGTCCAGGTGCTCACCTAATAGCTACATCCGGTGCCTCTGTAGTTGCCCCCATCACAAAAGGGATTCTGCTATTCTGCAGGACAGGATGTAAGAATCATGCACTGACCCAGGGAATTTTGCATTAACATGGGAGATGTACTGGTCTGCCAAACACACCATCTGCACATTCATGGAATGGTAATTCTTCTGGTTTCTGTACACCTGTTCACACCTGCGGGGGGGACCAAGGTCACATGTGCCCCATCAATGGGACCTATGATGTTGGGGATATGTCCCAGGGCATAGAAATCACCTTTCACTGTAGGCAAATCCTCCACCTGAGGGAAAACGATGTAGCTCTGCATGTGTTTCAGCAGGGCAGACAACACTCTGGACAACACGTTGGAAAACATAGGCTGGGACATCCCTGATGCTATGGCCACTGTTGTTTGAAAAGACCCACTTGCAAGGAAATGGAGTACTGACAGCACCTGCACTTGAGGGGGGATTCCTGTGGGATGGCGGATAGCTGACATCAGGTCTGGCTCCAACTGGGCACACAGTTCCTGGATTGTGGCACGATCAAGCCTGATCACATGTCTTTCCTCCATTGTCGATAGGTCCACCAGCGGTCTGTACACCGGAGGATGCCGCCATCTCCTCACATGCCCCAGCGGACGGTGCCTATGAAGAAGAACAGCGAGCACAGAGTCAACCAACTCTGAGGTACGTAAACACAGCTTACTCTGAAAATATTCATAAATCAAAATTTGCCTGTATGAGTGTTTAGGCAAGGCCTAGGTATGTGTGCTGCAGTAAAAAATAAAGCCATGTGGGCCCCTGAAATGGCGGCTGCCTGACCTGTAAGGTGGGACAAGGGGATATGAGGTAACTGTGCTGGCGTTGTACACCGTCGCTGTAGGCAGTCGAAGACCGTGGCGCAATTCTGCATTGGTTAACATTGGACCCTATGGGTCCCAGGAGCCAATGACGATGTACGACGGCGGTGACAGTTCGCACCGCTGCGGACGTGACCACCATTTTCTGTCTGTTCAATCACTCGATACCTGATCTTCGACAGGAGAGGACCTACACTGCAAGTGCTGCTGTGACCTCAGTCTGGAAGAGACAATGGTTTGTGTGTCTTGGGAAAGGGCCCCTGCCTTCAGCACAGAGGAGTTGGAGAAACTTGTGGATGGGGTCCTCCTCCAGTACACGTTACTCTACGGTCCTCCAGACAAACAGGTAAGTACACTGTGAGCATGCTGTATGGGCAATGCCTGTGTGGAGTGGATGAAGGATAGGGGGGGTGAGAATGAGGCGTGCATGAAACGACGGTGAGTGTATGTGCGTCATGGCAGGGTAGGGATGCGGGCCAATGATTGTGACGGTGCAGTTGGTAATTACTTCTCTTTTTTCCCTGTACAATTCCTGTAGGTCAGCGCCCACCAGAAGGACATCTGGTGTGCCATCGCCAAGGTAGTCCGGACCCTGGGGGTCTACCACAGACGGAGCACCCACTGCCAGAAAAGATGGGAGGACATTTGCCGCTGGAGCAAGAAGACGGCAGAGGCCCCGCTGGGGATGGCCTCCCAACATGGGAGGGGTGCCCGTCGCACCATGACCCCCCTGATGTTCAGGATCCTGGCGGTGGCGTACCCTGAGTTGGATGGGCGCTTGAGGGCATCACAGCAGCAACAAGGGGGTGAGTACACTCTCATTCTGCTGATTCAGCACACATTGTAGATGTCTAGGGGGGAGGTGGGCTGTGGGTTCTCCTAGGCCAGGCGAGTTTGCTAGTTAAGTTTCCTTCTTCAGGCAGGCCCTGTGGTACCCCACCCCTCCTGTGTACAGTGCCAACTACACCTAGTCAGGCTCCTTTGCGACATCCATGTGTGCAGAAATCGGCCATAGCCTTGTAAGCCATGTCCCAGGGATTGAATAGTGGACCCCAAGTGCACGGCGTAGTGCAGGGGGCTTCTGTGTCTGTCGTGTCTGCCAACGGTAGCGATATTGCATGCACTGAACATGTCTTTCTTCTGTCTCCCTCCCCACATTTTGTGGTCTCCCTGTACTTGTGTGCATTAGCATCATCAGGCGGAGGAGCAGTGGCACTGGAGCAGGAGGGAGCTGCATCCCACATGGCCCTGGAGGGCTACCCTACGGACTCCGAATTCACCAGTGGGACGGAGGGCGAGGGGAGCTCCATGGCAGGGACAGGAGCTGACACCAGCGAGACGGACTCCTCCTCTGATGGGAGCTCCCTTGCAGTGGCGGCCCCATCTGTGCCCCCCACATCTACAGGTACAGCTGCCACCCCCCCGTACCAGCACTGCCCTCCCAGCAGCGCCTCAGCCTTTGCCCTGTGCCCGCTCACCCAGGAGGGTGGGTATCACCTTCGCCCCAGGCACCTCAGTCCCTGCCCCTGTCACCCCTGCTTCCCTCAGTGAGGAGGCCATTGACCTCCTCAGGTCCCTCACTGTTGGGCAGTCTATCATTTTGAATGCCATCCAGGGTGCAGAGAGGCAGTTGCAACAAACCAATGCATACCTAGAGGGCATTCACTCTGGTCAGGCAGCCTTTCAGCGAGCTTTTCAGACTCTGTCCTCAGCACTGATGGCAGCCATTGTCCCTGTCTCTAGCCTCCCCCCACCAACTTCCTCCACCCAGACCCACACCCCTGTACCTCAGCCTATCCCAAGCACACCATCAGACCAGCATGCACACACCTCAACACACAAGGGAAGCTCTGGCAAACATAAGCACCACACATCCCACAGGCACTCACGCAAGCATCACACACATTCAGACACACCAACATCCACTGCCTCCACTGTGTCCCCCTCCTCCTCGTCTCTCTCCTCCCGCCCTTTCTCGTCTCCATTCACACCTGCTTTCCCTACATCCTCATACACTACGTCCATCACCAGCACACACACCACCACACCCCGCTCACGTGCAGTCACCACCCCCACTACCATTCACACATCCCCTGGGTCCTCTCCCAGTGTGTCTGTGAGGCCACCTCCCAAGGTACACAAATGCATCCACACACCCACCCAACAGCCATCCACCTCACGACAGCCTCCAGCCCATGCACCTTCACCCAAAGGCACCAAATGTACACCTCCTACGACCACAACCCCCTCCAGCTACCCATCCCAGTGTTCCTAAGAAACTTTTCCTGGCCAGCCTTGACCTCTTTCCCTCACCTCCCCCACCCCTTCAGTCTCCTAGGGCCCGACTCTCCAAGTCCCAACCTAACACCTCAGCCACAACATCGGCGGGACCAGTGGTGCCAGTAGTCACCGGATTATGGAGTGCACCAGGCAGCAGGGCAGGAAGTGTGGCAAGGAGCCATAGCACAGACAGTCCCCCACCTGTCAAGCATAAAAAGTTGGCCCATGCCTGGCGGGAGAGGGGAAAGAAACCAGCCACCAAACCCGCTCCCAGGGGTACAGTTGGGAGTGAGGAGACAGCTGCAACACCATCCAAGGTGGGGAAGGGGCACAGTAAAACCAGCAAGTCTGGGAAGATCAGCACGGCGGACAAGGCCACCAGCAGCCACACTGCCCAGGAGAAGACCGCCAGCAGCCCCGCTGCCACAGACAGGACCGCCAGCAGCAGCCCCGCTGCCCAGGAGGCGACCGCCAGCAGCCACACTGTCCAGGAGAAGACCGCCAGCAGCAGCCCCGCTGCCCGGGAGGTGACCGCCAGCAGCCCCGCTGCCAAACACAGGACCGCCAGCAGCAGCCCAGATGCCCAGGAGGCGACCGCCAGCAGTCACACTGCCCAGGAGAAGACCGCCAGAAGCAGCCCCGCTGCCCAGGAGGGGACCGCCAGCAGCCCTGCTGCCACAGACAGGACCACCAGCAGCAGCCACGCTGCCCAGGAGGCGACCGCCAGCAGCTCTGCTGCCAAAGACAGGACCGCCAGCACCAGCCCTGCTGCCCAGGAGGCGACCGCCAGCAGCCACACTGCCCAGGAGGCGACCGCCAGCAGCCCTGCTGCCAAAGACAGGACCGCCAGCAGCAGCAGCCCCGCTGCCCAGGAGGTGACCACCAGCAGCCACACTGCCACAGACAGGACCGCAAGCAGCTGAACCGCTGCCCAGGAGGCAACCGCCAGCAGCCCCGCAGGCCAGGACAAGACCGTCACCAGCTGAACTGCTGCCCAGGACACCGCCGCCAGCAGCCCCGCAGGCCAGGACAAGACCGCCACCAGCTGAACCGCTGCCAAGGACACCGCCACCACCAGCTGAACTGCTGCCAAGGACAGAGCCTCCAAAAGCACCCCTGCCAAGGACACCGCCACCACAAGCACCGCTGCCAAGGACACCGCCGCCACAAGCACTGCTGAACAGGACTAGACCGACATCAGCACCGCTGAACAGGACACCACCGCCACCAGCACCGCAGGCCAATGAGCGCCAAAAGCTCTGACGCTACTGAAGCCGCCACGAGCAGGATGAAGGACTCTGGGCACCAAGCCCCCTCCAGTACCAGTGGAGTATCCCATCCACTACCTCAGCCCTTGGCAGGATGAAGGACTCTGGGCACCAAGCCCCCTCCAGAACCAGTGGAGAGATACATCCACTAGCTCAGTCCTTGGCAGGACAAAGCCCCCTCCAGAACCAGTGGAGAGATACATCCACTACCTCGGCCTTGGCAGGATGAAGCACTCTGGGCACAAGGCCCCCTCCAGAACCAGTGGAGAAAGGCATCCACTACCTCAATCCTTGGCAGGATGAAGCACTCTGGGCACAAGGCCCCCTCCAGAACCAGTGGAGAAAGGCATCCACTACCTCAGTCCTTGGCAGGATGAAGCACTCTGGGCACAAGGCCCCTTCCAGAACCAGTGGAGAGATACATCCACTACCTCAGTCCTTGGCAGGATGAATCACTCTGGCACAAAGCCCCCTCCAGAACCAGTGGAGAGAGACATCCAGTACCTCAGTCCTTGGCAGGATGAAGCACTCTGGGCACAAGGCCCCCTCCAGAACCAGTGGAGAAAGGCATCCACTACCTGAGTCCTTGGCAGGATGAAGCACTCTGGGCACAAGGCCCCCTCCAGAACCAGAGGAGAGATACATCCACTACCTCAGTCCTTGGCAGGATGAATCACTCTGGCACAATGCCCTCTCCCGAAACCAGTGGAGAATGTTATCCACTTGAGAGACTGTGGCTTTGCACTCCCCAAGATGCAGCAGTGGGCAAACCACCCACTGTAGAGACTTGTGAGACTGTGGCTTTGCACTCCCCAGGATTGAACAGTGGGCAAACCACCCACTGTAGAGACTTGTGAGACACTGGCTTTGCACTCCCCAGGATTGAACAGTGGGCAAACCACCCACTGTAGAGACTTGTGAGACTCTGGCTTTGCACTTCCCAGGATTGAACTGTGGGCAAACCACCCACTGTAGAGACTTGTGAGACTGTGGCTTTGCACTCCCCAGGATTGATTGAACTGTGGGCATGGAGCCCCCTCGTAGATCCGGCATCGTGCACTCAACCGGCTGAGGTGCCCCCCCCCTTCCCTTCCCCCCGAGGTGCCTGTTTTTTTTCTAACTGATGCCCCTGCAGTGTTCTCTCCGACTTGTTCGGGTATTGAGTGTGGGCCTCGGCCATGCCTTTTGAGCCCAGTGATCCACGGACTATGATGGTGGAATCCCTTGGACTTGTGTTCTTGGTGTATATAATTGTATATAATATAAATGTATATATTTGTAAATATTTTTTATGTATGTAATTGAATATATCACAATTATTCAACTCATTTTCTTTTGTCCTTGCATTCTTCAAGGGGGGGTTGGGGGTGTAACTGTGATGTATCAATATGTGTTAGAATGTGTGTTGTAGTGGGTGAGGGTGGGGTTGGGGGTGTTGCGTGTGTGTGTCACTGTTTTTTCCCTCCCCCCTCCCCTGTGTCGTAGGTGCAGTACTCACCGTTGTCTTCGCCGACGGCATTCGTGCTCCTGGTAGAGGAGCAGGAAGATAAAGGCTGGCAGAATCTGGAGCTCCGGTTCCATGGCGTCCTGGTTCCTCGTGGGGTGTGTAGAGGTCAGCGTTTTCCCTTCGAAGTCCTGTTTCCGCCATGTTTTTGTTCGTGGTGAATCCGCCCCAGAAAAGGTGGCAGATTGGTGGGTTGTAATAGTGTGGGCGGTACATTGTCCTCCGCCTGTCTGTCGGTGGTTACCGCTGCGGTGTTTGTTTGTAACGCCGTGGCGGTCGGAGTGTTAAAGTGGCTGTCTATGTTGGCGGTTTCCGCCACGGTCGTAATTCCATTTCTTTTTACCACCAGCATGTTGCCGATTTTACCGCCGCTTCAATACCGACCGTCAGGGTTGTAATGTCCACCCCGGCTGCCTGTCAGTCATCAGACTTGAAACCAGGTAGTCCAGCACAGATGTATTGCATTTTAAATAAAGGGCAAACGTGTTAATGGGGCTTGTAGACCAGGGGGATGTGGGCCAGTGCTCTTTGTCACCAGCTGCTACTGCTCAGCAGGTTGACACTCCCTTCCTCACACCAATACTGAAATAATTGGTGCTCAATAAACACTGTTTTGATAGTGTTTGACAGTGTTAGGAAGCAGAATTGTTGGTCAATTTAAATATAATAATTTGGGAAGCTTGTAGCTTGGGTCAGGTGGAGAAACAGGGATTAAAAGGCAGGGAAATTTACAGATTTAAGGCTAGTACCATTAGCCTTCCTCCTATAGCTCCCATATCACCTCCTTATCATCCATTTGCAGATGCACAATGTTCTCCTTTTTAGATGAAGTTACATGGTCTCGTTCCATGCTTCCAGGTGCACAGTCTGCCTCTCTGCTTTCAGTTTTTGTGGGCTCCTCCACTTCTTAGTGCCCAGTCTCCTCTTTGCTTCCAACAGCATATTCACCTCCTCCGCATAGTAGTGTATTATATACTCCTTCCACTTACAGATTCACAATCTTCACCATTCGGCTCTATAGGATTCCTCTCTGTCAGCAGGTGGGAAGACTCCCTTCACAGTCTATCCTGCCTTTTTCAAACACAAAGCTTGCTCTTCTGTTGCCATTGACACAGGCTTTTCTTCCAATTCCAGTTGTTGTCTCTCTCTCTACCTCTTCCAATTTCAAGGCTTCCTTTCTCGGCTTCCAGGAGAATGTAATCATAGAGCCTGATTCACAAAGGTAAGCTTACCATTTTCAGGGTAGTATATTTACCACTGCCAATCTTTTTATGTGTGGAGTCTCTCCCACGAGTGCATAGACTTTACAGTGGTAAAGATAGTACTTGTAAAGTTACTTTGTGAACTGCAAAAACCTACACAAAAGTGTAAGTTTATCTTTGTGAATCTGGCTCATGATGTTCCTCTAGGTGCATAATATCCTACTCTTCCAGTTGCATAATTCTTCCCCTTACAGGTGTACACTTCCTCCTCATCCACAAGAGCATATCCTGCCCATGCTCATTCTCTCACTCATCTATGTGAACAATCTCTCCCTTTTCCACGTACTCAACCCAGTTCCTCTCCAGGGGCACAGTCTTCTCCACATTAAGAAGCTCTGTCTCTTCCTCATTCAGAGGAATATTCTCCTCTTCATCAAGATGCATGGTGTCCATATTTTCCAGTTACACTTTCTCTTTATCATCCAGATGCAGTCTCTCTGTGATTCAGACTCCCCGAGCAATGGCTGTCTGCACTGCACAATCGTCCTTTGAGGTCACTGGACACTCGATCTCCAAGAGAGGGTTCCTGTACCTGGTTTAGAAGCACAAATTGACTAATGGAGAATTAACACAAACAACGGGTTTCTAAAAGAATGTATTCTATATTTTGACAGCCAGCACAAGTAAAAGGCACAATCAGTGAACACTAAATAAAGTAAGCATACTTGTGAGTACAAACTCAAGCATTATTTACAGCCCCAGCGCGTGCATCCCTACCTAGCAAAGCATTTGTGAGGTCTAAAAAACCTGAGGCCTGTTACTGTGAGGAAGCACATATAATATCATTGCATCTCAATGTAAGATCCCAGGACCAAGAACGCCTCATCTTCCATGCAGATTGTAAGGAAATGCCTCTTTTTGCATGAACATCCTCAAAGGTATAGGGTGATGCTGCTGCTTTTTCCTATCTGAGAGTGTGCTTAGTCCTTCTATCCAGATCTCTGGGCCAGTGCTCTGACCCTTAAAAGTGTAATATTTGATTGACTCAAATCTAATTGTCACACCGTAACTTACTTATGAGTCTCTGGTATGTGGTACCAGAGGTACCCAGGGCTTGTAAGATAAATTGTCCCTCCTAGCTGTAGCACTTAGTGTGCCACTCTGAGTGTGACCAACATGCCCCCAGCCTGCTACTGCAAACTGGTAGAGCAGTTTAAAATCTGTTAACTCTACTCTGTAATTTAAACTGATAACAAAGTTCACATCTTCTTTTTACATACTTCATTCCTACAGCAGGCCTATTGAGTCCAAAGGCAAGGTGCTGTATATTAACAAGCATTTGCAATGCAATAGGTCTAGCTTTTCTGAGAGTTACAGCTATTGGTGTTGTAAATGGAAAAGAGAACTTTTTTTTGCCACAAAAAAACTGTCATGCGTGCCTCATAATTTGGTCCTTTCCTGCTACAGAATTCCATAGCTGCATTGTTAGATAAAACAGCCAGGGAACTTTGTTTTCGATTTCAGCACAGAAGAACTAAACTTTCCTCTCTTGAAAAGGCTTTGATAGATCACTCTGTCAAACATGGGGGCTGCATAATTCACAGCGTGTTACTGATAAGCATGAGTGCTCTGTGGTATTCTATCCCACCGATTGATGGTCCCGGGGATGCCAGCTCTGAAACCTCGGCAGCTACATTGAATCCAGCGCACATCTAGAGATCGGTAAACGTACCCAAGAGTGAGAAGCGCTCTGTCAGGGTCAGCAGTACAGAGCGGGCTGCTGATAGGAGGCACCACCCCACACCTGCATTTGCTTCCAAAGATAAAGACATGTGGCCAGCAAAGCCACCTTTCAGCAGAGGAGGCCAGCAACGCGGCGAGAACAAAGTCACCATTATTGTTCCAGCTGAATTTCACCACAGCAAGCAACACTGCAGAGCTATTTACCAAAGGGGGTATTAAACCAGCGGGACCGATCCAGCAGGGAGAGACCACATTGGCAGAGCCTGGGTGAGAGGCTGGTGGTGGAAAAACAGAAACCTCTTCGGTAAACACAGTGGGGTCGTCCTGTCCTTTAGATACGATCCACGCTCAAAATGAATATGTAATGTTCCAGAGTTGCCTGTGCTCTGCAGGAGTCTTGAAAGCGGTATTGAGCGCGAATGATAAACAATGAGAAGTACCTGGTAGTCATGCAAAGCGCTCCAATACAACTGATTAAGTTCACACTGTGTAATAATGGAAAGCAGCATGTAGCATGAAACATAAACAACGTGAAGTACATTGTAGTCATGCAAAGTGCTCCAATACTGCTGAGAAGCTCAACCTAAAAATTAAAAAAAAGTAGTACAGAAACCATGTGTAAAACACAGACGCTGCGTATGTTAATAGTAGTTGGCTGGTGATGTCGAGGAGGGTTAAACACTGGAAAAAGAATGGCAAATTAATGCTTTTGACAAATAATTTTAAAAAGCACGTCCACAAATTAATGAAAGTGTTGGGTGTGACATGGGTGTGGTTAAAGCCCACAGAATAGATCAGAACAGGTCAGAAGCACTTGCATGCTCAACCTAAAAAATAAAACCTAGGTTTTTATACCCCTTCACAGTAAAAACACCCAAACTGTAGTTTTTACTATAAAAAGTCTAGTAGCTCCATTGGGGAGCACAGGGCTACATACTGACATCTCTGTTGTGGTAACTCCTGAATGAGACTACAAGAGTTGATACTTCAAGGTATCAAAATAATCCTTACAATAAACCTGACCTGATATAAACATCAAATTTAATGCAACTTATAAGTATAAGTGAACTTTAGAAAGTTGCAACTCTGTTGCTCATGTTTTCCAGTGGTCATTCTCAGATGCTGCTCACAAGACAGCCTTCGGTCATCCTGTGGAGAGATGTGAATGACTCAGAAAAAGAAAAAACTATTAGCCTTGTGTTGGAAGAGGTGTTACCTCTCCCTGGAAGGAAGTTACACGTGGGTCTGAGCCCAAAGAGAGAGCTTTGAAGTGCAAATGATGGACACACACAAGCCGGGTTGCTCTTTTCTTCTGGTAGAGAAGTTAGTGACGGGGACAGAAAGGAGAAAACAGTTGCCAAAATAGTTTCTCCATGAGTGTGTATCCCTCAGACAGCCACATTTCTAGGGTGGGCTACTAAGCTCCACACACAAAGAGAGGGGTCCTGCCATCTTGGGAGTAGGCAGAATGTTACACTTTTGAATAGGCAGATCCCACACTTTACAGGAAGCCGTCATCATGCAGAAATGGATGTGCCAGCTCATTAGCAAATGACTTGCATGACCCAAGCGCACTTTCTGGGAATAAATATGGCACCCCTGGCACCCATCCCTTAGATCACATCAGCAATGGAGGTAAGGCCCAAGAAGGACTAACTTGGTGATCTCTGGACATGGCAAGAGAGGCTGCAACAAACTCAGGGCTGAATCTACAACTTCTTTGGCTAGCAAAAGGAGGACTGTGTCTGTGGTGCTTGACTCATGGAAAACACATGCTCCAGATAGAAGAGGTGAACTTCCTGTTACAGCTACAGGGCCTCAAAAGCTGATTCCTGGGGGAGTTCCCACATTATAATACAATATTGTCCAAAGGGAATGGGAGTGGGATCAGGGGGTGCTTAAGATGCAAGGGTGCCTGGAAAGTTGACACTCAAGGTTGCCAGATGCCGCTGAGCATGCTCACCATAGAATTTACTCTGGGACAGAGAGTCACTCTCTAAAAATGAGCATGAAAAGAAGTGGCTACCCACCTGACCTGCTGCATGGTCTCCAGTTTGTTACCTCAGTGCTGAGAGGATTTTGAAGACCCAAAATACGGTCCTGGCCGAAAACACAGCCTCCACTATTCCCTGATATCCAATAACTCATACATTTTCTACAGAGGTTGTCACTGTCCATACTAAAGGCCACAATCCTTTCCCAGCTCTGAAGGCATTCCACACACACGAAGGGAGAAGCATGGACATTCCAAAGTGGACAGTCCACAGAAAATGAACCACACTCCATAGAGAGCTCATATTTAAAACATGTAGGGCCATATTTATACTTTTTGACGCAAAACTGCGCTATCGCAGTTTTGCGCCAAAAAGATTAGCGCCGGCTAACGCCATTCTGAAGGGCCATGCGGGCGCTGTATTTATTGAATGGCGTTAGCCGGCGCTAGCAGACCGGCGCTGCCTGGTGTGCGTGGAAAAAAAACACGTACACCAGGCAGCGCCGGCGTTGGGGAAAATGGCGTTAGGGCGTCTTAAAATGGGGCAAGTCAGGTTGAGGCAAAAAAATCGCCTCAACCCCATTTGCGCCATTTTTAACGACGCCATTTACATGACTCCTGTCTTAGTAAAGACAGGAGTCATGCCCCCTTGCCCAATGGCCATGCCCAGGGGACTTATGTCCCCTGGGCATGGTCATTGGGCATTGTGGCATGTAGGGGGGCACAAATCAGGCCCCCCTATGCCAAAAAAAAAAATGTAAAAAAAAAAATGATACTTACCTGAACTTACCTGAATGTCCCTGGGATGGGTCCCTCCATCCTTGGGTGTCCTCCTGGGGTGGGCAAGGGTGGCAGGGGGGGTCCCTGGGGGCATGGGAGGGCAGCTGTGGGCTCATTTTGAGCCCACAGGTCCCTTAACGCCTGCCCTGACCCAGGCGTTAAAAAGAGGCGCAAATGCGGGGTTTTTTGCCCCGCCCACTCCCGGGCGTGATTTTTGCCCGGGAGTATAAATACGACGCATTTGCGTCGCAGTCATTTTTTTAGACGGGAACGCCTACCTTGCATCTCATTAACGCAAGGAAGGTGTTCACGCAAAAAAATGACGCTCATTCCTCATACTTTGGCGCTAGACGCGTCTAACGCCAAAGTATAAATATGGCGTTAGTTTTGCGCCAAATTTGCGTCGAAAAAAACGACGCAAATTCGGCGCAAACGGAGTATAAATATGCCCCGTAGCATCTAGCATGACACACCTTGTCCAAGTACACAGTCTCCTCCTCATACAGGTGCACAGTTGTCTTTCTCCAAATGGAGGATGATGGGAAATCTTCCTGGCGGTGAAACCATCTGAACCAATCATGGAAGTCTGGAGCTGGGAAAGGAGGATGTTGGCTCCCTTCTTTTGCTACCAGCCGAGCTGCGGTGGTGAAATTAAAGTAATATAGATGAGCCCCGACATGCGGCATGGATGAGACCCAACATGCGTTAAGTTACAGGAGTCTGGAAATTTGTGAACTGCTGAGAATGTGTTGAGCCGTGGCTTGCAGCCGTGTCTCCTGCTGGGTGCTGTGCACTGGGCATGTCGCTGGCCCAGCCTCATTATTGTTTAGGGGTCAGTTCATGGGGCAGGAACTGGAGCCGGAATTGAAGTGACTAATTAAATGCACATTTAGGAAACCAGGGGCACAAATTGCATTGATCGGATTAATGGACTAATTACTGGTGCTGCAGAAGCTTACAGGAATTTGTGAAATGGGTGAGTGTCTCATTACCTTTGTGTCCCCTCGGTTGTGAACAACAACTAGGGCTCTGGTGCTCTGTCAAGGGTAAAGGCTTTTGACTCTACCCTCTATCTCCCCTGCCTTATTTCAGACTCAATTTCAGAATGTGACCTTGCTTCTGTAGTGAAATCTGTCTGGCCTGGAAAGTCATTTTTGGTTCCGGGCCAAATCACTGTAGGGGCAGATAGCAATGTGGGGCAATAGCAGAGTTTCTTTGATAAAAAACAATAATACCCCAAGGATATATCTATAAATATATATATATTGTTGGAAAATGGGTTATTGGTATGGGCAGGTAGGTACCTACACTTAGCAATAGGACACTAACCTCCACTTAGGTCCAGTTAGGTCTCAGTAAATGAAACCCAGCTCAACCCTTGGCAGCTTGGCAACGAGTGACAGGCCTAACTTAGGAGACAGAGTGTAAAGCATTCAAATATCACAAAACAGTAATTAAATAAAACACAGGAAACAGTTGAAAAATACAAAACCATTTTTTTTAAAAGAATAGATTATATTTTTATCTTTAAAATGACACAAAAACGAATAAAATCGGATGAGGGGAACCAGAGATATTAATTTAAAAAGAATTATTGTTTTCTAGCGCCTAGAAACAAAAAGCGCCAATCTGGTCAGCTGGTCGCACTTCGACCGGGGCAAAGTCAAAGTTTAAGGCCGAACGCGATGGAGCCCAGCTCGGCTACAGCCAGCAGCAGACCTCGGTCAAAAGTTTACCTTCGCACTTAGTCGTTTTTCTGAAGATTTTCTTCAGCGGGACGAAACTGTCAGTTCAATCCGACCTCCTGGAACTCTTCTCCGGATACGCATTGCAGGAGTCCTCGGTGGAGATTTTTACCTTCGGACTTAGTCGTTTTTTCGAGGTGAAAATCCTTCGACCGCGGTAAACCTGTATCTTGATCCGACGTCCTTGGAGCCCTCCTCGGATACGCTGGCTGGGAGGTCCCGGTCAACTTTCTACCTTCAGACTTAGGGGGTCATCACAACCTCGGCGGTCTTTTTTGAAGACCGCCGAGGGACTGCCATGCGGAAGACCGCCAGAGGTGGCGGTTTTCCGCTCTCCCTATTATGACCGTTGGCAACTCTTTGTTCTTTTACCGACGGAGAGACGCCAACAGCCATACTGGCGGGAGGCGGGGAAGTGGAGGTTGCTCCACCGCCACGCCAACAGAACACCGCTGAGCGAATCACGTCCTGTGATTCGCCGTGGCGGTGTTCTGTTGGCGGTGTGGTGTCGGCGGAGATGCCCCCATGGCTCCCGTCCCCGCCCGCAGGATCGTCGGACCAGGTAAGTCGATCGTCCGTGAGGGTAGGGGGGTGTTGTGTGTTGTGTGGGTGCATGGGGGTGTGCATGTGTGTATGTTGAGGGGTTGTGTGAGTGAGTGTATGCCTGCGGGGGTGTTGTGTGTATGGGAATGAGTGCGTGTATGTCTGTGGGTATGTCTGTATGGATGTGTGCTTGTATGTTTGAATGTGGGTGTGCGTGTCTGACTGTGTGTGTGGATGTAAGCATGTATGTCGGCGTGTGTGCGTGTAAGTGTGTAGGTGGTGCCTGCGTGCGTGTCGTGTGGGTATGGGTAATGTGATGTTGGGGGTCGGGGTGGGGAGGGGGGTTCTGCCACCTTTGGGGGGGCAGGGGTGGTGGGGGGTGTAGGGGAGGGAGTCGGGGTGGGGGTGGGATAGATCCCTATCAGTGCCAGGGAAGGAATTCCCTGGTACTGATAGTGCTTACCGCCATGGATTTCATGGCGGTTCAAACCGCTGGAAATCCACGGCGATAGGCTGGGTCCAAATACCGCCGGCGGTATAGTGACGGCTGCTGGGCTGGAGACCCAGGTCTCCAGCCCAGCGGTCGTCTCCGCCCTGGCGGGCGGAACGGAGAACCGGCGGATGACCATGGCGGTAACTGACATGGTCATAATTCCCCAAAGTAAGACCGCAAGCCTGTTGGCGGTCTTACCGCTGGTTTAACACTGACCGCCAGGGTTGTAATGACCCCCTTAGTCTCTTTTTGGGGGATTTTCTTCACCGGGACGAACCTGCAAATCAGGCGGGGTCGCGGTTGAGGCAAGCCGGCTAGAGTTGCCGCCGCGGGTCGGTCCCTCTATGGAGCTTTTTTTCAAAAGTTCTCCAAACTCCTCCAAACTTCTGGATCTTCTCCCAGACGCTCTTTTAAGGTTATTTTGGGGTCCACAGCTCACCCCAAGGTTCCAGAAGCTCTGAGATGATCCTTGGGGGTGTGGACTACAACTCCCAGAATGCATCTGGTGCAAACTACTATTGGCCACTGGACAGTGGTCAGCTGGTTAGTTTCTTCAGGAGTTAGTGCAGGGGACTCTGGTTAGCAATTTTTCACCTGTAGCAAACAGGGAGTCCCTCCTTGAAACAGTTGAAGCCAGGCAAAGTCCTTTTTGTGGTGAAGCCCAAGTGTGCAGCTAGTGCATTCCTTCAGAGTGCAGGGTCCAGGTGCAGGCTAGGGGTCCAGCAGGGCAGTCCTTCTTCTCCTTTGGTTCTTCCTTGTTGGAATCTGATGAGGATCTGAGGTGTGGGTGCAGGTCTGCCAGTTTTATCCTTGCTCCTGGGTGAAAAACAGGGGGGTCCTGATTCTCCAATAAGGTGCAGGGTCCTTCCCCCTGTGATGACCACTTCCTGGGAAGCGTGGCAAAAATCAATCCCAGGAGGCAACATTCCTCAAAAATCCATCATGGCTGAAAGTGATTATTGGAGGTTACATCTGGCTGAGCCCACCCACTGGTGTGGCTAAAAATCATAAACACACCCATCTCCTGCCCTCTCCTTATCTAATCAAGCGGGCACCTAGTTGTAGGATGTGGGGGTGTTGCTGGGTTGCTCCTAATGTCCTTCTCTGCCTTTGAAGAGCAGTTTGGCAGCCCTCCCCCTTCCTGCCTCACCATCTGTTGAGGGGAGATCCCCTCCCACAGGCACATCTCTTTGTGTGAAGCCAGGCCACTTCACACCTCATCAAGGCAGCCTGGCCAGGCCGCCAGAGGCTGGCCAATCACAGCACAGCAGCCAATACAATGCAGGGCTAAAGTTGGCAACTTTTCAGGTAAAGTTTAAAACTCTTTACCTGAACAAGGTATATTAAATCCAACAACTGGAAGTTGTGGGATTTATTATAAGAATTAATTTGATACCAAACTCTAGTATCTGTCACTTAAGCGGACTTTTATAATTAAAACAAAGTCTCCCCATTCTAGCATATGAAGGCCATTCACTACAATGAAGGAAAATGAATTTGGCTGTTTTTACCTCACCAGGGTTCATTAAACTATTTTTATAAGGTCCCAGCTTATAGTTACATGACACCAAGCCCTAGGGGCACATAGGGCACACCTTAGGGGTGACGTGTATGTAAAAATAAGGTAGTTTAAGACTTTGGAACTACTTTTAATTCCAAAGTCGAATTTGTATATAACTTTAATTTAAAAGCAGCCAGCAAGGCAGGCCTGCCTTTAAAATGACACTGGGAACCTCAGCAGTACCTATGCTGGGGTCCCTAAACCTACATGCCCTACCAAATACTAGGGACTTATAGGTAGGTTGACTTAGACAATTATAATTAGCCTAATTTGCATATCCACTTTACACAGAGCACTGGCCCTGGGACTGGTAAGCAGTACCCAGGGCACAGCCAAGAGTCAGTGACCACCAGTACCCGTCCAAGAAGTGTGGGGGTGACCAGGGCAAAATGGAGGACTTTCCTACACTGACCCCCCAGTTGAAAGGTGATGGGTACTAACCTACACCCTGGTAGTCCTCATCAGCTAAGTGGAAAAACCTGGAAAAGCCATCTGCATTGGCATGGGCAGTCCCAGGTCTGTGCTCCACTGTGAAGTCCATCCCCTGTAGGGAAATGGACCACCTTAACAGTTTTGGGTTCTCCCCCCTCATTTGAATCAACCATCTGAAAGGTCTGTGGTCAGTTTGTACACGGAAGTGAGTGCCAAACAATTATGGCCTCAACTTCTTTAGGGACCAGACCACAGCAAAGGCCTCCCTCTCAATGGCACTCCATCTTTTCTCTCTGGGGAGTAGTCGCCTGCTGATGAAGGCAACTGGTTGATCTTGGCCCTCTTCATTAACTTGTGCGAACACTGCCCTAATCCCTTCCTCTGAAGCATCTGTTTGCACTATAAACTCCTTGCTATAGTCAGGGGCCAGTAACACTGGTGCTGAACACATAGGCCCTCATTCCAACCCTGGCGGTCGGTGTTAAAGTGGCGGCTAACCCGCCAACAGGCTGGCAGTTAAAAAAATGGAATTCTGACCCTGGCGGAAACCGCCAACAGAGACCGCCACTTTAACACTCCGACCGCCACGGCGGGACAAACAAACAGCGCGGCGGTCACCGCCAACAGACAGGCGGGAGTCAATGTTCCGCCCACCCTATCACAACCCACCAATCCGCCACCTTTTCCGGGGCGGTAGCCCCGCCGATAAAAACATGGCGGAAACATACATTTCAAACCGAAAACGCTCACCTCCATACACCCCACGAGGAATCTGGACAGCATGGAACCCGAATTACACATCCTACCAGCTATTGTATTCCTGCTCCTCTACCAGGAGCACGAGCGCCGGCGCAGAAGACAACGGTGAGTACTGCACCTACGACACAGGGGAGGGGGGAGGAGAAAATATTACGGGGAAACACATACGCGACACACCCACCCCCACCCCCACCCACTACAACACACACATCAATGCATAGCAATACATCACTGTTACAACCCCCAAACCCCCCCGAAAGAATGCAAAGACAAAAGGAATAGATCATAAACAGTTGAATATATTGGATTATTGCCTTATAAAAATATCATACATTTAAAACTAATATATACATAACTATTAAAAGTCCGATAATTCTAGCTGTCATTGTCCGTGGACCACTGGGCCCAAATCACATGGGCAAGGCCCACACAAGATACCTGACCTAAACGGAGAGAACACAGCAGGGGCATCAGATAGAAAAACTACAGGCACCTCAGGGGGAAGGGAAGGGGGGGCACCTCAGCCACATGAGTACACGACGCCAGATCCACGAGGGGCCTCCATGCCCACTGTCCCATCCTGGGGAGTGCAAAGCCACAGTCTCACAAGTCTCTACAGTGGGTGGGTTGCCCACTGTTCCATCCTGGGGAGTGCAAAGCCACAGTCTCACAAGTCTCTACAGTGGGTGGGTTGCCCACTGTTCCATCCTGGGGAGTGCAAAGCAACAGTCTCACAAGTCTCTACAGTGGGTGGGTTGCCCACTGTCCCATCCTGGGGAGTGCAATGCCACAGTCTCACAAGGCTCTACAGTGGGTGGCTTGCCCACTGCCATATCCTGGGGAGTGCAAAGCCACAGTCTCTCAAGTCTCTACAGTGGGTGGCTTGCCCACTGCCATATCCTGTGGAGTGCAAAGCCACAGTCTCTCTAGTCTCTACAGTGGGTGGCTTGCCCACTGTCCAATCCTGGGGAGTGCAAAGCCACAGTCTCTCAAGTCGATAACAGTCTCCACTGGTACTGGGGTGCTTTGTGCAGCCCTGCCCGACACAGATGCGGGCCTGCCCCTTCCACCAATGGGCCAGTGGTGCTTGAGATGAAGGGCCCAGTTCAGCGGTGCTTGAGACGGCGGTGCCCAGCAAAGCGGTGCTTGAGATGAAGGGCCCAGCGGAGCGGTGCTTGAGACGGCGGTGCCCAGCGGAGCGGTGCTTAAGATGAAGGGCCCAGCGGAGCGGTGCTTGAGATGAAGGGCCAAGTGGAGCGGTGCTTGAGACGGCGGTGACCAGCGGAGCGGTGCTTGAGATGAAGGGCCCAGCGGAGCGGTGCTTGAGATGAAGGGCCCAATTCAGCGGTGCTTGAGATGAAGGTGCCCAGTTCAGCGGTGCTTGAGACGGCGGTGCCCTGTTCAGCGGTGCTTGAGACGGCAGTGCCCTGTTCAGCGGTGCTTGAGACGGCGGTGCCCAGTTCAGCGGTGCTTGATTGAAAGGGCCCAGTTCAGCGGTGCTTGAGACGGCGGTGCCCTGTTCAGTGGTGCTTGAGACGGCGGTGCCCAGTTCAGCGGTGCTTGAGACGGCGGTGCCCTGTTCAGCGGTGCTTGAGACGGCGGTGCCCAGTTCAGCGGTGCTTGATTGAAAGGGCCCAGTTCAGCGGTGCTTGAGACGGCGGTGCCCTGTTCAGCGGTGCTTGAGACGGCGGTGCCCAGTTCAGCGGTGCTTGAGACGGCGGTGCCCAGCGGAGCGGTGCTTGAGATGAAGGGCCCAGCGGAGCGGTGCTTGAGACGGCGGTGCCCAGCAGAGCGGTGCTTGAGATGAAGGGCCCAGCGGAGCGGTGCTTGAGATGAAGGGCCCAGCGAAGCGGTGCTTGAGACGGCGGTGCCCAGCGGAGCGGTGCTTGAGATGAAGGGCCCAGCGGAGCGGTGCTTGAGATGAAGGGCCCAATTCAGCGGTGCTTGAGATGAAGGTGCCCAGTTCAGCGGTGCTTGAGACGGCGGTGGCCTGTTCAGCGGTGCTTGAGACGGCGGTGCCCTGTTCAGCGGTGCTTGAGACGGCAGTGCCCAGCGGAGCGGTGCTTGAGATGAAGGGCCCAGCGGAGCGGTGCTTGAGATGAAGGGCCCAATTCAGCGGTGCTTGAGATGAAGGTGCCCAGTTCAGCGGTGCTTGAGACGGCGGTGCCCTGTTCAGCGGTGCGTGAGATGGCGGTGCCCTGTTCAGCGGTGCTTGAGACGGCGGTGCCCAGTTCAGCGGTGCTTGATTGAAAGGGCCCAATTCAGAGGTGCTTGAGACGGCGTTGCCCAGTTCAGCGGTGTTTGAGACGGCGGTGCCCTGTTCAGCAGTGCTTGAGACGGCGGTGCCCAGTTCAGCGGTGCTTGATTGAAAGGGTCCAGTTCAGCGGTGCTTGAGACGGCGGTGCCCTGTTCAGCGGTGCTTGAGACGGCGGTGCCCTGTTCAGCGGTGCTTGATTGAAAGGGCCCAGTTCAGCGGTGCTTGTTTGAAAGGGCCCAGCGGAGCGGTGCTTGAGATGAAGGGCCCAGCGGAGTGGTGCTTGAGATGAAGGGCCCAGTTCAGCGGTGCTTGATTGAAAGGGCCCAATTCAGCGGTGCTTGAGACGGCGGTGCCCAGTTCAGCGGTGTTTGAGACGGCGGTGCCCTGTTCAGCAGTGCTTGAGACGGCGGTGCCCAGTTCAGCGGTGCTTGATTGAAAGGGCCCAGTTCAGCGGTGCTTGAGACGGCGGTGCCCTGTTCAGCGGTGCTTGAGACGGCGGTGCCCAGTTCAGCGGTGCTTGATTGAAAGGGCCCAGTTCAGCGGTGCTTGAGACGGCAGTACCCTGTTCAGCGGTGCTTGAGACGGCGGTGCCCAGTTCAGCGGTGCTTGATTGAAAGGGCCCAGATCAGCGGTGCTTGAGACGGCGGTGCCCAGTTCAGCGGTGCTTGAGACGGCGGTGCCCTGTTCAGCGGTGCTTGAGACGGCGTTGCCCTGTTCAGCGGTGCTTGATTGAAAGGGCCCAGTTCAGCGGTGCTTGTTTGAAAGGGCCCAGTTCAGCGGTGCTTGTTTGAAACGGCCCAGTTCAGCGGTTCCGGCCCAGGCATGGGTGTCACTCGCCACCTGGCATGTGGCTGGCAGGGCCTTTCTGCCCATCTGTCCGTTGGCTTGCGGGGCCCTCCTGGGCTGCCGTACCGGGCCTCTGGGTTTCCTCCTGCACACCTGGGAGGGGGCTGGCGGGGCACTCCTGGGCAGCTGGCCTGCTGCCGGACTTGTCGGGCGTGCTGCCCTTCCCACCCTTCCCTGGTCGTCTGTGGCCCTTTGACCCCTTTGGCGGTGTGCCAGGTGGCACCCCACTTCCAGATGGAGCCAGGGTAGGGATTTTGGTCCCTGGTGTCCGTGGCCTCTCGCGCCGGGCACTGCTCACTTTTGGGTGCTTTTCCGGGGGTGGGCTGGGCGTGCCTTGGCTCCTCGCCGGAGTTGTTGCCCTTGAGGGTGGGGGACTCCACAGTCCTTGGACAATAGTCCTGATAGGTCCTGGTTTGGTGGTGGCTGAGGTGCTGATTGCAGTCTTATGAGATGGACGGGGTGGGGGAGTTGTTGGAAAGAGGTTAAGGTTGGCAAGGAAAAGCAATTTGGAAAGAGAGTGACGGGTAGGTGTAGTGGGTATGGGAGTGGAGGAAGAGGATGTGGTTGTAGGAGTGTGAAGTCTGGTGTCTTTGGGTGCAGGTGCTTGGGCTGGAGGCTGTTGTGAGGTGGATGGCTGTTGGGTGGGTGGCTGTTTGCGTTTGTGTGGTTTGGAAGAGGGGGTGACAGACACACTGGGAGAGGACACAGGGGACGTGTACATGATAGTGGGGGTGGTGACTGCACGTGTGCGGAGTGTTCTGGTGGGTGTGCTGGTGATGGACCTAGTGGCTGAAGATGTTGTGCATGCAAGTGTGAGTGGAGACGTCACAGGGAGGGAGGAGGGAGACGAGGAGGAGGGGGACACAGTGGAGGCAGTGGCTGTTGGTATGTCGGCATGTGGATGTTGCTTGTGTGAATGCTTGTGTGATGTGTGGTGCTTATGTCTGGATGAGCTTCCCTTGGGTGTTGAGGTGTGTGCAGGCTGGTCTGTAGGTGTGTCTGGGATAGGCAGAGGTACAGGGGATTGGGTCTGGGTGGAGGAAGTTGGAGGGGGGAGGCTAGAGACAGGGACAATTGCTGCCGTCAGTGCTGAGGCCAGATTGTTGAACGATCGCTGATGGGCAGCCTGACCCGAAAGAATGCCCTCCAGGTATGCATTACTCCGGTGCACCTCCCTTTCTACACCCTGGATGGCATTCAAAAGGGTAGACTGCCCAACAATGATGGTCCTCAGGAGGTCAATGACCTCCTCACTGAGGGCAGCAGGGGTGACTGGGGCAGGGCCTCAGGTGCCTGGGGCGAAGGAGATGCCCATCTTCCTGGGTGAGCGGGCATGGGGCGAAGGCTGAGGGGCTGCTGGGAGGGCGGTGCTCGTGCGCTGGGTGGCGGCTGTACCTGTTGTTGCAGGGGGCACGGATGTTGCCGCCACCACAAGGGAGCTCCTTTCAGAGGACGAGTCGCTGCCACTGACATCAGCACGAGTCCCCGCTGTGGAGCTCCCCTCGCCCTCCGTCTCACTGGTGAAATCCGACTCAGTTGCATGGCCCGCCATGGCCATGTGAGATGCAGCTCCCTCGTGCTCCGATGCCACTTCTCCTCCGCCTGATGATGCTGATGCACACATGAACAGGAAGACCACAAAAAAGGGGGGGGAGAAATGAAGACATGTTGAGTGCATGGATTACCGCTACCGTTGGCGGACAAGACAGACACAGAAGCCCCCTGCACTACGCCGCGCACTTGGGGTCCACTACGCAATCCGTGGGACATGGCCTACAAGCCTATCGACGACAACTGCACACATAGATGAGACAGGGCCATGGATACCTGAACTTGGCACCCTACAGAGGTGGGGGGCGGGGGCACAGGGCCATGCCTTACGGAGGGGCCTAGCCTACAGAATTCGCCCTGGCCTAGGGAGACCCACAGCCCTCCTCCCCCACCCAGACACCTCCACTGCGCGCAAAGTCACCAGAATGAGACTGTACTCACCCCCTTGTGTCTGCTGTGATGTCCTCACGCGCCCATCCAAATCGGGGTAGGCCACCGCCAGGATCCGGGACATCAGGGGGGTCAATTGACGACTGGCACCCCTCCTACGTTGGGAGGCCATCCCCAGCAGAGCCTCCGCCGTCTTCCTGCTCCCGTGGCGGATGTCCTCCCACCTCTTCCGGCAGTGGGTGCCCCATCTGTTGTGGACCCCCAGGGTCCGGACGTCCTTGGCGATGGCACGCCAAATCGCGATTTTCTGGTGGGCGCTGACCTATGTGACATGTACAGGGAGAGAAAAATTGTCATCACCTTCTGCATGCTCAATGTGAGTGGCCCCCCATCCCCACCCTTGCCATGTGGCACATGCTCTCATCTGTCGTCTGATGCATGACTCAATCGCTCCCCTCCCCACCATCTTTCATCCACCCGACTCAACCCAGGCATTGCCCACAAAGCATGGTCCCAGTGTACTTACCTGTTGGTCTGGAGGACCGTAGAGCAGCGCATACTGGGGGAGGACCCCATCCACGAGTTTCTCCAATTCTTCAGAAGTGAAGGCAGGGGCCCTTTCCCCAGTCACAGCAGCCATTGTCTCTTCCAGACCGAGGTCACAGCAGCACTTGCAGTGTAGGTCCTCTCTTTGTCGAAGATCAGGGATCGAGTGATTAAGCTGATAGAAAATGGCGGTCACGCCCGCGGCGGTGCGTACCGCGACCGCCGGCGCACATCATCATTGGCTCCTGAAACCCATAGGATTCAATGTGAACCAATGCAGCTTTGCGCCGCGGTCTTCGACCGCCTACCGCCACTGTGTGCCATGCCAGCGCATTGACCTCACATCCCATTGTCACACTTCACAGGTCAGGCAGCTGCCATTTCAAGGGCCCACATGGCTTAATTTCTACTGCGTCACACATACCTAGGCCTTTCCTCAACACTCATACACACCATTCAATGCATAGTGAATCGTGTTGTGTGCAAGCTGTGGGAACGTACCTGTGGGTTGATTGACTCTGTGCTCGCTGTTGTCCTTCCTAGGCACCGTCCGCTTGGCAATGAAAGGAGATGGAGGAATCTTCCCGTGTACAGACCGCTGGTGGACCTGTCGACAATGGAGGAACGACATGTCATTCTGACATACAGGCTTGACCGAGCCACTATACATGAACTGTGTGCCCAGCTGGAGGCAGACCTGATGTCACCCATCCGCCAACCCACAGGGATCCCCCCTCTAGTGCAGGTGCTGTTAGTACTCCATTTCTTAGCAAGTGGGTCATTTCAAACAACAGTGGCCATATCATCAGGGATGTCTCAACCTATGTTTTCCAAGGTGTTGTCCAGAGTGTTGTCTGCCCTGCTCAAACGCATGCAGAGCTACATCGTTTTCCCTGAGGTGGGGGATTTGCCTACAGTGAAGGGTGACTTCTATGCCCTTGGACATATCCCCAACATCATAGGAGCCATTGATGGGACCCATGTGGCTTTGGTACCCCCCAGAGAAAGTGAACAGGTGTACAGGAACAGGAAAAGTTATCATTCGATGAATGTACAGATGGTCTGTTTGGCAGACCAGTACATCTCACATGTTAATGCCAAGTTCCCTGTCTCTGTGCATGACGCCTACATCCTGCGCAATAGCAGCATCCCGTATGTGATGGGGCAACTCCAGAGGCACCGTGTGTGGCTATTAGGGGACTCTGGTTACCCCAACCTTTCCTGGCTATTGACCCCAGTGAGGAATCCCAGGACCAGGGCAGAGGAACGCTACAATGAGGCCCATGGGCGGACTAGGAGGGTGATCGAACGCACCTTTGGCCTCTTGAAGGCCAGGTTCAGGTGCCTCCATATGACAGGTGGATCCCTAATGTACTCACCAAAGAAGGTGTGCCAGATCATCGTGGCCTGCTGTATGCTTCACAACCTGGCTTTGCGCCGCCAGGTGCCTTTTCTGCCAGAGGATGGTCCAGATGGTGGTGTTGTAGCAGCTGTGGAGCCTGTGGAGAGTGAAGAAGAGGAAGCCGAAGAGGACGACATAGACAACAGGAACACAGTAATAGAGCAATACTTTCAGTGACACACAGGTAAGAGTACACACCGGCATATTACATTTACTTAAAGACTCCTACCTCTCTACTGTCTGACTTTTTCCCCCAGTGTATGGTAACTGTGTTGTGACTTTCCCTTCCGTTTTCAGAGCTGTGGACCCCACTGCGTGACATCTGCTTAGTTTCCCGATGGACTACAGCTGTGTGACAGCGTTTTTTTGGCATCACTATGTGAATAACAGTTTTGGCACTGTCATGTCTAATACATTTGTTAAAATCACAGACAGACTCCAGATTGTTTATGTGCAATAAGTGTGTTTATTCAAGTGCTCTAATTTGGATGGGTGGTTGCAAATCGGTGAGGGGTGATGGTGGAGGATTGTTCATGGCAGAGTCCAGACTATCAGGTTCACAGGTGCATTGTCCAAATGCCTGTGGGAAGTGGAGCAGGGGCAGTTGAAGGTTGGACAGGGTGACAATGTGGGACAGTGGGATGACAATCAGGGCGGTATCCTTTGCTGGCGGGGGTCTTGACATGTTACTCTGTCTTCTTCCTGGATCTCAGGGCCCGCTTGCGGGGTGGTTCTCCTTCTGCAGGGGGTGGGGTTCTGGTGGCCTGTTGGTCTTCTGTCGTGCCTCCTGTCCACTAGCGCCGGCGGAGGTTGTAGCCAGTTCTTGGTCCATGCTAGTGTCAGGGGCCCTTTGAGGTGCCACAGTGGTCCGCAATGTGGAGATTAACTCATTCAGGGCCACTACGATGGTACCCATGGCGGTACTGATGTTTCTCAGTTCCTCCCTGAACCCCATATACTGTTGTTCCTGCAGAAGCTGGATTTCCTGAAACCTGGCCAGGACCGTCGCCATCGTCTCCTGGGAGTGGTGGTATGTTCCCATGATGGAGGAGAGGGCCTCGTGGAGAGTGGGTTCCCTAGGCCTGTCCCCCCCCTGTCGCACAGCTGCCCTCCCAGTTCCCCTGTTTCCTTGGGCCTCCGTCCCCTGGATCGTGTGCCCACTACCACTGCCCCCAGGTCCCTGTTGTTGTTGGGGTGGTGGGTTAGCCTGGGTTCCCTGTAGTGGTGGACACACCGCTGATTGACGTGTCCTGGGGACAGAGGTATGGGCCCGCTGGGTGGGTGCTGTGCTGGTGTTCCCAGAGGGGGGAAGATCTGCTGTGGCCTGTGCCTGTCTGAGGGGAACCGACTGTCCAGAGGTCCCCGATGGACCGGGCTGGTCATCTAGATCCAGGGAGACAGAGCTGCTGTCATCACTGTGGGCCTCTTCTGGGGGTGGAGGGGACATTTGTGGACCCTCCTGCGCGGTGACCTGGCGTTCGGGTCCTGCAGGGGTATAAAAGTATGGTTATTGCTTCTGTGTGTGCCAATGGCGTGCAATGGGTGGGTGCCCGTGTACCCCAGTGCTGGCATTCCTTTGTGGGGGCTGTTGTGACGGTGTTTTGGGGGGGGGGGGCTGATGGGTACGTGCATTGGGCATGCTTTGGTGATGGGTGTCCATGCTTTGGGGCCGCATGCAGGGCTAAGTTTTGGGATGGGTGGGTTGTGATGGTGAGACATTTGCAAGGGGTAGTTGTGAAGGGGGTGAGGGTGGGGGTATGAGTTGGCATGCAGGTGGGGTGGGGGGGATGAAGTAGTGAAGATGAGACTTACCAGAGTCCATTCCTCCGCCTACTCCAGCGAGGCCCTCAGGATGCAGGATGTTCAAGACTTGCTCCTCCCATGTTGTAAATTCGGGGGGAGGAGGTGGGGGTCCGCCGCCAGTCCGCTGTACCACGATGTTGTGCCTTGATACCATGGAACGCACCTTCCCCCGTAGGTCGTTCCACCTCTTCCTGATGTCATCCCGATTTCTTGGGTGCTGTCCCACAGCGTTGACCCTGTCGACTATTCTGCTCCATAGCTCCATCTTCCTGGCAATGGTGGTGTGCTGCACCTGTGTCCCGAACAGCTGGGGCTCTACTCGTAGGATTTCCTCCACCATGACCCTGAGTTCAGCATCTGAGAACCTGGGGTGTCTTTGAGGTGCCATGGGGTGGTGTGGATGATGTGTGGGGTGGAGTGTGTAGTGATAGGTGGGGTGCTATTTAGTGGTGTGTTGTGTGAGGTGCGTGGAAGTTCTGTGGGTATTGGTATTGTGTGCCTGTGGATGCTTGTTTGTAGATTGTGGTGTCTCTCTCTGGTCTTCGTTCGAAATTTCTGGTCGTAAGGGTTTGTGGGTGATGTGGGTGTGTGTTTTATAATGTATTGGGTGTGTGGGAGTGGTGTGTGTATGTGTATCAGGTGTGTGTATTTCGAATTGTCCAATGTGGTAGTGTTTTGTAGGTGTATGTGTATTTCGACCGCAGCGGTGTGTACCACCAATAGAATACCGCGGTTGAAAGACCGCCGCGTGGATTCGTGGGTCGTAATGGCATGGGCGTATTTCTGTTGTCGTGACGGTGGAGGTTTGGTCATTGCCAGTTTATCGCTGACCTTTGGTGTGGCGGACTTTTGTGAATGGCGATATTTTAGCGGTTTGCCTAGTGTGGGTCAGAATGACCGTAGCGGTTTACCGCGACCGCGGCGGTGTTATGGCGGTCTTCTGTCTGGCGGTAAGCGCCTTTTACCACTGAGGTTAGAATGACCCCCATAGTCTGTTTTAGAGGTGTCAAAAGCTTTCTGACACTCTGGGGTCCAAATGACCTTCTTGGGCTGTTTCTTGGAGGTAAGCTCAGTCAGAGTGGCCACTATGGTCCCATAATTCTGAACAAACCTCCTGTAGTACCCAGTCAGGCCAAGAAAGGCCCTGACCTGAGTCTGGGTTTTAGGAGCCTCCCAATCCAGGATAGTCTGGATCTTGGCTTGGAGAAGTTGTTCATGGCGTCCACCAACAAGGTGGCCCAGGTACACAACTGAGCTTTGCCCTATCTGGCACTTGCTTGCCTTGATAGTCAGGCCTGATTGAAGCAAGACCCGAAGCACTTCCTTCAGGTGGACCAGGTGGTCCTCCCAGGTGGAACTGAATACAGCTATGTCATCCAGATAAGCTGCACTGAAAGATTCCAACCCAGACAGGACTCTATTCACCAACCGTTGGAAGGTGGCAGGAGCATTTTTCAGACCAAAGGGCATCACCTTGAACTGAAAGTGGCCCTCCGGGGTGGAAAATGCGGACCTCTCCTTAGCTCCTGGACTTAAGGCAATCTGCTAGTGTCCTGAGGTCAGATCAAATGTGCTCAGGAATTTGGCAGCCCCCAACCTATCAATGAGCTCAACAGCACTAGGTATGGGGTGAGCATCAGTCCTAGTGAGTGCATTTAGAATCTCAATTACTTCTTCCCACCTTGGGGATTAGGATTGGGTGCCAGTATCACTGGACTGGACCAAGGACGGTCAGAGGGCTCAATTACCTTGAGCTCCAAAATCTTAGCCACTTCAGCTTTGATGTTGCATTTGACCTGGTCAGGCAGCCTGTACAGCTTGTTCTTGACAGGTAAGCTGTCACCAGTGACAACGTCATGGACACACCAATTGGTGAGTCCAGGGGTCAGGGAGAACAGACTAGCAAACTGCTCCAAAACTTTCCTGCAGTCTCTTTGTTGCTGGTCTGTCAACTTGGGAGATAGTACCATTCCCTCCACTGACCCATCTTGTTCATTTGAGGACAGGAGGTCTGGCAGAGGTTCACTCTCCTCCTCTTTCCCTTCGTCATGTCTGCCCCGTCCTGGTGGGATTTCAGTCTGTTGACATGCAGGATCCTATGAGGATTCCTGGGGGTGCCAAGGTCCACCAAGTAGGTGACCCCACCCTTTTTCTCCACAATTGGATAGGGCCCAGTCCATTTGGCCTTCAGTGCCCCAGGAGACATGGGCTCCAAAACCCACAACAGCTGTCCTGGGTGATGCTCAGGCATGGTAGCCTTCTGGTCATGCCAGAGCTTCATGAACTCTTGGCTGGCCTCCATAATAGTGTTTCTGGACCTTCCCATATCATAAATATATCATCGATGTATCGTGTCCAAAATATAATATGTTGGAACCATTTCATCTTTTCATCTGTCATCACCCATTGTGTTTCCCACCATCCCATAAACAAACAGGCATAACTCGGAGCAAAGAAACTTCCCATCGCCGTCCCGGTTGTTTGTCTATACCATTTATCCTCATAAATAAAAAAAATATTTTCCAAACAAAATTTTAACATGTTCAGAAGTAGTTCAGAATGTTCCAATAATCTGATTGGTTTATCCCTAAAGAAATATTGACACGCCTGAATACCCTTCTCATGTGGTATACAGGTGTACAATGATACTACATCTATGGTTACCATAATGTAGTTCGTTTGCCAAGGGATATCTTGTATTTTGGTGAGAAAATCTGTAGTATCTCTGCAATATGAGCTTAGATTCAATACATATGGACTTAAGAAATAATCCAAATAAATGGAAACATTCTCCAAAAGACTGCCTCTAGCTGATACTATAGGACGGCCCGGGGGGTTTTCAATGTTCTTATGCATCTTAGGTAATAAGTAGAAACAAGGTGCCACTGGTTTCTGTACCAGTAAAAAGTTCTATGTCTATGGATGAGGGGATATATAGACAACAAAATGGGCGGGCCACATTTACTTTGTTAGACATGTATTGTAAGAAGGGCCAAGGAAGAAGACCGCAAAGGTTGAAACGCGTTGCCCTATGTTTCTGCTTTATGGAATTTTTTGAATAAATGATTTTGAATAAATGAAGACCATCATATTTTTGTAAGGAGTGCCAGACTTTGATTTTTATATATTGTGTTTTTGGAGAAATTTAAAATGGGTCCTGTGCCCATTAACTGAGCACCAACCTCGACAGGCGAGCCCTGGAAGGAACACAGGATTACCTTTGGCATATATATATATAATTTCATGACAACTATATATTTTCTTTAAATAATTGACCAATTGTTCCAGCAAACCTGTATTTAACCTGATGGCTCTGGGTGCGGGCCTGCAATCAGACAGTAATTTGAGGGCATCCAGAACAGTAAGCCCAGGGGTGGTTAGTCCTTTTTGAAAGACTCGTATTATAGATAGCTAACCCAAAATGCACTCTGAATATACAACTTTCCCGCTTCTCCCTGTAAAACTGAGGAGGGTAAGGTGATGTGTTATCCTCCAAGGAAAAATGTTGCCAAGCTGTACATGTTCAACATATTGGGACTCCAGGCAAATCAGTTAGGGCCTAATTTAGATGGTGGACGGGTTACTCTGTCACAGTGGTGACAGAAATGTCATCCACCGAAATCTAAAACCCATCATGTACTATGGGATTTAGATTTCAGTGGACAGGATATCCGTCACTGTTGTGATGGAGTAACCCATCCTCCAATACCTAAATGAGGCCCTAAATCTCCCTATAGCTTAAAAAAATGAATGTGTCCAGTGCTACCATGTCAACATTCCTCTCTGCAGCAACACAAGCCAGCACTTAACTTTTTCAGCCCTATAAGGCTTCCTCAGTAAATTGTAGTTTGCAGTGTATGGCCCAGTGAACTAAGTGGCCTTCATCTGAGTACATCCATCACACTTAAGAAGTTTGAATGAGAAGAAGATAATGGTTAAAGTTGGAATACTCTAAATAATGTCAGCCACTGGTAATTACAGTAACCACATTCCATTCCAATTATTGTTGACCAATCATACACATTTTTCTTGGTCCTTCTGTTTTTTCATTTCTCCATGGCTCAGGTCACACCCCATTTAATGCCTGCAGCCCACACTGAATTTTGGGAGTAGTAGTGCAGTAAGGCTCTTTTAGAACTCAGGTTGGATATCCCTGTCATAGCTTAGCTCCACGGTGTGTGCCTTATTTTGCAGTGTACCACATTTTATTTGTATTTTAGCAAGTCTGCTTTTACCTATTTTGTCAGCTGCTTCTTCTGGGAAGAAAAAGCTTGTGTGGCTCATTTAATCAACCTTGTACAACATGCAAAATGTACTCTTCGTCCAAGGCTGGTACGGAAAGTACATTACTTGCTAATACATGTTGCCAGCCCATGAGCCAGCTTCTATCTCAAAGACACAGCAATACATCAGAACTGCTTCTCAAACGACATATAGGTCGTTATATCAACTAATGAGGGTAGACCAACAACTTTGCTGCCGTTGGCACTGATATCTCAGTCTCCTGAGGAGATTGCCATCCGCATCACAGGTAAACCCTGCTATTTGATTCAGGGATGGGGTTGGGGCTAATCATTTAGGATGGGCCAGGCAGAAGGTTACAACCACTATGATCTCAGATTTAGACATAGGGTTATGGCAGGAACATCTAGACTCTCTAGAAATATGCACTGTTGTGGGGTTGTTTATATACTCCACTCTTGCTGTCGTGTGGGTTACTGTGCTCTGTTTCATCCGCCTAATTATTGCAGCACATGCTTTTTACACTCAAATACAATTGTTTCAAGAAATCCATTGAAGTCCATCTTGCATCTTGTGTTTCACCTTGGAGTGCATGAGTAACTAAGCGAAAGGGGAACAATCTGTTTCCATGACCTCCCTTAAAATTTCAGAATGTCATTTTGAGTTAGCTGTATTCACCTTTTGCCCCAACAGGTTTGTTGGTCAGGGTAAGGCACTGTGAGCTAGTCAGGAGTTAAGCCGACAGCTACTAAGCAACGCAGGTTGAACCCAGTCTCCCACAGTCGGTGTTGCTGTCACCCTAAATACACAGTCCTATTACCAAAATGGGAACCTCATAACATTTAATGTGTGGGCTAAAATCCCAGAAAAGCTAATGACTATTAACAAAACCCTAAATAATAAGCGATTTCCTATCCTTTTGGCTCAAAAATCATCTGTGCTTTATAACTTTTCTTGCAAAAGGTATATTGGAAGCCATCTTTTTCCAGTATTATTTGGAACAATCTGTATTTTCATTTGAATTTGCACCTGGAAACTTTTAGTTAGTATGGGAGTGAAGATCTCAATTTGGGAAAGACCTGTGCCTACCTTTTTTATTCAATGTGAATAATATAATGTATTTCCATTTAAAATGGTTTTATAATAAATAGACTTATTTTATTAGGGTTATTATTGATTTTTTAATTGTTTTCCCGATATTGGTACCAGGTTAGGTGCTCCTCGAAATGTCACATCAATGTCACATCAAGGGATGCCAAAGAGTCAATGGTCAAATGATGAATCTTCTTGTGATGTCATTTCCTGTGAAGTTAGATCATATGTTAATTATACGGGCATCTCATATTGCCTTTCTACGTTGGACCCCACAAATTCTAGAATCTGTCTCACTTGAGGATTTGTCCTGTGCAGCAAGTTGAGGCTACTCATGTGGAATAAATTTATATAAATGTATTTAAATTGTTATCATTTAGTTTGTCTGTCTTTATCATGAAGGTTGGTTAACAGGGTTCGAGTCCCCAGTGACCAGCTGCTTCTCGAGCAGCAGTCACCCTAAAAAAAGGAAGTTCAAGTCTAGAGGTAAGTCTTCACATAGCGAGTTGTGTAGGTGTTATTGCGTCATAAACTGCATGGACGACACTATCCACATGTATTTTTTCTGTAGAAAGGGTTCCCACGGTTTACCGGCATGACCTGTGTGCTTTTAAAAGTCAGTGTTATTGCTCCTTGTATTCCTGTGGGGTATTCTCGGCAAATTGTTTCCTTGAGTACTTTCTCTGCAAAAGCTCACATATTTCTGCTTATGTAGCCATCTATGTCAACATGTTACTTCAAATATTTCGATGCTCAGCATAAAAAAGTATGTATTTTCCAATATTAATGCAGACTTTCATGTGATAAAATGGCAACAATATTCAACCACCACAAAGTTTAGCAATCTCCCTGTAGACTCTTTATGAAAAGAGCAGACATTCTATTTCTTGTTGCTAGGGTGCTAGGAGGGGGTCATGCTTTTGAAGAGGTTCTTAATCACTTGCAATTATGTGAAAGTACTGACTACAAAAATAGCCAATATCTTGCTCAGGAGTGAGCGAGATGAAAAACCCAATTATGTGAAACTCGTGTTTGAAAGAAATGTAATTAGGCATTAATTGTGAGTGGCATTAATGGTATGCGCAAAATACTTTTGTTTGTTACCAATTCTGCAAAGGATTTTCAGGGCTCATTTTAACTCCTGACATTTTCTCTCAGAGGTTAGAGGGTAACGCCGGGACCCACTGAGGAATTGATAACAAGGAACCAAAAGAAACAATGTTGCATTTCGGAAATAATTAGCAGCAGCGAACACTAGGGTGAATCCTTACAATTCAGAGACGCTTTACACACTCCCTCTTGAAACAGAGTCACCTTCAAACTCATTTACTTTTGCTTAAATTGTAAGGCTTGAGTCATGTACCTATCCACACAGTGCACACAGACCATTGAGTAAACTGTCATCATATTTGTAACTGAGATGTACACTGAAATTCACCTTCGCCTGTATCACTTGAACATCTGGCTTTGGGCCAGAGTTTGGTGGACAGGTTACTCCATCACCAAGTTACGTATATCTTGTTACAAGTGTCATAGGATAGTTGATGCACTTATAGGTAGTCAGTCAACACCATTCCTGAGGTTACGTCATAGTGGTGTCCCTTGCAGTAACTGCCTAGCCTCATTGCCCAAATGCATGTGTGCTGCATCTCACAGCACACAAGTCATTGCAATTGTCCAAACAGTATCCAGGCATGTGCCGTTAGCACCGCCACACTGCACATAGATCACACTTTCACATGAGGCAGTCAACCCAACATCATGCGGTCAAGGTGTCCCCTGGGTGCATGGAACAATGAACTGAACAGGTGCTGGGGGAACAGTCACAGGCTGAGCCAACAATTACTCTGACACAACAATGTCAGGCACATGGGAATGGGGAAATAAACACACACATACAACACATGGGGTATGACTGCGAACATAATGGCAGATAATTCCACATCAATGGGTGGAGGATGGTGCATGGGCAAGCCCGGTGTTGGTAAGACTGCCAGTGCAGTGTTCCCTTTGCACTTAGCAGTATGAGTCACACATTGGGATGGCGGCTGGAAATCTGTCTGCTCATGGTAGCTCCATGGGGCACTTAGTAAACATTGTTGATGGATCAAATAGACTCCGTGCCAGTTTTGAGCTGCGTTGGGTCTAACAGGTCATGCTGCACTCAACCCTGCAAATCAGGCTTTGGAAAGGGCGAAGGGCCAGGGTATGGGACCTCTGCACTGTCCATACCAAGTGCATGAGCTGTGCAGGGGCACCCAGGGCCACACCACACCAACAACCATTTCATGGGCGTTACACCGCCATGCAAAGGCTAGTGGAAATGTGGAAACAGACCTGGAGGGTAGTGTTGAACGTAACACTGGTCTGGTGTCACAGGACAGATGCCATAGCCAGTCTGTAAGCTGCTGGAAACCTGCAAAGTCCAGACCATTGGCCCATGAGACATTCCACATTGACAACAGTTGCCACTACCACCTGTGCTGTTGGAGGCAGTCAAATACACAATGGCAATCAGCTGCCTCCTGGACTGATGCACATGAAATGAGGGACCAGAATGACTGCCTGCAGAATCACCTCTAACTTGCTTCAGGCCTTGACCTAAGTGCAACTCCTGTTAAATGGCCATGTCCATAGACTCATTTACCATCAGGCACTGTTACATACAGAATGATGCACACAGCAGAAATGTCATACCCATACTGCTCATCCCTGGGTTCCACCCTGTGCTTGTGTCAAATGAGCTGTAATGTCACTCATGTATCATAGTGCAAGGAGGGCTGCATTGTGGGGGAGGACATTGGTGTTTAGTAAGGCAAACACACCCAGTCAGGAGATGAAACAGAACTCTGCCAGGTCAATGAGTGTCATGCAATGCAGCACACAACCACAAAAAAACAACATCAGGAGCCATCAATGGCAACAAGAGCATAGTGTCCTGGCAATGCCATCCCTGGGGGGGTGCAAGGTCTCAGCACGGCATGGGTGTCTGTGAAACATGTAAGAATGGTGGTGCTGTGGTATGAGCACAGCAACACCCATTGCAAGTCCTCACCATGCAAATGGATGCAAAGGGAGGGTAGAACATGAAAAGATGGCATCAAGCCACAAAAAGGATAGGCAACACACTTAGAAGATATGACGCAGCCAATTGTGCCAACACGGCTTCCATTCATGTGACATGCTGTTGGGGAATAGTGCTGTAGACTGCAGCTATGATGTACAGTCACAATCCTTTGGAACTAAGGGGTGCATCATAGGCACCTAACGCCACAGGAGCATCAAAACTCTTACGCCAGCTGGAGGGGTGGCGTTAGCAGGGTGCAACGAGGAGGAATACATTTATACCTCCTTGTTTTTTGCTTTTCCAATGTGTGCTGCATTCTGCAACATGGATAGGAAGAGCAAAATGCCAGAAATTATTGTTTATGTGTGTGAAGGTGTCCCTTCCTGCACATAAACAATCATTTGTAAATGACGCTTTGGCTCTTCTGTGTGTGCTGCATTCTACAGCTCACACAGAAGTGCCAAAGCGCCATTAATGATTGTTAACGTGCAGGAAGGGACACCTTCATGCACATAAACAATCACACCCCTCAACGCATACATCCTTGCAGGCTGGTGCAAGGATGCCTGCATTGGCAGCTGAATTTTGTACCAGCCCGTGGGACAACACAGGAGTGCGCCGTATTCACTTACATATGGCGCATCCTTGTGTTACCAAAGTGATGCAGCGCTTCAAATTTTTGCACAGCACCACGCTGCACCACTTTTACATAAATATGGCCCTAATATGACAATGAGCCTCAAATATCAAGTCAGTGACATTACATGTCAACAGCCACAACACAGATAGACTGATTTTATACCATCTCATTGCAGAAGATGATGGCTCTCACATCCCACAGGCCCCACTTAGCACCCCAATAGTATGACCTGCCAGCACCGACTCAGCAGAGGACTCTGAAGACCCAGGCACCAGCTTTGAGAGGACAGTGGTAGGAGTCCAGCAGGAGAGATGGACAAAGAGGTGCGAGTGGGGATGCAAACTATAGCAAGGTCACAGACCTGGACATTGTAAATATTGCACATTAACACTTGTTATTAAACACCACCTACACAACTAGCATGTTTTTGTGTGTTGTGATACATCTACTATGCCTAGGAATTATGATATGTGTAACGTGTCTTAAGTCACAGAGTGTCAGTACAAGAGTGCATTAATATGTGGGTACATATCTACGCACATGGTACCTACATGATGAATGTCGATGCTGGTCTCATCCCCTACAAGCAATTCACTGAGTATGTAAAACATGTTGAACATACATGCTACACCCACTACATATGGCAGGAATGGCTGTGAAACAGTTCTCGGGCAATATCGTGGGAGTACCTGTAGAACACATTGATGTAAAACAGAGGAACTCGACCTCATCTGTAATTGCCACTGGTCAGTTTAGCAGGATTGGAATGAAATCTAGGCTGTTGTCAAATGTTCCACAGTGCCCAACATTCCGACACAAACCCCATACAATGACAGCTGAATTAACACACCTTCCTGTCCTATACGGGTCAACATAGTCACCTTGAGTGGTGGGTACACTGGATGGCAGATGCACAGACAAGTAGATGTGCTGTAGCTGCCAATGTGACAGCGCAATTGTAAGAAGGTGATGAACATGTCAAGAAAGGGATCTGGAGTCAGGACGGAATCCCTAGGATGACACACAATTTTCACTGTACACCCATGGGAAGACCCTGAGACCCAAGCATATGCCACATGAAGTAAGGGAGTACCCAACATGTTTTAATTAGATTTTAACAAAAGTAAAAAGTATTAAGAACACCTGTCCTAACCTATCCAACAAAACATAACCAACAACATACCCTAACTACTCTAAGCTACACCTACCTAACACATTTAACGACACACTCTAAACATTGGCCCCTCACCGCCCTTATATCACAAGACACATGCAGGACAACATATACTAAACTACACATATACTACCTATTACTAAACAAATATATATTTTTTGGTATATAAATATATAGTTTTTTAAATAACACATAAAAGCCCCATCATCACCCCGACATAGTAAAATGTAAAAAGTAGAAAACCTACCCACCAAACCTAATTATTGTAACTCAGGGTTCTGCAAAGGCGGTCCTGGAGAGCCGGGTCCATGCCAGATTTTTAGCATATCCACATTTAGAAAAATGTAGATTTCTGAAACATCTTGTTTCTAAATGTGGATATGCTAAATATCTGGCATGAACCCGGCTCTCCAGGACCAACTTTGCAGAACCCTGTCCTAACTAAACCATTAAACTAAACTAACCTACAACTAACCCCCTAATACCCACTAAAAACATTGAAACAAATAAGGAGAGTGGGGACTGAACTGGGGATGAAAGGCATTTTGGCATTCACAGGTTGGCCTTCTTGAGTTTCCGCTTTATGAATGTTAGTCTTTTAGTGTTCTCTTATCCTCCTTCTCAATAGAGTCTAACTTCTTGAGGACCTGTGTTACATCCCTCTGTAGTTTCTTGATGGCACTCAGGTGTGGTTGGCTGTGGCACAGATGTTGAAGGTGCAGCAGCTGGGGCAATTGTGATGGTGGCAGCTGTGGCTCCATGCACAGCAGTGGTGCTTGATCCTCCCTGTGTGGCCAGTGTGGGTCCCCCTTGTGTGAATGCCCACCACTCACCAGTTGATCGCTCCTTGCGATAGCGGCGTGCCATCCTCCTGAATCCAGATTCCACTGCCAGTATGTGCAGATAGCAGACTGCCCTCTTCTGAAGGGCACGCAGTTCCTCGTTGTTCATGTTGGCAGCTGTTAAAATGAGACAGGCAACCATCAGTGTCAGCACTGTGTGGAGTATGTACAGATTATTAGCTTACATTCTACATTGAATTGCACATGCACTCCAACTCACATTCAGGATAATACAATGGCACTGATAGATGAAAAGACAACGCTACCTTATCATCATTTCCTTGACACCATAGCCACCCACAACAAGATTAGGAAACAAACAAAATTAAATGTGCATTGATTTTGTGCCATGGGTAACAATGCAAAGGCAACGTCAACTTCACATAGATCAGGGCCACTATTCCTCCTCACCTGTGTCAAATTTCAACCATACATCACCAGTAACTTGATTCTGATATTGGGAGTATGGGATGCAGTTGGTAACCATAAGGGGTCAGTGTTGATAGGTACAAATGCAGGCCTGATCAAAATGACTGTCACCTACACTGTGAGCATCACATCTACCTACAAATTTGTTGTTCCAACCACCTGTGCCTCAGAGGGGATGGCCATGCAATTCATCATCTCAGCTGTCTAGGATATCCACCAAGGCATGCCCACTCATACATGGAGTCAGAGAGTAGACCATATGTTAGGAGGGCTGACAACTAAGAAGGTGGTATCCATAGGTCTATCACATCTACATTCATGTGTCCAGGTGTAGACGCCCATCAATACTTGATCAGCCAATACCATTCCTCACACACCCATATCCATGCCAGCACATGATTGGACTTGATCTGCATGCATGCCTATTACATTCCATGTAAGTGTCACATAAGTGGAGCACAATTTAAGTGGTAACATGCTGGGGGGCAATTGCCCACCCAGTTCTTCATGTACATTACAATACAGGGATGCACCAATTTGTCTACATTGTGGTGCATCACTGTGCTGTGAGAATGACAGAGTGTCCCAGTGCGAATATTTTCACAACAGTGCACATCTAAGTCATATAAGGGCCTACATGTGGCTTGTCATCACCTTGTTTACACAATGCTGCCCATTGAGCGCCGCAAGCCTCTCAAGATATGAGTCTCTGCAGGTGGAACCCATAATCGTGACACAGTGTCACCATCCAGCCTACTTTGATATCTGATCATTTGACAGCTCACCACTTCTAGCATTGGGTGCAACACACATAACTCACTCACACAAAAGCCTTAATCAATACACAGGACAGACATAATCACACTTACTAGATACATCTGGGTCCTCAAATCTTGTCACTTTGCCTATGGTGTAGGGGGCAGGTCCACCTGAAAGATATGGATGGAAAACCATGGTTAGTATCATATCACTGTCACTACTAGTGGACAACATATTACAGTGTGTACTATTTCAGAGGAGGGAGCTAATTATCCAGGTTGAGGACAGTGCAACAGACACACTACTGCAAACTCACAATGAGACTGACACTAAGGTGAGTCACAGCTGCACATCTGCACTCTTACACTGAGCCTGAGACTCATGTAGTGCTACACCCTGCAACAACCATATGTAGCCAATCAGTGGAAGATGGAACTCCATGGAATGAGGGGGAGTTGGGTGACAGATACACAACACTACCCTGGTGCTCTGTAAGACAACTGACTCAGGTATTCTGGCTTGTTCTGTAAGGCACACAGAGGCACTTTGTGAAGGACAAGCGGCTCAATTTTCAGTCTGCAATTTTCATGCATTGAGTAATCCATAACTGATGTGTCACAGTTGTCTGATGGTATCAAATGCCCCATTGCCAGTGCCCCCTAATGTGGGTATGCGCCCTTTGCAAAAATAAAGGCAGGGATGATGTATATGAAATTATGACTATGTAGCGCCATACATGGATTGCCCTACTTTGTAATCACAATCCACTTACATATGGTATGCTGGTGGTGTCTTGGCCTATCATACATGACACAATGCTGGGGCACAAATGTTGCCATGGCCCCTGATATGTGTGACTTAGTGGTGGTTGTGCATGACTCACCTAACATCTGACTTGCATTGGTAAACTAGTAGTATATGTGAACCCCATGTCTATACTGGTGCAGTGACACTTCATTCTGGTCTCATGCAACCTGTCCACAAGCATTGCATGCAGCACGCCAACACATCTCCTGCTGTCAATTCAATTCAATAACAAGCTTTTTTCAGTCATAAAAACCATCAAAGCAGAAACAATACTCCTATACAATTACAAGTTACAAAATCAAGTTTAAAAAGAGAATATAAGAAAATATAAAACACCTTCCATTATTAACAATAAAATCGGTAAAAAATCACTCATTACATGCCCTAAAACATACATATTTACAAGTTACAATGTTTTTAGGAGACAAGTCAGTGTATACCATGCAGCCACAAGGAACTTGCTAACTGCATAAATCAAGATAGCAGAAGTATCACTCTTTAAAATCCTAAGGGCAATAGCAAATTGTTTGAGGCCCAACATCTGACATACTGGGCGAATCCACTTGCATCGGGGCACAACATACGCTAGACAAAAGAACCTAAAATGTTCAACTGTTCCTAGAACAGAATTGCAACATGGACATAATTTGGACACCAACGGTGTCCCCCAACTACCAACAAAAGACAATAGTGGTAGACACCCATAACACATCTCCTGCTGTCATTCAAGTGTGGTGAACAGTAAATAGTTTGCCAATGGGAGACTCACCAACGGATCACCACATCAAGATGGTCTACCAGATCCTGCTCCCTGGCCACCAGATCTCCCCAGCGATGCTTGAGCTGGTGTTCGTTGCATCTTCTGTGGTACACCCTCTTCAGGTGCTGGAGGACCTTGCCCCACCGCAGCTGCCTCGCCTCCGTCCTGTAGTCCTATATCACATGGCTCCCCCCATTTTCAACATTAAAGGGAGGTAGTGGGCTACCAGCCACACGAAGCTTCCCAGCTCCTCCTCCCCCATCCTAGTCTGCCTCCCCCTACCAAACTTATCACTCGGGTACAGGTTGACAAAAAATAAAGATTGTAAAAAAGAATGAAGTAAAGGAAACTTAATGCCCAAAAATAACAATCGCAACTAACCCAACTTAACAGCTAACCAGGTCAGACACCCCATAGTACAGGTACAAGGAAAAATACAAATAACACACAAATTCATTAACACTGGGGGAAAGTACAGTTAACTACTACAGAAAACACAACAGGAGGGACACCACAAGATACAAAACAGAGCAATTACACACCATCAACTCCAAGACACAGCCACCCAGTCAAAAGAGGCACAGACTGTAAAGAGAAAGTGAAAGTACACCCACTGTACCATGCCTGTAAACAGGAACCTATTACATCACTTCCTGCCCCCGTGCGTTATGTTTTCTGCAATGCATGTATTTATTTGATGCATCTGATATTTGTGTAAGTATTTCTGATGCATAACTTACTTGTGTCTTTTTTTACTGATGCATTACCTTTCTGCGTTAATTTAACAGTAAATCAGCATTGAGATGAATGCGAAGGTGGAAATCAGGCTAATGGCCCTTGGGTCATGTACTTTGCATTTGCGGATGTGTCCAACGAAGTTGCATCATTTTGTTTTTACTCTATTCATGGTTGTGTGAGTTTGTCCATTGTCAATAGGTGCACCCTGTATCAACATACAAATTGAATGGGTTGGGCTGCAGTGTGGCATTTTGTGTATGGCCACATGTGGTAGTACATACAACAATGTGATTTGGGTGTGATTGGTCTGTTAAACCAATGTGTGTGTTACAGAATTAACATCATGCAAATGCATTCACATTATGCATATATATTTGTACGTGTGACAACATTGCATCCACATATGTATAACAGTCAGTACTATTCAAGAGTAATGGTATGTGATTGTGAATTGTGTTCACATATGTGCTGTGTGTAGTTGTCTTGCAGAGCATCACATTTCAGACAACATACACAGCTGGGCCATTGTTTATGATGGGTGATGAATGATATCTAGCAAATGTTACCCGACAACTGTCTCCATATGTTGATCCTGAGTATATGGTGACTTGTGTGTGGACTAGACATATGTCTGACATGTGTACATCTTTGGTACATACTGTGATTGACACACTCTGCCTACATTCCAACCATATCATGTATTGAACACAATAGTCAGTTCAAAGTCATTCCATTTAGCATTGTAATTTTAATTTTTGTGTGGTGGACCTGCAGCCCTAGTTGCATATGTTATCATTCATTCTGATATGCATTCCACAGACGTGTCCGTCCAAACTGTGAGGTCATGTGTACCCTGTGACAGGATTGGGCCCCATGGCAGTGGAAGGACTGATTTCCATGGATGTACTGCACAGGCTCCATTTCGCACATTGCTTATCATACCTGGCCTAATCATGATGACCATTGTCACCAATGATGTCCCCCCCTTGTCACACATGCTCCATGCAGCCATTGCAACTCTCACACTGAGTTGTGTCAGTGGTCTGTTCAAACATTACAATCTCACCATGATTTGACATCCACTGCCTCATGTGTGGGCCCCTTGTTTACCTCCTATTTGGACATGTTGTAGTTGAGTGTGATGAGCTATTGTTGTACAAGTTGTCAACATGGATCTAAATAATATGTTGTGGTCCATAGATCGTGTCCTTCAGTTGTCACATTCAAGTGATGAGGCTATTTGTGAAATGAGTGGCGGTAGCAGACGATCTTAGGCATCCCATGTGATGTTGCTACTGTACTCATCATATTAGTGTTTGTGACGGGCTCCCTGAGGGTAGACTCACAATCCTGTTGTATATTCTGTGTAGATTGAAGAGACAAAAGCCGTATTTTGTGAATAAGTGAGGTGTTCATTGACAAAATCTACAAGGTGAGTTACCTGATTATTAAGTGAAGAAGTTTTCAACGATGTGCAGTCTGCGGAGTATCCCAGCACCTGTGCTGTCCCCCTCCTTTTCTTCTACACCATCTTCCTCCTCCTCCTTAGGCAGGGCATCCACCTGCTCATATAAGGGGAAGTTCATCCGCACACATATGCTGTGCAGGATGGCACGTGTCTAGATTACCTTACAGACGATGTGTGGGGCATACAGGAGGCTGCCTCCTGATGTCCAGGCACCTGAATCTGGGCTTCAGAAAGCCAAATGTCCTCTCCACAATAGTGTCCTACGATTTCCCTCATTATATGCACGCTCTGCTGCTGGGCTTATGTTGGGAAATGGGGTCATTAACAAGGCTGTATGCCGTAACCCTGATCTGCTGCAAAAGATTAAAGGACTAAGTTGTTGTTAGGGCTTGCAACAGGTATGCCATGTAAAATGGCAGTTGATATTTAGAGCTGGCTGTGGCTCATATGGATTTGTAGTATGGTGTGAGTTCCTATCTTTGTGTAATGTTTCCACAACACTAGGTTGTTGGACATGACAAACTTGTGTTTGGCTCAAGGACCTGGGACATATTATTTGGTTTCCACACTGATGGTCATTATGTATGTTCCATGTGTTGTGTAGTGCACCTGTGTTTCAGTGTGCTATCACTAGAGGGGACATGACACATCCTCAGAACACAATGGGGTCAGATGAAGTGGCAACATGGTAGCACTACAGAGCCTGGACATCCCATCCCCTTTGACATGCGTCATGTCAGATGATGTGTGACACTTAGGGCCTTTGAAATTGGTAAGTGTGAATGCAGAACATGTCTCCAAAATTGGCAGCACTGTCCTCCAACATTTCGACTACGCAAGAATACCCCATTTGTGACATGTTACTTGGCAAACCTTTCTTGTCCCCTGCGCCAGCTACTCATGTGCAGCCGTGCACCGGCACTACCCTGCACTGGGGTACTTGCCTAGCTGCCTTCTGGAGATGGATGTATCTGTGCAGGACGGTACACCGCCCTATACATATGCTGTTTTGATGGCCAATTGGCTCTTTCTGTGTGTGCAGCAGTCTGCAGCATGCATTGGTGCCACAATCATCTGAGTTCATAGCACAGTCTACTTCCTTATTGCAACCTACATACAGCACCCCCGGGGGGGGTGTTTGTAGTTGGCACTTCCTCAGCTTTTAAGTGACACCTACATGTGAGTCAGCATCATCATGCTATGAATCTTGTGGTGACAGACCTGCAGCGAGAAACTTTGCACACCCCTTCTACACTACATACAGCATGGGAGGGTGGCCAATTTACAATGTGGCTTCAAGTCATTAAGAAATGGTAATCTGCCAAGTTGTACATACAATGCAGGCCATGACAATGGAACTGTGGGCTATTACATAGGTCCTTTGGTGTTCCAGAGTGGCAACTACTCTTTGTAGCAGCCATGAGGTGTCCAAGGGTGTGTATCCTATTGTCACAGGATGATCAGCATAACTACCAGTGTCTCTCCTACCTTCCAAAATATTAATGTGCATTTATACAGTCGACACATGCACAGTGCAGGTTATGGGATGGAGCTCAGCTACTTAGCAAATGTGTCCCTTGGCACAGTGCATGTGAGGTCACTGATGTCCTGTTTTGTCCTACTGGGTCCCACTATGACATCCATGATCTGCACTGTCTGACAGTGACTCTGCCCCATGTTGGGCCAATTATTATATCTGGTACAGACATGATGGTGCTGTGAGTCAGTGAATGTTGCATGTGAGGTTGCACTACAGTAGGTGTGGTACCACTTCTCACACATCTGGCACATGGTATGTGACGGGCATTGATCTTGTATTCCTATGTATGTGAGCCAATGCATCAGGCAGATGTCTCTGCACACTACAGTAAAGTTAGGTATGTGTTGACGAGATGCAGTTGATATAGGTGCAAGTTGTGTGGTGTTTGATATTTGTTCTGGCAGTGATTTGTACAGCATGACTTCAGGCATCTGTGCCTATTTGGAAGTTAGATGACATGGGCATGATGTATGCCATTGACATGTCTGTGCTATTCTTTGTTTGGTGTAGTGTGTGTGAAGTGCACGTAGTAGGCAACCTGTGGGCACTTGTAGTGGTCTGTGTTGCTATTCTGTTAGTAAAGGGTACATGTCTGCACCTGTCCTTCTCGTGGTGTGCCTGTCAAGTTGTGGGTATGTTACATACATGTGGGTGTATGTATTAGTGTTGTGCACTGATTGTGCTATACTGCAGCATGGTGCATATGTGTTATTAACTGCACATGTGTGTTACCCTGGCCCTATGTTACTGTAGTGGTGTATGTCTTGTGTATCCAACAGGGTTGGTGTGTTGTGTGTACATTGATAGATTTGTTGACTTACCCACAAGTAGGCCATTTCCAAATTGTCCATCCTGGAATTGGTCATTGATCCTGCTGTGCCAGAATATGTAGGAGTCATAGACAATCCCAGAATACTTGGCCAAAATATTTATGAATAGTCCCCGATGGTCCACTATGACCTGCACATTAATGGAATGCATGTGCTTGTGAGGATGGTATAAGTGCTCTGTTGCTGCAGGTGGTACGAGCCAGACATAGGTGCAGTCAATTGCACTGAGCACATGCGGGAAGCCATGGATTTGATAGAACCCCTGTTTGTTCTCCTGCTGCTTTTGCTGGGTGTTGGGGAAGCTGATGTGGCGGGATGTCAGGAATGACTATAGCATCTAACAGCCTTGGCAGGAATGCAGAGAACGACGGCTGTAAGACACCAGCAACCAGTGCACCCGTTGTTTGGAAGGAACCGCTTGCCAGCATGTGCAGGACAGCAAGCAGCTTTGTCATAGGTGGTATGTTGTGTGGGGTCTGCAGGCTGGCTGTAATTTGTGGCTCAATGTGGTGCAGCAGGTGTAGTATGGCGTGCCTGTTTAGTCTGTAGGTCCTAATAATGTCCAGGTCCCTGAGGCCTAGGAGAGTTGTCTTGGTTCTAAAGACCCTCTCCTGCCTTCTGCATTGACTTTGTGGGCTGCGTTGTCGTGGTGGTCAGTGCAGGAGTTGTTGCTGTCCTGTGTGCAATCTAGCAAGCTGGATCATTATGACCTCAATCTTCTCCTGTGGCTTGTAATGTTGCTTCTGTGTGTTCACCTTAAGTTATGGTGTGTTTGCCTCATTTTAACACCTGCACTGACCCAACGCATTCAATTTTGATGCAGATCAGTGTTAAAGTCATTTTTTGGGTCCGTCTCCCACCCGTGCATCTTTTTTGCTCAGGTCGATAAATATGGCACTAGGGTGTTTGAGTCATTTTTTGTACGGGAACACCTACCCTGCATCTCATAGATGCAGGGAGGTCTCATGCATCCGAAAAATGACAGTAACAATTATATTTTGACGCTAGACGTGTCTAGAGTCAAAATATAAATATGGTGTTGAGTTTGCGCTGAATTAGCGTAAACAAAATGAAGCTAATTCAGCGCAAACAGAGTATAAATATGCCTCTAAATCTGGCCCTTAATCTTCTACAAGCAAGTGGATGGCACAAGACACATTGTGGAAAGTTCACCAATGACAAAAGACCCTATAAACTACCTTTTTTAGGAACCTGCAATGTAGACATGAACTAGAGGTTGCTACCCAGCTAGCATGTGTGAGCCAATGAACTTACTATTTATAGGAGAAAGGTATTATGAAAGATATTGCAAGTCACAGAGAAGTTCTGTGATTATAAAGACTAACAAGACCGAAGGCTAAGTTTCCTTTTAGGGTCACGGAACCCTGAGGTGGCTTGCAGTATCTTGGTAATGGATGGCAGAGGGAGTTATATGACTCATAATACATGGCACATCATACCACTTCCTGCAAACCATTTTTCTTTCATATGAAAGAGGTAGTATGATTGTAGACATCAAGAGCAAACGTGCACTCTAATGTTAAATAGGCACAATAATAAACAAGTTAGTAATTTGTTGCAAACAGATATTGTAATCAATATAATGTATACCAGATTTAAAAAATGAGGTTGAGGCTCAGAATGTGCAAAAAAAGGCAGAAGAGTCTATTTTTCGTGTCATTAGTGTGCAAAAAAATAGACATGTTGCCTTGCCATATATATCTTCATTCTAATCATCACTGTTTGCTTTGGAAAGACAAAAAGGAAAATAAAAAGCCAGTTTTGTGCAATGCTTAAGCTGCAGCTGCACCTGCCGCTGAACTCAGCAGTTGGTAGAAGGCACAGTGATGTCAAAACTCAACTGCAATAAGGTATTATGGTTAAAAAGCTTTGTCATTTCACTCTTACAATAAAATTAGAGACGTCAGAAGTCGCCTGTAAAAGGAGTTTAAGGTCAGGATTTTAGATTATATTAGATTAAATTTAGAAACTGTGACAAATGGTCAAAAGCCTCGTGACTGCCATCTACAGTGGAGGGGTGGAATACAACTCAGTTTAAAGATTCCATGGGCACAGTGAACAACCAGGTTTTGAGATGTTTTCTGAAAATTCCTTAGATGAGTCTGGTTCCTCAAATGCCAAGGCATTTGGGGCCATATTTATACTCCGTTTGCGCCGAAATTGCGTCGTTTTTTTTTACGCAATTTCGACGCAAAACTAACGCCAACTAACGCCATATTTATACTATGGCGTTAGAGGCGAATAGCGCCAAAGTTCCCGGAATGTGCGTCATTTTTTAGCGTGAACCCCTTCCTTGCGTTAATGATATGCAAGGGAGGCGTTCCCGTCTAAAAAATGACTCCCAGGCCTTTACGTGGTATTTATACTCCCGGGCAAAAGAGACGCCCGGGAGTTGGCGTGGCAAAAAACGGCGCATTTGCGCCACTTTTTAACGCCTGCTCAGGGCAGGCGTTAAGGGGCCTGTGGGCTCAAAATGAGCCCACAGGTGCCCTCCCATGCCCCCAGGGACCCCCCTGCCACCCTTGCCCACCCCAGGAGGACCCCCAAGGATGGAGGGACCCACCCCAGGGACATTCAGGTAAGTTCAGGTAAGTTTTATTTTTTATTTTTTATATTTTATTTTTGTGGCATAGGGGGGCCTGATTTGTGCCCCCCTACATGCCACTATGCCCAATGACCATGCCCAGGGGACAGAAGTCCCCTGGGCATGGCCATTGGGCAAGGGGGCATGACTCCTATCTTTACAATGATAGGAGTCATGTTGATGGGGGATGGGCGTCGTTAAAAAATGGCGCAAGTCGGGTTAAGACGATTTTTTCGACGTAACCTGACTTGCCCCATTTTAAGACGCCCATGCGCCATCTTCCCCCTACGCCGGCGCTGTCTGGTCTACGTGGTTTCTTCCCACGCAAACCAGGCAGCGCCGGTCTGATTGCGCCGTCTAACGCCATTCCATAAATACGGCGCCCGCATGGCGCTTCAGAATGGCGTTAGACGGCGCAAAACTTTTTGACGCTAAACTGCGTTAGCGCAGTTTAGCGTCAAAAAGTATAAATATGGGCCTTGATTCCTGAGCCGACAGGTGGTGTAAGAGAAACGTCTGCCTCCCCAGGAGGTTTTCAACATTTTTTGGGACCATCAACTTCTTGGTTGAGCGACGGTTCTTATGTGGGGTGTACCATGTGATTTTGTTTTTGAGAGGAACAGGGCCGGAGTGAAAAAGCATTTTGTGTTCCAAGCAGAGAGCTTTAAAAGCTACTCTGTTGCTCACTGGGAGCCAATGTAAGGATTCTCTGGGCTTTGAGCCTGATTCAAACTTCCTTATATTCCTAAGGAGCCGGAATGTAGCATTTTGGAGACTCTGAAGTTTTTTTTTAGGAAGTCTATTTGAGCCCCAGCGTATAAGGCATTGTAATAGTCCAGCTTTAAGAGAGCCAGAGAGTGGATGACTGTTTCCTGCAAAATCGGGGAAAGGTTAGGGAGAATTTTCTTCACTGTCCTGAGAGTGAAGAAATAGGACATCGTTAGTTGATTTATCTGTTCCATAAAGGTGAGAGAGTGATAAAAAATGATTCTTAGATTTCTCTATTTTGAAACAGGCGTAGGAGGCGTGCCAATAGACTGGACTACCAAGAGGTGCTCCAAAAGGACGTATCCCACCCAAAGAGTAGCACCTCAGCCTTTAATTTGTTAAGCAGTGAGAACTCATCCGATTGTCAGTCGCCACCTCATTAATATTTTTGGTGATGAGTAACACGATTTGGGTATTGTCTGCATAGGAGACTGCAACAGATCCAAAAGACTTTATCAAAGCAAGTACGCACACTGCCATGAATTTTACATCCATTAGAGGTCATAACGGTTATTTACCACGATTAAGTTTAACACTATGCCATCTGTTCTTTCACAACTGGATTTCATTACACCCCAGAATATATATTTTTATATATTCAGTTTTTTGCCACCACAAGATGTCTTGTCTCTCTTACCAAGCCAACACTGTGTTTTGAGACACATTTTTCCATTTTAATATTATTTGCAAAAATGCTGCTTTATCAACATTCCCACACAGAAGTCTTTATAACAAACACATGTTCTGGCACATCATCTTGACACAGGTAATTGTTTATACCTGAACCTTCCAGCAACACTCATCAACCTACATAACAAATTTGCCCATCAATTCCTGTTCATATGCACAAAGTTTCAACACAACTCTATCTCTGATAATTCTACACTGGTTTGCAGATAGAGCAAGACTTGTATCCACCAGGACATTAAGAGTATAGCACATTTATCTATCAAAAGAACTGTAACCCACCAATGATCCCTTTAGACTTCAAGCCCATAGTGTAATATTATTCCATTCACAAAAGTGGCACACGTTGTTCACTAGCTTTAAGGAGTATAGGCTGCTGCTTTTTTAAAACTCTTTCTGTTTTAGAACCTGAGGGTGATTCTCTTCCTCTTTGCAAATCAGTTCAATTACCACCCCAACGCAGATGTTGGTAACACTTCCATTGTTTGCAGCCTCATTTGCAGTTGTAAACGATTTATACATTCCTTTGTAGTGGATCTGCGGTTCCATTGAATCACAAAAAAAAAAAAAGTTTGACTGCAGAATAAGGGTCCGTCTGGCACACAATCGCATGGCTCGGGGGGTCAGGGTACCCCACTCTCTTTTCTTTCATATTGTTATTTATTTTTGTCCAACTCTCCACGTGGATCCTCTGTGAAGGTACAGCAGCATGAATTATACATACATTTTGGGGGTTATTCTAACTTTGAAGGAGTGTTAATCCGTCCCAAAAGTGACGGTAAAGTGACGGATATACCACCAGCCGTATTACGAGTTCCATAGGATATAATGGACTCGTAATACGGCTGGTGGTAAATCCGTCACTTTTCCGTCACTTTTGGGACAGATTAACACCTCCTCCAAAGTTAGAATAACCCCCTTTGAACTTTAATTTCTCAAAAACTACTGAACAATTTACTCCAAATCACAAATAGACACATTTTCTGGGAATATATTTCCCTTTCTACCAATTCTGGCATAATTCAGTTCAGATGTCTTTGTCTGAAACACTTTTCAATTTTCCTATGACAAATAGGATGGAGAATGCGTGGTTTGGGACCCCTGTTTTCTCAGCCCTTGCTTGACAGATCACCTCAAAACGTTCCAAGAAGGAGGTGAGGTGGTGAGACTTTTTTTGGTGTGTTTTCATCAAACACCATGAAAGTTATTAACAAACCAAAAAATGTATTTCCTATGGAAATGTGGTCCTAAATAAAACTGTCCTGCCACCTGGTCTGTCCCTACCCTTTGCGTAGGTGGTACTCTCTCAGAGGAAAGATAGCCATAATAAAATTTTATCACAAACTTCTGCACATGTAACGAAGAAACACGAAGCTGCAGAGAAATAGGGCAGCATTGAAAGAAGCAAAAGGAGGTGTCGCTTTCTCAACCCATGGATAAAGATTGGGGGGCATATTTACAAGAAATTATTAATCCCTGTTTTGTGGCAGCGATGCGTCAAAAATACTTAAAATGTGCTGAAATCCATTACAACACCATGGATGCGCCATATTTCCAATATGGGGCACCATGGTGCAAGGACCAAAGGTGCATCACAAATTTTAATAAACATCTGTGGTAACTTTGCCATAAGGAATCAGCCACAAAAGTGGAGCATCACTGAAGTTGGTCACAGAACTGATGCAACTTCATCGATGCATTAAAATGTAGACATGCTGCATTAGTTATAGTTGACAAAAGTAGCCTAACGTGTCAGGACCCGTGTGAAAGACTGTAAAATGGTGGAATAACACTTTGTATAATTTCACATTAGTCCTGGATGTAGTGTAAGCCTTATGGCTATGTATCATATAGCAGTGGGCATAGTCTATGTATGTGGAGAACTGAGTATGCATAACATGGTGAGTGACAGTGTTAAGTGAGTGAACACAAGTATATGATGTAATTTAATGTGGAATATGCATAACCTTATGTGTGTACTTACCTGTTGTCATTTGGCGTACACAGACCTGGACTTAGGGACCCCTTCATCAAGAGAGAGGTGACAATCTTGGCCTGCAATAAATACACACATAGCCTTGCTGCAGAGGATGTTGAAATCATAGGTCCCATGGCCCCAGGTTGATCAAGGGGTCCTAAAACATGAATGTAGACCTACTGCAACTAGTGGGGGAGGTGGATAACATACACCTTCCAGGGTGTGAGTGACCTCAAATGGTCAGAATCCATTTTAAAAGCCTCTCTGTCTGTCCCTATGCCTGAGTTTAGGAAGTGTAGCAATTATGTTGCATTGCAGGCTTCGAGAGATGCACCTGGCTGATGCATCAAATGAGAAAAATCTTGGAAATATTACTGTGTCAGTTGTAAGTGACATTTTCAGACAGAACGCCCACTATGCATACATTACAATAAGAGTGACGCAGCCAGATCCCGAGAAGGTTTTTTTTGCGCAGACCCTGAAAAACTGACATAGTTTTCCTTAGTTTAGCTGGATCCCTCTATTTCCAGAACCAGCATTAATTTACGCACTCCCTCCTGTTCCTTTAACAGTGAGGTTGAGTCTGCCCCAGGTGGCACTGTCCTACCTGGGTGGGGCTAGGTGGTCATATGATGAAGCATGACACTATATAGTGTGTGAGACCACCTAGTCCGTAAAGGAAAATCCTCTATCCCCCCTGTTTTCCAGACCCTCTGCAGTACCACAGCTTACTGACACCCTGCCTCCAATTGAGAGTTATTTTGGGAGCAGAGTTGTGTATTGATAGTTCTCTTTGATGCCAGCCAAGGGTCCAGATTTCGGAGAGGCACCTCTTTAGGATCAGGGACTCACTACAGCAGAGGCTAGCAGCAGGCTTAAGTGCATTTAGTTGTAGGCGCAGGCTGGTGCAGTTGCAGCAGGTCAGCTGGGCAGTGCCTCGGGCCACCGAAGCTTGTTGTGTCCCTGTAGCTCACACAGGAGGTCAGCATTTTTCTGGGTAGCGAGAGATGAAGGCAAGCAGGTCCAATGGTGTTTCAGGCCTGCCACTGCAAAACCTGTGTGTGCAGTTTTACTACCACTTCGACTTGGCATTTCAAACCCCTTACCAAGCCTTAAACTCCCCTTTTACTACATATAAGTCACCCATAAGGTAGTAAAAGCAGGACACGTACTTTTAAGTTTAGCTGTCTTGGTAGTGAAAAACTCTCAAAGTTGTTTTTCACTACTGTGAGGCCTACTCCTCTCATAGGCCAGCATTGGGAATTACTTAATATACTTTTAAGCTGAAATTCCTGATCAGAAAGGAGTAGCTGTTTCATGTTTGATATCAATCAAATGGTAATGATAAATCCTCTTTACTGGTCAAATGTAATTTAACATTACTATATTAGAAATGTCACTTTGAGAAAGTGGGCACTTCTGTGCTCTTACAGCTCTATGTGCCTGAAGTCTGTCTCCAATACATGTGGAGGGTGGTGACAGCTACACTTTATGCATTCCTTCTAGACATCCACAAACACAGGAAGATTAGGTGTATCTGAGCACTCATCTGCATTCTGATGGCTCTTCTTGGGCAGATGGGGTGGAAGGGAGTTGACACTTACAACTGAATAGGGAGTACCTGTCCCCAGAGAAAGGGCTGATTACCCCCTACTGATAGTCATAAGCCAGAACTGGGATAAAAGGACCTCTGTTCATTTTAAGGACCCTTCTTTTAAGTCACATCCAATTCAAAGGCTCTTTTGGGTATAAGTACTGAGCCTCCCACCCTACCAAATCAGGACACTACTGGACCTGTGAAGAACAATGTTAGGAGTAAGGACTGCTGAGCTATAAGGAGTGCCACTCTACTGGACTGCTTTCCAAGAAGTACTGCTCTCTGCTTTGATGAGTTATCCTGCTGCCTGCTGATCTCTGCCCTGCTGAGGAAGGATGGGACCCCTCTCATCTGAACCCAGTGTGACTCCAAGGGCTTGTTCGATTGCACCCTGTTCTCCTGCAGTCTCAGAGACATCAAACAATGCCTGCAACCGGCACCTGACTCTGTCTGCTGTGAGTCCTGTTATGCCCAGTGGTGCCAATTCAGTCCCAGGCCCTTGGAAGTGCTAACTGTGCTTTAACACCAGAAAATCCACCCATCAATGACATTGTGTGGATTGGAACCGGCACATTTTTTCTCAACCCCGCCACATTGCAGCTGCTGCTTGAATCGCAGGCACCACGTTGTCAACTCAGCTACACACCGTTCTCGGATCTGGATGTAACTGGACTCTGCATGGCTTAATGCCAACGCATCACTCCAACCCAGCGGTTCAATGATGATTTATCACCTAGATGCCTAACTCCGCCTAATTTCAACACAGCCTTGATGCTGCCCAGCTTGGCACCGACACATCACCTACATCTCCTTGATTGACAACAACGCACATCCTGCCGTGCTCCAGTTATCAAGCCCTCAATGTTGACACTTCTCCCATCCATGGTACTTTTTTAGTCCCCCTCCGTGGGTTCTGTAGCCGCCTGCCCTCTATCGTAGGCAGCCTGAACTATGGATTTAACCCGGTCTTTCCAGACCTCAAGTAACCTTTTAGTACTACTGATTTCTAACCACTATTTTTGGTTTATTCTTTAAAAATTAATATCTAGACTTTTACTGATTGGATTGTTGTCATTTTGGTCTTGTTTAACTCATTACAAATATGATCTGTTTTTCTAACCCTATGTGAAGTACTTTTTCTGGTATTATTATTATGTTACTGTAGGTGTGTGTTGCACAAATACTTTGCGCATTGCCTCTTTAGATAAGCCTGACTTCTCTGTGCCAGGCTACCAGAGGGTGAGCACAGGTTATCTCTAAGTGTGTATCTACCTTACCCTGACTAGAAGTGGCAGTTCCTACTTGTACAGGGTGCCTACTCTGACAACCAGAAACCCCAGATCCAATAGAGGGGGCTAACTGGCCCAACCCCAGAATTGTTTCTGGAAAACTCTTCACTTTTACTATCAAATCTCCAAACTGTCTGGGGTGACAAAGAGGCAGGGTAGGTCAGATTCCTTTTTGGGTGCAGGAGGAAAAGCCCTCTGAAAAGGAAGTAAGGCTTGGATCAGCTCCTCCTCCCACCATCCTTCAGGATGGGCCATTCTATCTACACCAAAGCCCCTTTCGTGTAACTGTCAGCAAACAGTACACAAACCCCAATAGCGAAGACAATCACAGTCATTTGACACTGTACACTAGCAGAAGGCACAGATGGTTGGATAGAAATGCCCCAACCTTTGGCTGAGATTAATTCAAGCATTCCACCCATCACTTCTTTGTATACTAGTGTGTTGCCCTAAGTGGGACATAAATCCCCAGAAGTTGGCCATGTGCACACTGTGTCACTGGAGCCAAGCTATACCTGGCTGATGAACCCATAACTAGAGTGAAACTGACCCTGAATTGCTTGTGTTCTGGTTCAGGGAGGACCAGACATGGCAGTTCGGGGTAACTGTTCCCATTGAAGCAGGGTAAAGACTGATTTGTATAAAGCTGACTCTAAACAGAGGTGCATGGAGTACAAAATAACAATGGCATGGGATGCGCTCTCAAGTAAATAGCAGTGGCTGAGATTAGTTCAAGTATCCCATCCATCACTTTTTGTATACTTTAATGTGTCATCCTAAGTGGGACAGATGTGCCCAGATGTGGGTTGTGTGCACACTATGTCACTGGAACCAAGCTATTCCCACCTGATAAGCCCATAACTAGGGCAAAACCGGCCTTGTGTTGCTTGTATTCCAGTTTAGGGAGGGCGTGGCTTGGCAGTTTGGGCAGGATTGTTCCCATTGGGACAGGGTCAGTACTGATTTGCATATAGCTGGGTCCAAACTGAGGAGGCATGGGGTGCTAAATAACAATGGACTGGGATGCAGCCTAAGTAATTACCAGTTGCTGAGATTAATTCAAGCATTCTACCCATGATATATTTGTAAACTTTGAACTTTCTGAAAATGGCATTTTCAGAATTGTGACTTAAAATCAGATGTTAGCATAAAAAAATACTTTAAATTATATATGATGTGAGTGTAAACAGTATTTTTCTATCTGTTCCTAATCTAAGATGAGTGCTTAATAGATGTTGTAAGGTAACCCAGTGTTAGTCAGTAGGAGGGATAGATTTTAAAAGCCTACGCCTGGCAAAAGATTCATTTTGCCAGGTCAAAATGGCAGTTTAATACTGCACTAAAGGCTGCAGTGAGAAGCCTGGGACATGGTGTACGAGGCTAGTTGTAGCATGTGAGTGACACAGTAAGTGTTGCTGCGTACTAGTACGATTTAATTTACAGGCCCTCTGTACATGTAGTACCATTCACTAAGGACCTAAATGTATATTAAATATACCAATCAGGTATTTGCCAATTGTACTGTTTTAGGTAGGGAACACAAGCACTTATCACTGGTTAGCAGGGGACAATTTCACAGATTCCTAATGCCTACAAAACAGTTTCAGCAACAGGAGGCAAAAATCCAGGAGAGACCCTGCAAATAGGGTCAGGGCCAACACACGTGTCCTACAGAGGGCTTTATGTCACCAGCAATTTTCAGACAATAATTAAAATATCAAGGAAAATTAGCAGTTTTTACGCATCATTAGCATGGGGGAAGATCTGCATTCTTTATAGGTATCCCAGTGGGTTACTGCTTTTGCGCAGAACTACTTTTCTTATTTGCAGTTTGTAGGTTACAGTCCTTCTAAAATAGCACATTGAGCTACGTACCAACATCAATGTGCTGTGTTCACACTGCAAGGCATAAGCTCAGAATGTTATTTTGTTCTCAATCTTTTGTTACTGTAAGGTTCACCTGGCAAGTAATACATTAGATTAGTGCAGGCAGCCCCAAGCACTGCATTACATTTTAAATCCTGACTGAGTTTCTCTAGCCCAAGCAATGTTAATTTTAATTGTAATTAGATTTATATAGTGCTTACTACCCCTGACAAGGCGTCAAAGGGTTTTTGGAGAGTAGCACGCCACTCCAGAACCCACAAGGATTAGTGATGGATTAGTATAGGGAAATATGAGTACAGTCTTAATATTAATATAGGTAGGTAAAGTTAATATGCGCAACTTAGATGTGAGTCTTTTACTTGGAATGAATAGAATAATGAGGGATAAAGGAGGGAAGAAAACAGAAGTGTTAAGTGGTAGAACAGAGTAGAGAGATGTGGTTTGGGATGAATAAAGGATAGATGGTGGAGGGGAAGTGTCTGTAGAACAGGATTAAGGAGATCATAGGAGTAAAATGGGGTTTGGGTTGAGACAAAGGAGAAATAAATGAGGGAGAATTTAGTAGGGTTGTTTGGGAGATCATAGTAGTAAACTGAGGTTTGCGGTGAGCCAGGAGAGGTAGGAAAGGGGAAAGTCTAGGAAGGGTTATTTCAGAGATCATAGCTGTAGAGTGGGTTTGAGATGAGTCAGGGAGTGTAGATTAAGAAGAGATTGATAGAGGTATAGGGTGATGGTGAGGCAGAGTAAAGCTTTTGAGTGAGTATTTTTTTCTTTCTTTACAGTAAGAGTAAAGTACTAAATATATAGATCCATGATTACATAGTAAAGGAATATATGTGTAAGGAATATTGAGCTTTAAAGTTGTATCGTATAAACACAGAGTTTCAAGAGTTGCAGTATTTGAAGTAATGTATTTGGGTACTTTTGTAACATTATTTTATCTTTCCTCAATAGTTGAATAATGAAATGCTTCTAGATAAATAGCTAGGATAATATTTACCTATTGTGATAGATAAAATATGTGACTAAAATAAGTGACTCATAAGCATTTAATCAAACAACTTATATAGACAAAATGCAATAACATATGAACATGTTAAGCGTAGAATAATATGTATATATATATATATATATATATATATATATATATATACATTCATACTTATACATACGTATATACATTTAACCATAGGTAAAAAGTACATTTGTTAAACAGGACCAAAGAGTATGTATATATGTTAAGCTAAAATAGTTATTACACATGTTTGTACAAAGAAATAGACATGTCTAGCAATATACATATAATCAAATTATACATGTTTACATACACAAGGATATGCATTCCATTACTGTTTGAGTATGGTGGTTATGTAGGAAAGAGCCAGCACTTGAGTAATCTTCTGAAGCTAAGATAGTTTTCTGTGGATCTTATAATTGGGGATAATGAATTCCATAACTTGGTCGCTTGAGCAGAGAAGGATGTACGACCTATTGTATTTTTCTTGTATGGTGGTGTTCTGAACCGGGGTGCAAATCTTGAGCTGAGGTTTCTTTGTTTAATGTATTTGGTAATTTTATTCCTGATGAAAATGGGATCTGTACCATGTATTGCTTTGTGGGTGATACAAAGCAGCTTGAAGGTGGATCTTCTGCAACCAGTAACCAGTGTAAGGCCCTCAATGCAGGAAAGATGTGGGCTTGTGGCTTTACATGTAGGACTAGTCTGGCAGCTGAGGTCTAAACGCATAGTAGTTTTTTTCATAGTACATAGAGGTGAGCTATGGTAGAGGCCGTTGGCATAATCCAGTTTAGATAGTACAAGAGGGAGATTAGCCTGTATGTAGCTTGTGTGGGTATCTGAGGTAGGGGAAGAGGCATTGCAGAGTTTTTTATATGGTGATGAAGCTTGTTCTTTCTAATTTGTCCACTTGGACATTCATTATTAACTTAGAGTCCATGGTAATTTCAAGGTTTTTAACTTCCTTAGATACTTTAGGAGGTGGTCCCAGATTGTCAGGCTAGGCACAATGTGGGTCATAATTTTCCCAATCGCTACATGTGAATATGTTTGTTTTGGAAGCATTTCACTCCATGTCATCCACTGATCAATGGCTCAGAGGCAACTGAAGATTTGTGAGTTTTCAGTGTCTTTGGGGCATTCCAGTTCAAGGAGTATTTGTGTGTCTTCTGCATAGTTGGAGCATGTGAGTTGAAATTCATTGATCATTGCTGGTAATGACATCATGTAGATGTTGAAAAGCCTGGGTGAGATGATTGAACCTTGAGGGGAAACCTGCTTTTGCGAAGCAGTTCTATGACTAGAAAGGAGGAGTATGGTGTCATTTGTTCTGTTTTGAAGGTAGGATGTGATCCTTTCGAGAACAGTCCCCTCTATGCCAGCTTCCTAGTCTTTGCATTACTGTGTCATGGTCAATTGTGTCAAAGGCAGCTGGGAGGTCCAAGAGAAGTAATGCAGCAACTCCATCGCGGTCTATTGTGTTTTTAAGATCATCCCAGATGGTGATGAAGGCAGAGTCAGTGCCTCTTCCTGGGTGGACTCCCGTTTGGTAGTCTGAATGGAGTTATCTTCAATGAATTGTAACATCTGGGTGAATGCTGCTCTTTCTTGCCCAGGATAGGTCAATTTGTAATTGGTCTGTGGTTGTTGGGGTCATCCGGGTCCAGGTTTGTTTTCCTTAATAATGGGGTATATAGGTTTTTTTAAGGTCATCAGAAAAAAATCCTATAGTTAAAGAATTATTGATGATTCTTCTTACTGGTGTGGCAGCAGAGCTAGATAAAAGAGTGTTCTTGAAGATGCATGGTGGACAAGAGTCAGAAGGGTTGCCAGAAGGCCTGCTTGCTTTGACCAGATGCATGAATTCACTTTACAAAATTTGTTTGAAGGAGTGCAGAGGCTAGGTTGGCTTGCTCTCAGAGGGGATTCTTTTTTTAAATGGGTTGGTGTTGGTGGTTTTCCTTTGTTTTAAATATGAGTCCAGTGTGTCTACCTTAGTTGTGTAAAGATTTGCCAGTCTGTCTGTGAATGCCTGCGTAACATCATGAGTTCCTTCCATGCACTTATGTTTTAGAAATTTGTTGAGAATTTCATAAAATTCTTTATTTGCAGTTATAGCCTTTTGAATTCTGATTGAGTAGTACTTTTTTTAGTTTTTTGATTGATGATTTGTATTTTTGCTAAGCTTGCGTAGGTGAAATTTGTCTTGAATGTTGTTTGTTGTGAGGTCATTGCAGCCTTCTGATTTGTTATTTTATCTTTTTTAGATCTGTTTCTCTCCACGGTGCTTGTTTTCTCTTGTCCTGTTTTGTTTTTCTGAGTGGTTTTAGGATATCAAAAGCTTCCTGTATCCGCTCATAAGGTTTTTGAACAGACTTCATTGTGTCTAGATCTGTTTTGGCTGTTAGCTGTGTTTCAAAGTTTTCAAAATTGAGTTTCTTCAATGGTTGAAAGGTGGATATATGTAAGGTAGTCTTGGTGCGTTGATTTGTGGTGTTTATGTTAGAAAGTTACCAAACGATGGTCTGACCATGTGACTGAGGTGATGGTTTGAACGTTAACCAGTTCTGGGTTTGCAAAAATTACACCTAAGATGTATCCAGTGATGTGTGTGGGATTGTGTACAATTTGATGTAGGTTTAATGTGACTAGGCCAGTGATGATAGCTTTTAGATGGGGTATATTTGGTTTGTCAAACCAAATGTTTAGGTCCCCAAGAATGCATAGGTTGGAGTAAAATGTTATAAGGTTGAAACCCTGCCTAGAAATATGTCTGGAGATGTTGCATTGCTATATGGTGGTCTGTAGAGGAAGACGAAGTTACAGGAGGAAGTTGGTGTAGGGTTGCATCTGGTAATGAGGGCCTCACAACCTTGTGGGAGATGTTGTATGTTTTGCTGGGAATAATTGCTTGTTTGAATATAACAGCTGGTCTACCTCCTCCTTTGTCTATACAGTTTTGTGTGATGGTTTGATTTGCTGGAGGAATGGCTTCATGCAACACTGGGGCCATGTTATCTCCCAACCATGATTCAGTTATGAAGAGTAAGTCAGGTTGTGTGTCAGTGAGTGGGTCATAGATTTGGTGCTTGTTTAAAAAGTGTGATGAAGCATTTATGAGTGTGCAGTTTAGAGATTGCATTTTGGTGGTGTTGTGATTTTGTTTTGGAGATAAGTGAGCAGTATATTTTCAACTTGTAGCAGGTGTGTCATTAGTACTGATGTTAAATGTTTAAGGGTCATAATAGTGTTGTTTTTCTAAATTGTGTTCCTCGTCCAGCGGACTCAGAAGGCATTTTGTCTGGTCTGTGTGTGTAGGTGGTGAATTTGGTGCTTGAGAATGACATAATGAGTTATGTTCTTTTTGTAGAGCAGTTTGTTGTGTAATACACATATGCATGCAAAACTGTGAATGGTGGCATGTTGTTTATTTTGTTTGCATCTGTTTAAGGAGGCAGGAGTATGGGTTGGGGTGGTGGTTGAGCAAGTGGGTCATATTCTAAGGTTTTAAAATGTGCAATGAGTGAGAAGCTGGTCAATGAATGTTGCTGTGCTAGGGTGTTTGTGGTCCATGTTGGGGAAGATAAAAAATGTTGGAGTAAAGTTGGTTCAGGAATTGTATTAATTTTGTACTCATGAGGGTATAAGTGGGCATCTCGGAAAGTGCTATGAAGGTTTGTGTGATTTTGATGTGCTGGTGCATGTTTTTTGTTTCTTGTGGAGTCGTGAGAGGAGATATTGATGTAGTGGTTTTCTGTGAAGGATTTGTATGTGAGTAAGTGCTAGTGAGTGGTATTTGATTAGTACAGTGGGTTGTGATGTGTTTTAGCAAGAGTGTATATGGTGTGTAAGAGGGAATGGACAAGAATTATGAGTGTTTGTGTTAGATTTGATCACTGAAAGAGGTCATTTGTGTGGTGGACTGGAGTGTAAGGATTTTATGGTTGTGCGTAATTGGTAAAAAGAGGAGGAGGGTGTTGGTTGATGTGATGTAAGGCTGATTATAGTTTTTGTCATGATAATAAGGGGTCTGTTAGGAGCAAGTAGAGGATAGAGCTGGTGTTTAGTATGAACAGTGAGTCTGTGTTCGGATGCATTAAAGTTATATATAATGTGGCTTTTTGTTGTGTTGGTGATGTGTGGATGTGTAGTGGTATAGGACAGAGTTGTGTTTTGTGTGAGAATGAAGGTGCCATAGTGTTGTAGTTGTGGTAGAATTGGGTATAGGTGTGGTATGTGGGGCTTTTTAGTGGTTGTTGAGACATTTAAATCTGCATGAGGTTTGTATGTGGTGTATGAATAGAAGGCTTTTAGTGATATTGTTTTTAGATGATCCAGGATGTGAAGGGATTAAGGAGGTTGCTTGCAAATGGAAAATTGGGCAGCATGTCTAGCCGTAGGCCCGACCTAGCCTGAACAAGCTCGAACAGGTAACTGCTCTTGTCCTCTCTGCCCTTAGTCTCGACACTTGGGCTGAAATGCCCTGAGACCTAGGCTTAATTAGCCCTAATGGCCAATTATATCTTAGCCCTAACCCTAGCCAATCAGAATCCTAACCCTAAACCCTTGAGCCAGTAGGAGACCTGGCCCTATTAACCAATAACAGTCCTAGCTTTAACAGCCAATCAAAACCAAAGGCCTACATCCTAAGTCCAATAGGATCCCTATCCCTACTAGCCAATCAGAACCCTAGCCCTGACAGCCAATCAGAACTGTAACCCTAAACCCTTACTCCAGTGGGAACCCTAGCCCAAGTAGCCAATTAGAACCCTAGTCCTAACAGCCAATCATAACTCAAACCCTAAGCCCTCAATCCAGTGGAAACCGTAGCACTAGTATCCAATCAAAACCCTAGCCCTAACAGCCAATCACAACTCAAACCCTAAGCCCTTAATCCGATAGAAATACTAGCCCTAGCAACCAATCACAGCAGCATACATTGCCTGCCGGTATGGAATATATGTCTCTACTACACCTGTGGACTGCTTTGTCTTATGCAATCCTTGTACATTGATTGTACATGCATGTATGATTCATTTCCTCTGTACAAATATTTGTGTCAGTTCCTCTGGCATCCTACATGGGAATTAGTAGTTCTTTAAAATAAATAAAATAAATGTGAAAGAGATGCTACGAAGAGGTGAAGTAATCAGTGGAGAAGAAGCATATTAGTAGAATGCCAGTAAAAAGTGCTATAGCATATGCTGCCAGCACTAAAGCTGACCCTGTCTGTGGGGAGATCCTTGTAAGCAGCAGGGCAAGAGTCAAGACTAAAGCTTGGAGAAAACAGAGTAGATTAATTTATTTTATTCAGAAAGATGTTATCCGGAGAATTACAGTCTGCAGTTTGCCAGCTTATTTATATGCTGGTGGGGCTATGGACAAAAGTCCGTTGGCAAACCGCCGTCACCACCATAATTTTACACATGCATCGGCGTCGTGATAAGCAAAATGGCTGGAAGTGGGACCACAATTTTACTGCTGGGCAAATCACCATGTGCCTTCCTACCAACATAACTGTTGCGGCTCAACCTCCAAACCTGAGTTTCTGGAATTCAAGGTATATAAAGTCGAAAGTTGCTGGTTTTCCACTATTCACTTTCCTTACCACCATGAACCTGATCTTACAACTGGTACCTATGCTGCTGCTACTGGACCATGATAAACATCAATCCTGCCATTACCATCAGAAATGTCTGTGTACATTAGTTCTGGACTTGTGCATTTTAAAAAATACTTGCAAGCAATAATACAATAATGGCCAAAGCATATGTGTCTAATGTGTTAGTTTAGGAAATTTAAAGAAACACACCTCTATACTTTATTCACATTTACCAATTTGGTCAAAACTGCAAAACGTTACATTAATCCCAATTTCAAAATGTATCCATACAGGTGTCTTTAATCATTTTCCCTAAACTATCAAGTGAGATACTTTCACATTACACATTATTGGACCTTCATAAATCCAATAAGTGTAGAAATTGCACTACACAGTGCAACACATAGGATAAAAAGAAATGTACATTCAATGTCACCTCTAAACTTAAAACATGTCATATATGTATGAATAATGTGACATTTCCCCTTGCCTAGTGCAATTTCTGTAAATCATTAGATTGCATTTAACTCAAAAGTGTTTTTCATGTGTAATAAATATGTGTTTATTATTATCTCTTATCATTTTAAAATAAACAAATCTGCATTCACAACTTACAAAAATATAAACATGTTTAATTGCAGTGGAAGTGTCCATTATCATGAGAAATTCTTACATCAATATGAACATGTCCATTACAAATGATCATAATTAATGTATGCACTACACAAATACATCAGAAGTAAACATTGTGTTTGTCACTGTCATAAGTTAAAATAAGTTCATGGTACTCACATTTGCATTTATAACATTGTCATAAATCAAGTATTATCAATTAAAAAATAATGTCATGCCAAAGTTTGTGAAAATAAATGATAATTTATTCAATACATGAGATACATCTATCAGAATCTTTGAAGAAACAAAAAATGTGAAGTATTGTCCATCAGATATGTGGGTAACCAATTTGGGCTTCTGACCCAGAACTTGCGTCCTTATGACACTGCCAAGGACAACCTTCTCATTAAGCGGCATCTAGTGGGCAGAGCAGGAATCTTAATGACCTTGCTTGGGAGGGCTGGGTTTGGGTTTCTTAGGGGTCAGGGACAGATAGGCAGTAAAAGTGGGTAGAGAGAAGGAGTAGGAGTGAGAGTTTGGGGTTGAGAAGGTAAAGGGAGCTGGAGAGGGTGTTGTGTGTGTGTGTTTGTTTTGCTGGTACATGTGGGTCTGGTGTATGTGGTGTATGTTTGGGTGTGTGTTTTTCAAGGTGTGTGGTGTTCAGGTGAGTGTGTGGATTTGTGTTTCGTGGATGCTAGTGGGCATATGCTATTTTGCAAGTGTTTGGATGAGTGTGCTGTGGTGGACCTGTCTGTATGTGTTGTAAATGCATGTGTGTCTGGTGCATATTTGGATGTGTGTGATTTTGTTGGTATATTATATTCAGGTAATTGTGACCGTGTGTGCTTGATGGGTTTTTTGTGTGTAGGTGTGTGTTGTGTGATGAGTATGATCTAGAGGTGAATGTTGTGGCTGTGGTGGTTGTTGGTGTACTAGTGGTTGGGGGGTGGTGCATGTGTCTGTGGTGGTGGGTGTTGTGGTTGTAGGTGTGGTAGTTGTGGGTGTGATGGGGTGCATGTGTCTGTGGTGGTTGTTGTGGCACCTGTGGGTGTAGTGTCAGTAGTGTGTGTCTGTTGGATGGGGTATGTTTGTACTTCTTGATGTATTTGTGTGTACGTGTGCGTGTGGATGTGCTGCTTTTGTCTGTTGGAGTGGGAGCGTGCGAGGAAGTTAGTGTGCTTGGGATTGGGGTGAGGAAGAGACAAGAGTAAAGGCATAAGGTTGGACCAGTTGGGGTGCTGCGGTCAGTGTAGAGGCTATTTCAATGAGTGATCTCTGCATGCCAGACATTGAACTAATAATGGCATCCAGGAATGCAACCATATGTTGCATTTGGAAACTCAGCCTCTGGATGCCATTCACAATTGCTGCCTGGCTTACAGATATGCTGTGTAAGAGGTCAATAGCCTCTTCATTGAGCTCAGCAGGGGGATTAGGGCCAGGGGGGAGCTGACATGAACAAAGGAGACCCAAGTCCTTTTAGAGGGAGGCAGTTATGCCAACTGGGGGAATCAAGAGGGATTGTGGTGATGGGAATCTGGGTGGCAGCTAAAGATGCAGATGGAACAGATCCTGTCGGGTCCGCCACCACTAGGGATTGGTGATCTGTGGAGGCCTCCGAAGAAGATGTTGAGCTGGTGACCTCTGTTCCAGGCCCCTCACCCTCCATGCCACTGTGTCTGTCAGTGTCCAATGTTTTTCCACCTGGCACACAGTGGCCAGCTGCTTCCCATCTTCCTGGTCAATGTATTTGCCTGCTCTTGAAGATGCTGCAAAGACACATGCACCATTTTTTTTATCTGTACAAATCAGAATGGGCATAAGGTTATTTAACAAAACGATTCCTAATTTCTAATTTTCGCCTGCTTCAAGGCTATAAAACTTAGGTATACTTTACCATTGCCCCATTTGCTCACAGTTTTGTAAATTAGCATTATACCAACTCACCAAAGTGAAGTCAGAAACATCAATTGTATCATAAGTGGATTGCATGCTATGTCACCTGTAATAGGGCCATTCTCCTAATTGTGACAGTACATCACACCTGACAGAATCCTCAATTGTGGCCCATTTGGTACAACTATCCCTAATAAAATAGACAAAATCCAGGTACCTCTTTTTCCTTAGGCCGGCATGTGTCTACTCAAAACTGTCCTTTAGTAGTGGTAAGGAAACCAGTGCCATCTTTCAACACAAATCAATACACAAAACACATCATCACATACCTTATGCAAAACTGAAACCTTCCAGAACTCTGCTTCTGCTTTGGATATGTGTTAACTTTTATATAGATGCCAGATATAATTGCTGTAACAAAACATAGTTGTTAGACCTGACAGCCTTAGGGTAGTCACCCCTAACTTTTTGCCTGCCTCCCTCCACTTTTTGGACACTGTTTTTGCTGGCTTTTAGACTCTGCGCACTTTACCACTGCTAACCAGTGCTATGCTCTCTCCCCTAAAACATGGTAACCTTGAATCATACCTGATTGGACTATTAATTTACTTATAAGTCCCTAGTAATGTGTACTTTATGTGCATAGGGCCGGTAGATTAAATGCTACTAGTGGGCCTGCAGCACTGGTTGTGCCACCCACTTAAGTAGCCCCTTTTCCTTGTCTCAGGCCTGCCTTTGCAGGGCCTGTGTGTGCAGTTTCACTGCCACCTCGCCTTGGCATTTAAACGTACTTGCCAAGCCTAAACCTCCCCTTTCTCCACATATAAGTCACCTCTAACATGTGCCCTAGGTAACCCCTAGAGCAGGGTGCTGTGTGGGGGAAAGGCAGGACATGTACCTGTGTAGTTTACATGTCCTGGTAGTGTAAAACTCCTAAATTCGCTTTGCACTACTGTGAGGCCTGCTCCCTTCATAGGCTAACATTGGGGCTGCCCTCATACAGTATTGAAGTGGTAGCTGCTGATCTGAAAAGGAGTAGGAAGGTCATATTTAGTATGGCCAGAATGGTAATATAAAATCCTGCTGATTGGTGAAGTTGATTTAATATTACTATTCTAGAAATGCCACTTTTAGAAAGTGAGCATTTCTTTGCACTTAAATATTTCTGTGCCTTACAATCCACGTCTGGCTGGGCTTAGTTGACAGCTCCTTGTGCATTCACTCAGACACACCCCAAACACAGGGTACTCAGCCTCACTTGCATACATCTGCATTTTGAATGGGTCTTCCTGGGCTGGGAGGGTGGAGGGCCTGCTCTCACACAAAGGACTGCCACACCCCCTACTGGGACCCTGGCAGACAGGATTGAACTGAAAGGGGACCTGGTGCACTTCTTAGCCACTCTTTGAAGTCTCCCCCACTTCAAAGGCACATTTGGGTATAAAACAGGGCCTCTGCCCTACCTCATCAGACACTTGCTGGAGAAGAAACCTGAACCAGAAACTACATCCTGCCAATAAGAACTGCCTGGCTGATCAAAGGACTCACCTGCCTGCTTTTCTACAAAGGACTGCTGCCTTGCTGAACTCTTGTCTGGCTGTGAAAGTGCTCTCCAAGGGCTTGGATAGAGCTTGCCTCCTGTTCTCTGTAGTCTCAGGACCAAAAAGACTTCTCTTTTTCACTTGGACGCTCCGTGTGCCGAAATTTTCGACGCACAGCTTGTTCCGCGGCAAGAAAAACACTGCACACCGACGCTGATCAACGCAACGCCTTCGGGATGACCGAAACTTTGACGCACGGCCTCGCAAGGACAATGCCGCCCGACTTCCAAGGAGAAATCGACACGACGCCTGCCGTAAGATCGAAACTTTGATGCACGGCCTCGCAAGGACAACGCCGCCCGACTTCCAAGGAGAAATCGACGCGACGCCTGCCGTAAGATCGAAACTTTGACGCACGGCCTCGCAAGGACAACGCCGCCCGACCTCCAAGGAGAAATCGCAGAACGACGCGCAGCCGGAAAACAAGCAGGAAAATCCACGCACAGACCCGGGACATCTGGTAATCCCCGTGATCTACAGAAAGAGACTGTCCGCGCGCCGGCAAACGACGCACGACTTCCCGCGTGAAAAATAACGACGCAAGTCCGTGTGTTCTGGGGAGAAATCGACGCACACACCCTTTTTCCACGCATCTCTTCTTCTGTGGCCCTCTGAGGAGATTTTCCGCTCCAAACCAGGTACTTTGTGCTGAAAGAGACTTTGTTTGCTTTTTAAAGACTTAAGACATTCTTATATCACTTTCCAGTGATATCTCTACAAATTCACATTGCAACTTTATTCTTTTTGACCTACAATTATCCTGATAAATATTATATATTTTTCTAAACACTGTGTGGTGTATTTTTGTGGTGCTATATGGTGGTATTGTATGATTTATTGCACAAATACTTTACACATTGCCTTCTAAGTTAAGCCTCGTGCCAAGCTACCAGAGGGTGGGCACAGGATAATCTTGGATTGTGCGTGACTTACCCTGACTAGAGTGAGGGCTTTTGCTTGGACAGGGGGTAACCTGACTGCCAACCAAAAACCCAATTTCTAACAATAGTTAACTAACAAGAAGAACTCAAAATGAACAGGACATACCCCCTTGATGCTGCTGTTGGACTCTCAGCTGCCCATCAAGATCCAAATAGGGCACTGCAAGTATGTGGACCATTGAGAGGTCAGTGTGCAGCACACGCACCTCCCATGGTGGGAGGACTGGCCGAGCTGGACTTCAGATGACTTTCAGGTCCAGTGTTGTAAGTCCTCCCACTAACTGCAGCAATGAATGTGCACAACTTATAGACCCCCAGGGCCTGCACCTTCTCTGCTATAGCCTTTCATATCACCTTTTCTTGATGGGCAGTGCCTTATATAACTACAAAATCCGAAAGGAAAACATGTTTTATGAGAATTTGTTTGTTTGTATTGCTGTAGCACAATTTTGTAAAATCTCTCAGAAGCATTTCTAAAGGTTAGTACAGATTTTACAAAAATGTATTATTTCCCAGGCAATACTAATTTGCAGTGTTGCTTACCCTCATCACTTTTAATGTCCTCATTTTAAAAATCTAGGTCACAAACATTGTCTAGGCCAGGGGTCTGAAACATGTCCTGTTGTTAGAGCTACTTCTGATCAGTACAAATCATTGTGAGCTAGTGAAGGGAAATAACTTGTACATTGTTAGCACCGACCCTCACACCCAGCTTAATTGGTTTAATACCTAATGTTTTTCAAGCCAGAAACTATAGTTAGAACCACATTCTATGACTGATGGCAGTATGGAAGGGCTGCCATGTATGTCAGTGAGAGCACAGCTTTGGTGATGTATGAACAAGAGTGTGTAGGAATGGGTCATATTTGTATGGGTGACTGAGAGGATGTGTCATATGTTCTTACAGCACAGAATGCACCTTTCCCCATATGTGACACCATTACAGGGATAATACCCACAGATATTCTTTTATCAGAGAATGGGATAAATTTAAAGTACAAAAAAATTATTCAGACAAGTAAATAACTTGAATTTTTTCTTGCACTATAAATTTCTCTCATTTTGACACATGGCTGTATTTCTCACTTATACTTATGGTAAAGTGTTTACTGGCCACTGGAAATAAAGTGCATTCACTTGTAAATTGAAAATTTTGAATTGCGAGTAAATTGAAATGAAAAGCCACCTTATTCATTCAGATAACATTTCATCTCAATTTACAGACATTTAAAAACATTGTTAAACATAATTTTGTTCCCAGTCACATTATTGAGTTGACTATACAACAATCACAGCACTTCACTCAGGAACTAAAAGGGGCATATAAGTTTGTGTAATGAAAAAAGAAATACATGTTCCATTCAAACATATGCCTGTTCCTCTGGGTTTCCATACAGCTGGCTGTACAGGGACAGGACCTCCATTGTCAGCAGTTCTAATCTAACTCCTCAGCTGAGGAGTTAGAGGCCCTGTCACCTTCTGTGCCTGGCATCGTGAGTCCCAGAGGTCGGTAAGAACAGCAAAGGGAGTGCAGGTGTTGTTGGCTTCAGAGTTAGGAGGCAAGTGAGCTTTTTTGCAATGCTGCGTACATGTACACGATGTACAGGATTGTCAATGGAGACAGACACATCCATTGGCCTCCGTACATTGCTGACACACATGTTAGCCTATGGCTGTGTCTGTTGTGGAGTGTTACATCTACTACGCAGTCAACTTCGGCAAATGGCGGTCAGTTTGTAAATGACCTGATGGCAAGGTCAGGTGGTTGCCATTTTAGATTGTGAACAAGTGTATTTTTAAACGTTAGGTGCATCAACACCCCTCAAAATGGTGGCATGTTTACATATACAAAATGTGTACATTACTGTTTTTCAATAACATTTAAAAAGGATAAGGTAATGTGCCACTGTGTTTCATTTTTTTAAAATGCATAATACATTTAAAATGCATCACTTACACATTATTTTAGAAAATATCAGACATGTAAAAAATGTTTATCTAAGTTACAACATCCCTGAAAAATGATGTGTCATGAAAATATATGTTATTTTACAGACATGAGATGTGTGTTTATTATCAAAGTGTTGTTTGCCCATTTAGAGTGTAATTTCCCTTTTGCCTTAAATGCATTATGAACAAAGGGAAAGGTAGAAGAAGACAGCCTCAAGTTTTTAGACCACTTGCAGAACTTGTCACCACGAAAGAGATATTATCAGAGAATTCAGACTGAATAGGCAAACTCTACTTGATTCATGTCATCAACTGGAGCCCGATCTTTTGCCTCACAGTAGGAATCCTAAATCAATCTTTCCAATACATTGTAGCAGTATCTGAAGGAATGTCACAACCAACTTTCAGTAGTGTGCTACAAGAAGTCCTTTCTTCAGTGATGAGACACATCAACAGCTTCATCCAGTTTCCACGAAATTAGGACTTTACAAATGTGAAAGGAGATGTTTATACTTTGCATGGCAAACCACATGTTGTTGGAACAACTGATTGCACACATATTGCCTTAGTGCTACCACATGCCAGGGAACATGTCTACAGCAATCCAAAGAACTTCCACTTAATCAATGTGCAAGCTGTCTCCTTGCCTGGTTTGTACATCTCAAGCATGTGTGCCCCTTTCCCTGGGTCAACACATGATTCCTTTGTACTATAGAAAAGCAGCATACACCTGCAAATATCACAGCTTGGACCTGAGCGGGCCTGGTATGTTGGTAAGTACAATCTGTCAATATGGTTATTTACATCATTTCTAGTTTAAGAATATACAACAGAATTAGATATTTTTGCTCAATGTATATTTTATTTCATAGAGGAGACTCAGCTCATCTTAACCAACCCTGGTTATTAGCACCACTGAGAAATCCATAAACACCAGGGAAGTTCTGCTTCAGTGAGGCCCATCGAAGAACACAGAGGCCAGTGGAGCAGGTGTTTCAGCTCCTAAAAGCCAGATTTTCCTGTCTAGATAAAACTGGTGGAGCCCAATAAGGTGTACAAAATCAGCATGGTCTGCTGCATGTTGCACAACATAGCTCTGAGAAAGAACATCCCAATCAGTGCAGAGGAAGAAGACCATGATGAGCAACCAGGTGAGGTTGTTGAAATGCCAAATAAAGATGATGGTGTTGAAGATGAAGGAATTAACGTATGTTAAAATGTCATTGACAACTTCGCCAAATGATTGTAAGTATATGTTTACCTAACATTACATTCAATGTCCAAAGAACTTATAATATAAAGGGCATATGTCTCTGTGCAGGACACGTTTTTAGGACTGGTAGTTTAGGAAATTCCAGAGCAAACATGTCTGTTGGTGGCATTTCTGACATATTGACAAATGTGTTGATTTACGTCGTTTATCTTTGATTGTTCTACGTAAATGTGCCCTCATTATCTGTCATTTGTAATGTGTGTATTTTGTCCTGATAATAATTCATTTATCCTGTTATTATGTTTTAGGATCCTTCACCATGAAAATTTCATTTGGGGCCACATGTACAAAGATTTCTGTTTGTGACTTCCTAATTGCAAATCTTTGCAATTTGCTACTAGGAAGTTGCACAGATCAATGTACTAATGTGACTCATGCACATTTAGTGATTCCCAGGTGGTTGCAAATGGACCTACCTCATCAATATCCATTAGGTAGGTCGCAATTTGTGATCCATTGGAAATGGTCTAAAATCACAGGGATGGTGGCCTGCTGGGGTCAGCAGACTACCATGTCTGTGACTGTTTATTAAATAAAGCATTTTTTTTAAATGCAGCACGTTTTTCTGAAAGGAAAACGGGAAGCATTTCACAAACAAAAATCAAATGTTTTAATTTCATTTTTTAAGAGTTGGTGGTGGTCCTTGGGACTACTGCCTGCTCTTAGAAACGATTTGTGCCCACATTCACAAAGTGGAAGGGGTTTCTGGAATCCCCTTCTTATTTGAGGATGGGGTAATAGCAACTTCAAGTTTGTGGTAATCTACAAATGTTTTGTGACCGCATTCTAATCGCAAAACATTCATACATCCCCCCATCGGTCACTATTAGGAAAGGACACCTTTAACATACCCATTCATAAGACCGAGTCACCAACCCTTTTTTGCGACTGGGTAATACATCACTGAATCGCAAAATAGGCTTTGTACATCCCAAAAAGGTTTTTAGTGTCACAAATGGCTCGATTCTGTGAATCAGACCATTTGCAAATGCTAAAAACCTACATACACGTGGCCCTTGGACATTTCGAAGTTGTGACATTTGCTATTATATGCTACTGTTGCAAAGTGCAAAGGGAACATGGGTTGATTCTGTAAAAAACACACACACTTTGGATGTACATATTTTGAACAAAGACAATTTGCACAGTGAGCGAATGGAAGTTTATGAGATTGCATCACACTTGTTTTCTGTTGAATGTTACCACCAAGGCAATATGTGCTGCTTAACTTGCTCTGACCATGTGTAAGTCAACCTATAGCATACTCATCTACCTTTACATTAGCTAAATCCTCATGTTGTGTTAAGTGTGTGAAGCTGTTCATGTGCCTCATCATTGTAGAAAAAGCTTTTTGTAGGACAACACTTAAGGGAGATTGTGACATGCTATCAGAAACTGCCACAGTGTATTGGAAGGATCCTATGGACACAAAATTATGTACTACCATGATTTTGGCAATTGGTGTTATTGATTTGGGTTTCCTATTGTGAAGCAGGAAGTCTGGCTTCAGCTGATGACATGAATCAATAATAATTTGCTATTGAATCTGTTTTGTATGATTATAACCTATTCTATGATGTCTAGGTCTGGAACTGTAAAAATAGAAAATGACACAGACTAGTTTGTTCGTACATGTGTTCTAATTTTTCTTCTTACATTTGACAAACTGCTCTTAATTACTAATGTGTGAAATTAATACATTAAGATGTGTGATGTTTGTCATATATTATTTTTTTGAGCATTGGAGAAACATTACCTCAATATAACTTTTCTTGGCTAACATATGTTCTGATCATTTACATTTTAAAAAGCAAAGGAAGAAGTTAAAAACTTGAAACCACAAGAAATACAATAACAGTCTTTGAATTTATTTTACAAACAGCAGTAAATGCATACAGTAAGAAAACCAAGTAACATAGTGGAAAACCAAAAAAAAGTCAATCATGGTTAATGAAACAATTAGTTTAGAGGCAAAAACATTTGAAGTTCAATATACAAAATACACTTGGGATTAAATGTGTCAAGAATCTAGTCCACATAGTGAATGGTAGGGGGTGCTGAGGGGTGCAAGGAAAGTGGTGCTGAACTTTGTGCAGCACCACTTTCCTTAAATCTGCCCCTAAGGTATTCATCTCTTTTTGGTGTTGGTGGTGGAGGGTTTGCCATCCTCCCCTGGTGGTCCAGATTAATGTCCCTTCCTGAGGGTATGGGGGTTTACAGTTGCAGGGACTTAGGTGGTTGCAGGTGTTTCTGCTTGTGGCAGGGCCTGCTTTTCTGTGGATGAGGCAGGTTTAGTGGGCCTAGGTGTTGTAGAGCCACTGAAAGAGGTAGACTTTAATTGGAAAGCCCTGCACAAATGGTGGTAAATGTCAAACTGCACCTGTCAGGGAGCTCAAATGTTTAGAGTTTGCATCGCTACATTGTGCTACAATTGAAGCAAACAAAAATTAATAAATAGTTATTTGTAGTATGTAGTGTTTTTTTGGTTATTACCCATACGTTATAAATTACACACATGCAAACTTTAAAAAATAGGCATGTGAAGAGATGACCTGAAAACAAAACAATTTCTTAGGATGTGTACATAGATTCAACCCAACTCAGTATAGAGGAGAAATGAGAAGTTAACTATTCTAAGGCTTAGCAGGCTAAAATTCAGACAATTATATAACTTAGATTAATGACATTGGTCCTCATATGAACGAAGTAAAGTTATTATCATTACCACATGTATTCTGCATACAACGTGACAAATTCTTTAAGTCAACATACTTAAGTTGTGAAACCAATTACATCACGTCAATGAAATGGTAAGAAAGTAACAACATACAAAATTACATGTAATAATCCACTTTTTCCATTGCATAAAATGTGGTTTGAGAAATGCCTGACATTTTTACATCTGTGCATATATGTAAGAAAAGGGAGAATGACCAACATCACAAGGCATATGGTAGTTGTGGTCCTTTCGATTTGACATTGTCAACACTTGGAAAATTGTAAGTTGAACATTCCAAGTAAGATATATGCAGAGAAGGTATACACCCATTAAAAATAATCATGCCATGTGAAATATGTTAAAATGTAAAAAATGACTTACAAGCACCATACCTTCATTGTATAATGAATGGGGTTTTGAATCTGTAATCTTAACTACAACACATGGCATTTAAACATACAATCAAATACAAAAATGATAAATGAATAACACACAGATTGATCACACATATTGTCCAGTAGTAAAAGGAATGTTGCCACGATAATGCTACTAATTTGACGATAAAAATAGATTTGCCATTTTTCAAATTGTCTGATATGGTTTAAAAAGCAGAAATACATTATGCGGGTCATTCTGACCCTGGCGGTCATGGACCGCCAGGGCCAACGACCACGGGAGCACCGCCAACAGGCTGGCGGTGCTCCCATGGCATTCTGTACCGCCGCGGTCAGATACGGGAAACCGGCGGTGTACCGCCGGTTTCCCGCTGCCCAAGGGAATCCTCCATGGCGGCGCTGCAAGCAGCGCCGCCATGGGGATTCCGACCCCCTTACCGCCAGCCTTGTTCTGGCGGTTTTGACCGCCAGAACCTGGCTGGCGGTAACGGGTGTCGTGGGGCCCCCTAACAGGGCCCCACCAAGATTTTCAGTGTCTGCCACGCAGACACTGAAAATCGCGACGGGTGCAACTGCACCCGTCGCACCCCTTCCACTCCGCCGGCTCCATTCGGAGCCGGCATTCCTCATGGAAGGGGGTTTCCCACTGGGCTGGCGGGCGGCCTTCTGGCGGTCGCCCGCCAGCCCAGCGGGAAACTCAGAATTACCGCAGCGGTCTTTTGACTGCGCAGCGGTATTCTGCCCGCGGGACTTTGGCGGGCGGCCTCCGCCGCCCGCCAAAGTCAGAATGACCCCCTATGTGCAGCTGACGTAAGAGAAAAAAATACACTTACTTTAGTGAGACATACATAAGTCTGACTTACCAGTCTCCACCCCACAAGGGATTCTTTTAAGACTTCAGGATGTGCGATATGCAAGACATTTTCTTCCCAGGAGAAAAGTTGTAATGGGGAGCTAGGAGAACCATCCCAAGTCCTCTGGGTCTACAGGTAATGCTTGGAGGCCAGTGAACACACTCTCCCCCGCGGGTCATCCCACCTCTTCCTAATTCCCTCCTGTGTGTGCAGATTGTTGGCTACAGCATTCAATTCTGTCAACTATTCTGGATAACTTTTGCCTTTTCTGATATATGGTTGTATTTCTGCTCCAAACAGTTGTCGTCTTTACTCTAATGATTTCATCTACCATGACTAACAATTCTCCCTCTGTAAAATGTGAATTTCTCCTCCCTGTCATTATGAGTATCTAAAAATAAATAAAATAGTGGCCCACAAGTAAAAGATTTTTTTTTAAATGAGACAAATGAAAAAATGAACAGAGGGAGTAAAAAAAAGAATCTGACTACTAGGTGGCAAACTCAGCAGCAAAATGGGGGTTCTGAAGTCGAGTGGCAACAGATCATGGTCTAAAATGAAATGTGTTTTATAGTGTGGAATGCAGGTATTCACAATTGGCCAGTATACATCAGACATGTGCTACTGGCATTTATCCAAATACCACAGCTATAGTACAATGTTTAGTGGGTCCTGTGGCAATCTCCCACCATCAGGAATCCGCTACCAGAACAACCAGAGCATGACTGTGAAGTCAAAATATGCTTGGCACAATCTGACTGCCCTGATGGCAAAGGTGTACAGTTAGCCAGCATTGGAGTTCACCGCATTGGCAATGGTAGACCGCTTATGGGGCAGACTCCACTCTGTCGATGTGGACGGCAGTCAGCCTCCATATATCTAAATACAGCGGTCAGAACTCAATCAGCTTGACAAAGCACTTGAAACCGCCATCATGGCGGAGTGACGAAACTCCCACCAGGATCTAAACCTGGCCCAAAGCCAGGATTTGAGACTTCATGCAGTCAAGTTTCTGTAAGAAAAAGAAAATCAAGGTCAAGGTTTGTGATTATATCATGCAGGGGTGGCTAATCCGCTATGGGGAGGAGTATTGCCCCCCGCCAGCAGCAGCTGCAAAACATTTACAGTAAAACCATATTAAACTACATATATAATGGTTTTACTATAAAAGGGGCGGGCCATGGGGTAAGACAGGGACAGAGCACTCACACTCAGTGCGCATGTATGTTTGGCCGGCAGTCTCGGGCCGGCCAAATATACATGCACACTAGGCTGTCTCCAACCAGGCACTGCATTGCTGAGTGGAAGAAAGCAGGTAGAGACTCTCACTCTGCTCAGGGGCCCCGTGATGGGCACTCTGTGCAATCCTAATGCTGTTTCATGCTGACAGCAACATGTGCCTGCAGTGGAGGACGGGAGCAGATTGGAGCAGGCGTCATGGCGAAGCGAGAAAGGTAAGATTGTTTTATTATTTTAAACACTTTTTGTCATACCCCCAACCACGCGCCATCCCGCCCCTTTTCCTCCCACGAGCCGTGACCGATTTCATGCAGTTTCTTTGTATGGTAAACAGGCCACTGAAATTATGCGGCAGAACAAGGCCAAATTATGTGACAGGTTTGAGTACATTTTGTGGCAAGAAAAGCCAAATTATGTGGCAGCATATTGCAGCACATTCTATAATAGTATTACTTCATTATTTCATCATTTTTTAATTTGTTAACATTGTCTGGGCATCGGTTTCACCTCATCAGTACCAATTTGATACCTAAATATAGCAATAAGGTGACCAGTCCAGCTTTGCAAGGGGTCTTTCACTGCACAGCATCTCGTGTCGCTACATTTTTAATAACTATTGAACGGCTCGGACTGGAATTTTTTTTTGTTACAATATGCAGATTATGCTGCAGATGATGAATTATGCGGCAAATGCGGCAACCCTATACTTATACAAAAATCGCTGCAGCCACACAGTCTCATAATTCCAGCTTTCCTTATGGTAAGCCTGCTCAGGGCTAACAGAGCACAATCTGTTTCCATATTAAACCAATACCTGTTCTTTGGCAGATCTGAGGCCAGTATGGGTGAAAGACTGTTTGCATAGCCAGTGCCTAGTGGAGTTTAGGGTTGACTTGATTTGAGTAAGATGTTGGCTGGCACAAAATAACGGGGTCCCTGAGTAGAAATTTGTGCAGTGTGGCTTATGCTGAGTGCTGAACGCGTATTGATGGACCCAAACAGACTTGCCTTTGGTGCGCCTTTGGCAAGTTGCCAGCATAATCGCCCTTCAGTTTGGTTCATATAGCTAATCTCTCTGCTGAACATCCTCACACAGCGGAAAAAAAGACTAGACCACTCATGTAAATATTCCCCAAAGAAGGCCACTGCTACAGTCAAACTCATGCAGTTAGTCCACACAAGTAAGAAACACACAAGTAAAAACTCTGTAAAGTAGTAATAGCGAATAAATGAAGTTCAATAAACTGGATTGCTATGAACCTTTAAGTGTGACCTCTAATAAATACAAACAGAGTTCAAATCAGCTACACAGTCATCCTTCAGCCCATTTAATATAGCTAATCTCTCCACTGCATCTTCTCAAATGGTATAAAAATTGACTTTAAACTGAATGTTCCCAAACATGGTAAACACTGTCATAAAATACAAAGTGGTCAAACCACACAAGTAATTAAACAAACTCAAGTAAGATCAGTGCAAATCTGCAACTGAAATTAAAAGGAGTTCAATAAAAAGGAACGCTGATTACCTTTCCGTACATTTCATGTAAAGCGTAAACACAATTTGGGGTGGGTGGGTTGTCATAGTATGTTTGTTTATTGGTTCCTCTTCATAGGGCATATATGAGAATATGAGACTAGAGGTGTGCTTATATTACATGAATTTGTATATAATAGTAGGTAAGTTGAGGTGGTAGTGTAATTTGTATTCTAATTCTTACATTAGTTGTGATTATCGTTGTTGTTTCCCTTGTAGATGTTACATGTTTGTTTATATTTTTTTATAAAGAGGTTATTAACTCTTGCTCTATGATTTGATAAAGTCGTATGTGTTTGTCATGAGTTTGGCTGTATACAATTGAAAAAATACTGTAGGGGTCAATGTTTATGAGTTTTTATTTGGTTCAGCATAGGGCTGTTGGTCTTTGCAGCCCAGTATTCAGTCTTTAAGAGTTAACTTTACTCATTTTTAATAACTCTCTTGATCCTCACAACATGTGGCTCCCCTCCCCACGCTTCCTTAGGCCTCAGGGACCCCATCATCTGGAGCCTATTTTTTTATTTAAGGTGAGGGGGTGCACTGACACCCTCTTCAAGCCTTCATGGTCCTGAAGACCCTATCCACTGAGGCCTCAGATGAGTGCCCCGGTGCCCACCCAACTGGGGGAAGGGTGTCCCATGCCCCCTTCCCTTAATATTTACATTAGACAGTGTGGGATAGGGTCTCTGGTACCTATTAAAGATCAGAGAGGGAGGTTGTGCACCACTCTCCACTTATTTATTAAACGTGGGGAATGAGGTCCCAATGGCTTCCTCAAAGCTCAAAAAGTATGAGCCACATGCCACCCTCCCCAAAAGGACCATTTTGCAATGCCCTCCCGGCCTTGACTCATCCAAGGGGTTTTCTTAATAGTGTGAGATCCTTTGCAAATTTGCAGGAACCCACCACTAGGACTAAGGAGTCAGGGTATCGCTACCCTTCCCCCTTGTGTTTTTCATTAAGCTATTTCTTAGGACATGAGACTGAGATCTGAGTCCTAGGATGTCTGCTGTCACATGTTTGTTGATATGGTGGCAGCTAATCAAATCTCACCATGAGAGCTGTCTGCCCAACAAATCCTCTGCTGCAACAAATATAAAAACCTTTAAGCCCTAATTGTTAAAAAATTACTGAGTGGATTTAAACCAAATCACAAAAAGCACTCTTTGTGCGCCAAGTTCTAGCTGTGTCTAAAGTTCCCATAGAAAGATGAATGGGGAAAAAGTGTTTTGGGACTCCCCTTTTTCCTCAACCACCACTTGATGGATAACCCAGAAACTTTCCTTGCACAAACTAAGTAAGGAAAAAAGAACACTTTTTGGGTGAGTTTCGTGGAGATTCTTCAAATGGCACCAGAGTTATTACCAAAACAAAAAAGGCATTTCCTATGGAAACTGAATCCTAACTATAACGAACCCGTGGAAACCTCCACTGGGAAATATAAATAGCAGGACGCTCTGACTAGTTTCAGGTTTTAGGTGGAGAGCAGCTCCTTTATAAGGACCACTTTACAACACGACTGCCACTCTAAAACTGTTCACCTTAAATGTCTGTTTTTCTAGAGGAGTTTTTAAGGCTAGGATTAACATAGTGCCACCCACTCAGAGCTAGAAAAGTGTGGCTGTCCTTTGCCAGTTTTATATCAGCCTTTAAGCATAGCTAGTGCAATCCACGCTGGTCTGTCAAGCTGAAAAATTTGAAGAGACTTTAACCACTACAGGCACAGTACTACAACCTTGGATTGGTAACATAAAATCAAAGTTAACCTGAAATGAGTGAAAGAAGTCCCTGACACGTGTTTTACTCTTACTTGAGCTCTTCAGTGGGACATAGCTTTGTCCAGTAACAAGGAAGCCCCCAATATACAAGAGCACATGGTATAACTTGGGCCCCTGCCATGCATAGTGGTGTCATCAATGATGGCATTTCAGATATTGCAGTGATTTTATAAATGATGTAATAGATCATGTCATGAATGATGTGTTATGTGCATGGCAAGGTCAGGAGTTATAATTACATTAGGGAACGAGTTATAATTACTTACGATAAATATTACTGGTGGATTTCAGTGTTTTTTTCATTTATAATACTATGTTTTAACAGACTTTTTCACCTAATACATGCCTCGAAAAATCATAAAAATGTTACCAGACCAGCAGGTCGAGTAGCTTAAATAATCTATTCGGCCTAACTGTAATGTACTTGACCCGGAAACGGGTCTTAAATTGTGTGATCCTAGGCAAATATAGTATTATACAGTCACCTTTTTCTTCATTCTCACATGAGTGCATCTTCAAATATGTGAGTTCAGCATTTCTGCTGTAAAAAAAAAATCCTCTTTTGTTTGATTAAATACACTAAACGTTTTCTCCATGTATAATAAATCTAGCCCACATATAGGGTACATATGATCCATGCATGACTTGCCTCTTAGTTTACTAAGAGCTTTGCTATAAGGACAGTAGTGTTTCTCAGTTTATGTTTAAACACTCACTTTTAATAAATATATTACTAAAGCATGATGTGGTAGCACACTGTCATTTACAGACAGTAAATTTCCACGAAATGTCCACAGACATTCACACTAACTTGCAGCTTTACTGATAGAACTTTTCGCATATTAATAATAATCTGTGTAAATTGGGTTTCAGAAAACATTTATCATGTGACTTTTTTTCCATTCTATTAAAATATTTTTTTCATCACACAGAAGTACAAAACATAGTCTTCCACATCTACTGATTATATTTTGAATTGTTTGTAAAGTTGAATTAGTTATATACATTTTGTGTGTTAGGAAAAACCTAATACCAAAACCCCTCATTTCACATAGGTCAGACAGTTCACCTTACAAAATCCTGGAACTCTGCAGTTACAAGGAAAAGTATTTGCACTGCAAGAAGACAAACTGACTTTTGGCCTCTGTCTCTGAACACAGAACAAATGTAAGAAGAATAAGATATAAAGGCATCTTAACAGTGTCAGCTGGTAATTTTAGGAGGGAGGGTGGGAAGCACACTCACATTCATTCATTCACACACACACACACAAATCCATTCACAAAACTCATCAACATTCAAACATACATGCATGCACCAAACATTCATTTAAAAAACACACACACACTTACTATCAGCTCGGAGGTCCCAGGAGGGTTGGGAATGTTGCCTTCCATCTTCCTAAGGTCAGCCAGAGATGGAATGCAGCAGTCCCAACATCGTCACAGAGTAGGATGGGGTCAGTGAAAGTTCTGACACGGTCCCACTCTGTGACGAGGTGTCACTGATTGACACTCGCCCTGGGCACTTCAGGGCTTAAAACTGAAGCACCCAGGTCGGAGACAAAGGGTGACGCTTCGACTCGTCACTGAGAGGGAGGGCCTTGAGGCACCTTTGCTGAGCTGAGGAGGTCACGCCCATAAGAGCTGTGACCTCTTCAGCCCAGCAAAGTTCAGCTCAGGCAGCCAGGAGTCAGAGCAAATCACACAAGTCTCACACTTGGCTGCCTGAGCTGAACATGAAGAGTGTCTGTCAGGCTGACCTTTGCTCAGCCTAACAGCCACTCTTCATGAGGGGCAAAAGGTGGGTGTGTGTGTCCCCTCTGCCCTAAAGGACGGGCCGCAGCTGCATCTTAATTGCTAATTCCGTTTCTGACTGAAGGAACACCTGTTCTTTGTCCACTGGCCAGAAGTGTCGAGTGGAATCTAAAAAAGCTGGACCCCATAAAATAAAACTTGCCATAGCCAGTGAGTGGTCAGGAGGTTTTTCAAACCCTGACATACCTTTAACCTTTGTATTTCCAGTGAATTTCTAAGTTTTTTAAAAATATATATAGTAAGATATTACTACTACTAATAATATGAATTTAGCAACAGTTTTTTTTCAATTAATTTCTATGGTTTTCTTAATATAAAGTAACCTCCTGTGGACGTCCAACCCCTGATGCACACAGCCTTTTGGCATGTGCAGCATGGAGTAAGTGCAGGGCCTGGTCACTGCATGCGTGCACGGCTGACTATATAATGTAATAATATAAAGGGTGTACTTTTAAGGAAGGCTACCCTATCAACTTCTTCAAATGGTCAGAATATCAACATTTAAGAAGTGGGCCTATTGGCTCTAACAAGGGGTCAGCATATCAACATATATAAAGCAAACCTATTGTCTTTTAAAAGAAAATCATCATTAACTATAATTAAATGCATATATTATACATTCACACATTGCAATGCCTAATAAAAGTGATTGTCATAAAAAAATTCTTTTGAAAACATCATGAATATGTTTTTGAGTCTACTTTTAACATTTTTCAGGACATAATATGCAACCCTATAACCAACCACAAGGGATCCCTTCACTCCAGATGATGAGCATACAACTCCAGCTCGGAGTGTTTTAAAAAATATGGTGAGCTGTCCTGGTGCCCTGGATTCAATGACCCAGGAGACTTACTGTGTACTCCCTACATCCCCTACAATATAAAAACCAAAAAGCTTGGTGGAGCCTCAGCCGTTTCTGGGGCACCACCACCATCAAAAGACATCTTTTGAAAAAGATTTTGTAGGGAGTTAACGGAGACCTCCTTTTTAGAACTCTGAATGTGAAATGAGCAGCTATTCCACCACATAAGAGCCAGGGAGACTCCATTTCCTAGGGCCAATGTTTATGTGTTTTGGAATGAGGCTTTTGGCCCCTCTCCCTGAGCAATTTAAGGGACCCAAGGAACCCCACCCCCAGGGCCAATCATTATTTTTTTAAGGGTGGGCATGTGGCCCTACTGAGCCTTCTAAAGTCCCTGGAGATCTCATTCCCAGGTTGAATACTTCTTTAAAGGGGATGTGTTCATATGCCACCATTCCCAATCCTTGAAAGGGACCCCTGAGAATATAGCCTCCATGGATACGTTTTTTGGGTGGGGTAGACATAGGGAACTGCTCTCAAAGCCCCAGGAAATAGATCACCTAGGGCATGATGGCAGCAGTGTCCCCAGAACCCATCCACTGAGACACTGAAGTTCCTTGGGTGCAAGAGTGTAGATAAGGACAACTTCAACTACCTGCCAGTGCTCTTGCTGGCAGGGAAAACAGGTTTGCTGATGCCCAGTGGGTGCAGAGAAAAGCTGTTCCTGCCAGGCAAGAGCAAACCACTGTAGCCAGCTCCTGTCATGCTGTACCATGTGTGGTGCAGGCAGTGGAACCAGCAGGGGGTGTGGAGACCCTGTGGCTCCACCCATGACCCTAAAGGCTGCCACTGCTGTGGGTGGCGTGGCTGTGCAGTGGGGCAAGCACAACAGACGTTGCTTTGGCCTTGGGTATGGGGTCAAGGTCCTCAAAATGGCTGGGAGAGATGGAACAATGCCCTTCTCCCCATTAAACCCTAGTGGCCCCTGGGAATGGGGTCCCCTGGAACTCCTAATGGCTTAAGGAAGGAGGACCACATGCCCCCTCCCCTTTAGTTAACATATCAGACTGAAGATGGGGGACCACGGAGAGAGTCCCCAGGGGCTACAGAAGGCTTGGGGAAGGAGGCTGCATTCCCCCTCCCCATGTAACATTGCCCAACCCCTCAGACCCTGGCTTCACCAGCAAGCTTAAATATTAAATAGGAAGGAAGCCCATGTTTTTTAGTTTTTTATCTGTATTGATAAAAAAATTACATTGTTGGCCCTAGTAGGGTTGCCTTCCTATGGGGCTTATGTCTCTGGAAGGAGTGTGCTTGATGCACTTTCTGTGCATCGGGGGCAGGTTGTGAATAGCAAGGGTTTTCCCACCTAATGGGGCTTGGATTCCTGGATAGAGTGGGCTCAATGGCAAGTTTGTGAACTAAGCATTGATGGTGAATATTTGAGGCTTGTCCACATAATGGGGCTTGGTTCTCTGGAGGAAGTGGCTTCTGTGCACACACACCCTGTACACTGAGTGCAGACTGTGCCTATTATGGACTTACCCACCTAATGGGGCTTAGGTCTCTGGTGGGAGTGGGACATATGCACATTCCACTCTCTGTGTGCAGACTGCATAGTAGAGGCCTCACACTCCCACCCCAACATTAAAAAAATAAAATTAAAAGAATCACCAGCTCCCATTGGCACCCAGAATGAATGTTGGCAGGGGCCCTGGGGCTGCCATCCAAAACAAAAGTGGGTGGGTTATATAGGTTGGCCCATGACACCTACAATAATAATGAAAAATTAGAAAAATTGTAAAACTTAATGGAAATGATCAGCAAGAGCTCATTTATAATTTACTGCTCCTAGAAAGGAGCTCGCCATAATGCCTTAAGGCTTTTCTCAAGTGCATAATTTCTTGCTGGCAGTGCCACTTGAAGAGGCAGGACCACCACAGAGCAATTTTTTATGTTATTGAGGGCTGGAGGGAGTGCATCAGCAACATTAAAAAACACAGTAGGTCTCCTGGGTCAATAAATCCATGACCACAATAGAGCTTAACATATTTTTTAAAAGTCTTCTGAGCTGGAGCTGAATTTTCTTCAACTGGTGTGCAGAGATCTCTAGTGGTGTGTCCCTTGGTTGCACTTTGCGGTTTGAAAAATATTAAGACATGTAAATGCTTTTTTTTACTTAACAAAAATATTTTCAAAATATTTTGTACCAATCACCCTTTTTCAGTGCAATGTGTGAACTTATGAAATATACATTTGATTCTAGTTATTGGTCACTTTTTCACAAAGCCAATATGTTTTCCTTACTTAAAATGATACCCTTTACATTCTTACACATAGTCAGCTGTGTACAATGGGAGGATTAGGCTAGGAGCCTGGCCACAGGCCAGTCCCTGCACACACTTCCATGTTGTGCCGTTCATAGAGTAGGGTTAGCCAGCAGGGGTTTGGGCTCATGGTCTGGCTATCGGTAGGGCATGAGCAATAGTTACTTTAGGGCACATGTTACAGTGACTTGAAATAACGATAACTAGAAAATCTCAGTGGTTGTGTTTGATTAAAATGGTATGTTTAAATGACATGTTCACCTATTAGTTTTTTATTTGTTTATTAGATTGTTTAGCAATTACAACCAAACAGAACAAAAGTGCCCATGAAGTTCCCACAATTACGTGTATCATTTTGCTTTGACATGAAATCCAGTGTGCTAGTGCTCTTGGTACATTAACTATTAAGTATTTATGGTAGTCTTTATGGTGATGTGGATGTACAGTCCTGGGGCTGTGGAGGTGGCTCTCACTCAGTTTGAAGTGCTAGGTATGTGCTAAAGGGGCTCCAGATGTCCTGAGGGTGGGATCTCGCAAGCTGTAACACTCATTACTTTTCTAGCCTTTCCTGACAATAGGTCACAACTCTGGCAATCTTCTATTTTGGAGCTGCTACATCTTCCCCATTGTATTGTCACCCTTATTTTGGCCATTAGTAACAGCACTGCTGTCAGGTGGAGCGTGCCAGCCGGGACCTTCCTGATGTACCCAAGCAGAGCTGTGACTGGTGACCCTAGGCACAGGTCCCACGACCACCTCATCTATGAAATTGAAAACAGTGATCCAAAGCTCACATATCTTGGGGCACCCATTGGCAAGACGCATGAAGTCGGTGTCTCTTAGATCGCAGCATGCAATTGATCCTCCGGCTTTATGTCCAACCTGGGCAGATCGATAGGTATACAACATATGTGATGAAGGAATTTGAGAGGTCTGACACACAATCTTTAGTTAGACGTAAGCATGCTTGTTTGGGAGCAGCAATACTTCTATCTCTCTTCCATCAGGGTATTTTCTAGGTCCACCTGATACTTCACCGGTGCCCTAGGTATGATCATAGAAGCCTTGTCCTGCATAATGGAATATAGGTGAGAGACCAATCTCCTAGTAGAAAGTGTGTCAAGTATACAGTCCTTTACTGTAAAGTTTTGGGTGTATGGTCCTACAGGCACTGTGCAATTGATAATAAAGGAAAATGTCAAACCATGCTCACTGAACTCGGGCCCGCAATTCTTGTAACAGTAGAAATTTCCCTCCAAAGTACAGGTGTCCCATTATCATCAGGCCTAACCTGCATTCTTGGTGCTGTGTGAACTCCTCTCTAGTGTGGCAGCATAGGTTTCTTGGTGATTGAATGTCATGACCACACAAACTTGCCAAGTCAAATCAAAGAAGTGCATGAGAAAAGCAAAGAGATATCCTCAGTGGAGACAGCAAAGCCCAAACTGGAAGAAGGTTTGCAGAGTAATCTTGCACTTATTTCAAAGAATCAAGAAGAGAAGATCCAAGATGGCCGCTGTGAGTCCTGAAGGTTAGTTACAGTTCTAGTCTTGCAATCGGTTGGTTGCTAGGTTACGAGCTCTCCAGCTGGAAGCCTTGCACTTCAACTGAGGTCTGACAGGAATTAGCTGTGTGGAGAGAGAGCGCGCTTCAGAACAGAAACTCCTGTGAGGTAAAATTACATTTGAAGATTATATTACAGAAAACGGATAAATATTGTCAAGGTTTATTCGAAGAATTTGATAGTAGACCGTTCCCGTGGAAGTCGGCAAGGCTACAGAGTTAATGTATGAATTAACCTTATGTTTACAAGGTTCTTGTTTAAGATATTGAAGTCAAAGAAAAAACGAACTTTAAAAGAGCAAGTATCTACAAATGTCAAGGTTATAAACAAAGGCCAAGTTTAAAGGAGAAACGAACTGTTAACAAATAAGCATTTACAAATTCAATGGTAATAAACCAAAATAGAGTTTAAAAGAGAAACGAACTTAAATAAACAAGCATTTACAACGACAAGTTATCGACAGATGTCGAAGTATGGAAGGAGAAACTAACTGTAATAAACAAGCATTTACAAATACAAGTTATCAACAAATGTCGAAGTAAGAAAGGAGAAACGAACTTTAATAAACAAGCATTTACAAATACAAGTATTGACAGAAGTCACAATAAGACAGGAGAAATTAAATAACATCAGCTGATTTGAAGAACGCATTATCACCAACTATATACATATATATAGCAACATAAAACCAATCTCTAACAAAGGTTGAGAAGTTCTTCCAGAATCAGTAATAAGCATTTTTTAAGAAGAGCTATCATTTATAGAGAGAAGCAAGGCTACAGAGAACTCAGGGTGAGTGAAGAAATAATAGAATTAAAGAGAATTAAGTGTTGAGAGTAGAAAGTGAAAAACTGATGTTGTATGTCCCTAGTAATTGCGACTGTGACTCTTGCAGGTGCTGTATCCAATCTTAGATGTGAAGAGGCAGACTGAGTACTGGCGTTCATCATCTCTGTGGCAGTCTCTCTACCATCCCATTCCCCTTTCCCCCTCCGGGGTACTCAGCACGAAGGATTAATATTCGTTGTGAGTAGCTCGGGTCGGGACTGAGGAGTTATCTTCTGCTTCTGAGGAAATCGAATTGAAGTATCCTGACATTGAAAGAGCAAAAGAATAGAGGCAATCTAGATGTGCCCTGTGACAGAGGCTATGCCAAGCCCATGCAGTAAACCAAATTCTGTCAATGTCTTCTTATGAGGGCCCTGGTGTGGTGAAGCTCATTGTGGGCAAAGGGCATGTGGTTGCATTGCCTGCTTCTATCATGGTGTGAGGTGGATATTGGATGGGGTGTATACAGAAGAATGTGAAGTGTGACTGTGTATAGTAATAGTACAGTTCCATGTTGGGGGTGCACAGGCCATCCTGCTCCAAGGGCCAAGTCAGCACTTCGGAGGTTAGTCACGTCTGCTGGCCAGTGCCAAGTCGATCAAAAGGCCGTGAACTTGGATAATTAATAGTGGTGGGGGGAACTTGTAGAGTTATACCCCGCAGAATTCTGTGAAGTTACCTAAAAACTCAGCACGATTCTGCGGAGGTCCATGCACCCGCAGAATTCTGCCCACTATGCTTTTGGCTGAGTGGAAGGACTGGTAACACCCTTCAAAGGCGAATTAATTTAGATGTATGATTTAACGTTCTTAAATATGAAACATTAGACAGCTGTCACTTCATATTCTGCTGCGTCCCACATTCACCGACAAGACCTAAGCATCAGAAACATTGGTCTGACTCCAGCTGAATTTGCTTAACTTGCTAAGGATCGACATTCAGTCAATAGACCCATTGGTCAAGGGGCCAGGTACGCAGGGACCTGGTGAGCCCAGGAACTGACTAGCGCTCACTCTCAGTACCTGGGGTTATACTTAATCCAAGCACCACGCAACCTCAGGCTCCCTGCTCTCAGCCGAGAACTTTCACGGCTCAGAGCAGGTTACGTCTGAGACCATTGCTCGTAACTTCCAAAATTAGGGTGCAGGTAGGACGCTATTGACATCTGGTTGAGTGGAACAGCGCAAACGAAACAAAAGCCGAAACAAAAGAACAATCAGCAAAATATCTATGGTCGCAGAGCCATTGTTGATTAATTAACACATCACGGCTTGCACATGAGAACAATACATCTAAGTGCAAAAAAAATTATGAATACCAATCATAGATATATCAAACATGAATAACAGGGTGGTAAATACCAAGCAGCCAAAAGTTTATAATCCTATTTTGAAATGTGTCACCTCAAACTGTGTTGTAATTAGAAGAAAATACACCCTTGACTCGTCTGGGTGTTGTCGTTTGCCTTTATTTCTAAAGCGCGTATGCCAAACGCGACCACTGCTGACGTGTCTGCTGCCCTCTATCCGACACGCTCTCCCAAGCGTTCCTCGTCGACAGTATACGGTGGCCCGCTGTATGCACTGAGCACAACATATTATCTCCTTTTTATTTTTAAATAAAACATTTTCACAACAGAGAATACAAACACCATAAAACAGCAAAAAGGAAATTCATCACCCCCAGAAGAAAACATCGTAATGCCTATACCCTGATGCAGTAGCATCCCTACTATTACCAATGACATTCCATGAGTTTGAGTGATACCCGGTTCTCGCGGTCAGACTTCTGCAGGATCTGAGGTCCCACCTTGATGACGTCTGACACTTTGTGTTCAAGGTCCACACGCTCAGACAATGACCTACCACCCCTTTACACACCATTGCCACCAACATGTTTGACCTTCACCCCCTTCCCTGCATTCCACCACTGACCACCCTCAACCATAACAGCATTGCCACACACTTTCTTCACCATCACTGGACTTCCATAGCAGGCATCCCCCTTCTTTACAAAAGTCTGCAACTTAATACGCTCCAGATCACCTGGTTGAATTGAGTGCTCTTTTGTGGAATTTCTCCAGTTATATCTAGTTTTTATCTTTTCCTGATTTTTTTCTACTCTATTCCATAATAAATCCTTGTCCACCAAACCTGTAAGTCTACCAGCTACCACCTTAGCCAACCAAGCTGGAAAAAGTCTAGATGTACTCCGTCTACCCTTGAGAAGCTCAAAAGGAGAAATGTTCATCACCGAATGTAGAGTGGTACGATAAAGCCACAACACAGAGTTCATAGCCTCTTCCACATCGAATTTGCTAGCTTTAGCCCACTTGATGCACTCTACAACCACCCTATTCATTCTCTCCACCAAACCATTCGTTTGAGGATGGTACAGAGAACTCACACCAGATTCACACAGGAACACTCCCATTTCATGACTCACAAACTGGACTCCGTTATCAGAAATTATAAATTCCAGAAACCCTTCCCTCCAAAAGATTTCCTTGAGGAACTGTGTGGCACTACCAGTTGTGGGCTTAGCAAAGAAATGCACTTCTGGCAATTTACTGTAGTAGTCCATCAGGACATAAGGATAGCGCATCTGACTTGGGAGAAAGTTGAACGGCCCTACCATATCAATACCTACCTTAACCCAAGCTCTATCCGGTATAGATATGGGTTGCAACAGTGGTTCCACCACCTTTAAACCCTTTTCTTCACTGTTACATACAACACATCCACTTACAGCTCTTTCCACATCTTTGTCCATAGAGGGCCACCAATAATGAGCCCTGATACGTCTCTTTGTCATTGTGGCACCTAAATGCCCCTCATGTGCATGATCCACCAACTTTGAACGAATATCACAAGGGGGCACACATTTATCGTTCCTCAAAACAATACCATCTTCAATTGACAACTCCTCACACACCTTAGCATGCGGTTGTAATTCTGAATTCAAATTTCTTTCCTTTGGCCATCCATTAATTATGTGCTGCTTAACAATGCCCAACACCACATCACTGCTGTCAGCCGTCTTCCATACAGTTTCCGTGCACACTTTGGATTCGTCTACATCAACAGAAGCTATAAAACAATCTTCCATATCATCCTCCATGTCAATGGAAATCTGGTCATTAATTGGTAAAGTCTGCTGTAAAATTTTCCTTTCCTGGAGTGTACCTAACCTGGAAGTCATACTGTAACAACTTTGTGGTGTAGTTAATTTTATCACCATTTAAGATGTACACCAACGGTTTATGATCTGTTTGTATTAAATAATTCCTTCCCCAGACATAGCTTCTAAATTTTTAACTCGCCCAGTAACGTGCCAATAACTCCTTTTCAATTACCGAATAGTTGAGCTCTGGTTCACGTAGCACTCTTGAGGCAAAAATAATAACCTTTTCATTCTCCCCCTCACCTTGGGACAAAACAGCCCCCAATCCATATCTACTAGCATCAACCGTAAGGATGCACAATTGACTGGGCTCATATGGAGTCAATGTTCTAGCATCAACCAATTCCTGTTTCACTTTGTCAAATGCAGATTGACACTCACTGTCCCATACCAACGAGACTTTGTTCTTAAGCAATACTTTCACTTTACTAGCATAATTGGGAATAAACCTTGAATAATATTCACACATGCCAATAAACAATCGTAACTCATCTTTGTTCTTAGGGTTTGGAGATTCTAGGACAGCCTTTACCAACCCAGTATGCGGTGCTACCCCTTTTCTGGACACACAGTGCCCCAAAAATTCAATATCTCTCTTGAAAAATTCACATTTTTCTTTCTTCACACAGATACCATAAGACTGAAAAATCTTGAAAACAGACCTAATGTTCTCTTTGTGGTCTTCCAAACCTTTAGCATGAATAAGAACATCATCTTGGAAAATCAGAACCCCTTGTACACCACCTAAGAGGTTGTGCATGATGCGTTGAAAAGCTGAAGCTGCAGATGCCAGCCCAAAAGGCATCCTGCAAAACTGGAACGTGCCAAACGGGGAATTAAAGGCTGTATAATGGCGTGGTTCTTCATCTAAGACCACCTGGTGATAAGGAAATGCCAAATCAATCTTGGAAAACCACTCTGAACCTCTGAGTTGCTCAAGTAGGTCACTCATTTTGGATTGAGGATATCAATCCACCCAAATTTCTTTATTGAGACTCCTCAAGTCCACACATGAACGTATGTCGCCATTACGTTTACGGGCAACCACCAGTGGTGAAAGACACAAACTAGATTCAATTGGTTCTATGGCGCCATTCTCTTGAAGCCTGTCTAATTCAGCTTTGAGATCTTCCCTCAAACTAAACGGAACAGACCTGATCTTATGGTTCACTGGAATAGCCTTATCTTTTATTTTTATCCTGTGTTTGAAGCCAGAAATTTTCCCCAATACCCTAGCAAACACACTGGGAAATTCATCGTCAAACAGTACCATCTCTTTTGAATCTTCGACAACTAGAACTTGTTCTTTGGTTTCGGGTTTCAGTACCATGCCAAACAAACCTTGGTGGTACCAACCCAGAATGTTCAATCCTTTGTATGCTACATAGATTTTGCCATAGATCTTATGCCCCTTTAACTTTAGACTGTCTTCTACATATCCTTCTAATTCTATTTTCCTGCCCTCATTAGAGACAGGCGATCAATCCGGTGGCAACAATTTTCTATCACACCAAGTGTTGTGAAACAATTGAGATGTGATCATTGTAATGCGTGGTCCAGAGTCAACCAACAGTTGTAACTATTTGTCTCCTACTCGAATATCCACCAGGGAATCAATACATTGATATTGGTCTTTAACCCTCAAAACATTGTCTGTGACCACCACTATCATGTCCTGAAAGGCCTTAGCCAACTGCTCTTCCCTATCACCTTCATCTTCTTCTACTACACTACTTACTATAGTTTGCTTACTAGTCATAGATTGACAAACTTTCGCAAAATGGCCTAGTTTACCACATTTTCTACAAACGACATTTTTTGCATGACAATTTTTACCATCCTTGTAGTGGGAAGTATTCCCACATCTAAAACATATCTTCGTATTCTTAAAAAATGGGTTTTCTATGTTCTTCAGATCGCTTCTCTTCACCATTCCAGCTTTTGTTACAACATTAACTTGAACTTGTTCAGTATCCTTTGTACAAGCACTAGCTGTGAGTTCCTTCAGTGAAATCTACGCTAGTTCGATACTCTTGGCCACTTTGATAACATCTTCCAGCGTTGGATTTCCCGTAGTCAATAACTTTTGCTGAATATGCTTGTCAGAGCAATGGCCAATAAACTGGTCCCTTATCAACTGGTCCTGAAAATCCCTAAATTCACACTTGGAAGACAATTGTCTAAGTGCACTGATGTAAGCATCTACATCTTCACCATGGAGTTGACCACGCTTGAAAAATTTGTGCTGCAACACTATCAGACTCGGTTGGACATTGAACCTTGAAGATAATTTCTTGGTAGCAACCTGATAGTCATCAAGATCCTCTTCAATTTGCGCTACATCTGGTAGGTGTTTAAAAATCTCTCTTCCTTCAAAACCCAAAGAATGTAGAAGCAAAGATTTTTTCCTTTCTGGTCTAAAACGAGAGGCTCCTATAGCTCCTAGGTAAGCTTTGAATCCGTCGAACCATTGTTTCCAAGGGATTGCAGGCGCACCAGGCGACTCCAGAAATGGTGGTGGAGGATTAACCGACTGCATAATTCGACCAGAGAGACAACAGCTAAAATTTAGCCTTTTTCCAGAGAATCAAAAAAATTAGAGAAATATTTATTTTCATTAAAAAAAATAAAAAAAATATGGACAACTCCCAGCTGTATGTAAATCTGTACAGCTGTACAGTTCAGTCAGCAACTACACTGTTGATACTTCTGTAGAATTTTAAACTTGAAATACCTCCAAGATGGCGCCTGTACATTCTATGTAGAGCTTCAGAAAACCAGGTTTACGTTACATTACCTTTCTCCAGGAGTCACATGGTCCATTCCACCACTTCAGCATACCTCCTTCAGAGCTCCCAGTATATGCGTGTTCCCTGCTGCTGACGCACAAATCAAAAACGCGTTGAGGAAACAGCTGGGAATGTGCCATCACCTTGTAGCAAAGGTAAGTATGTGTGGGTTGATAAGCGGCGGCCACCGGAACCCTCATCGCCAAAAATGATGTTGTAATTAGAAGAAAATACACCCTTGACTCGTCTGAGTGTTGTTGTTTGCCTTTATTTATAAAGCGCGAATGCCAAACGCGACTGGGGCTGACGCCTCTGCTGCCCTCAATCCGACGCGCTCTACCAACCGTTCCTCATCGAACGCTCAGGGGCAGGCAGCGCGCAACAATGTACGGTGGCCCACCATGTACACTGAGCACAACAAACCGTTCATAAACGTGAAACATTCAAGCCGAAGCAGCAACACAAAATCATTTAAGAACCAGACTGGATGCTTATCGGTTACCAAAAATTAAACAAAGATATGTACACAGACATAAGCAGGGCAGCCAAAGGTTTATATTCTACAGATTAATATATGCATGTCTCACATAAATGCTTCCCAGTTTAGGGTGATAGCGTGTCCAGTCTTTATAAATTACTTATAATTGGACATGCCAGAGGTCGGTGAAACTTTTGACCTGGTTGGGTTCTCCTCCTCCAAAGAATTGTCGGATCCCTCAAATCAATAATCAATGACCATTTATAATCAATTAACCAATACTCTATTAGTAATCAAACAACAAATTAGTTAAACAGAAAATCAGTAATTAGACACACCATGACCTTTCACTCATGAATAACCACACCCGTTTATTAAAGGTTAATGAGTTTATTTCCCTATATTAACAAAGCTAACACAATATTAGTAAGTCTCAAAATCAAATGATATACATATACGAACATTACTAGCTGTCCATAACGACGGAAGAAACGCAATCTACATAAAATCCGTATTATAATGCACTCGGTTATAGCAATGCAAATCACTAATAAAAATAACTGAATTTGACTAATTGCATACATTGGTCAGCATAACAATATTTCAATTCAGCATGATGCATTAAGTGAAGACCTCAACTAACCTCTGATTAGCATTGGCATGTGGGGCTTCATGCAAAATAATTTAATCAACATAAATTTAGAAAACTTCTAGCTTAGGCTCTGTCAAAATAAGCAGTTGGTACCTAAGAAGGAAAATACAATGAATAATACATTTATCCTTTTATAATTACCAAATACAATCAGCATTCAAGGTAAGTCTTCGTCCTTCAGGTACCGGTTCGATCAGCATGGGGCAGATTTCAAAGGGGCAAAGATTAAGTCAAGTTTTCCTTGCAGCAGCAAGGAAAATGGGGCTAAAGTTATTGTATGGGCAAGATGGGGTAAAGTTAAAGTCTCTAGGGTGAGAATTCTTTAAAGTCTCTCTCTCTGGGATAGAGAAAAAGCATTAAGGTATCATCAAAATGGCTTCTTGAATCTGGCTTCAAAATGGCATCAAAGAAAATGGCTGGTTTCTCTTTGTCCGGTGGGTTTAAGTAAGAAAACGTTCCAAATCCTTCAGGGTCTTCCATTGTAGGGTCCATGGGGTGGTTTCTCTTTAACCAATGAATAGTGTCCTTCTCTTAATGTTCACCTACGCATAAGGTGTCCTTGGAGTTTTGGAACACAAGTAGCAACAAAGTTTGCCAATTCGTTCAGTATCAGTGTCTTTATTGTCTGCACCTGCAGAAACTGACCTTGCTTCAAAGGGGATGAAACTTGCCTAGCACGCAACTTTTGAGATAAGTGTATTAGTCATTCTACTGGAAAAATACAACTTTTAAAGCTTAAAACATGTCTTTGTTAATACAAGTGAAGACTACGCAGTTAAAATTGAGACCAGGCAACTAGGCCAAAGCCTCTGCTAAATTTAAGCTAAGCATATAACAGTTTTAACGAGAAAATCATACAATACATCTGCATGCTAGGTAACGCTTACTGACATACTCGTAGAAAATACCCCGGTTGGGTAGGCCACGATGCGCATTTTTACAGAAACTAAACCTCAAAAGAAGCACTGCCAAATATAAACGTAGCAGGTGCCGCAGTTGAAGCTCAGCTTCTGGAAAGGACAAGCCACTGTAACTCTTGGGCTGGGCAAAGATGAAGGAAGGCTCTGCGCTCAGAGATCCCATAGCAGAAAAGATCTAGAATCCTTCCTGGAGGTGAACTGATGATGTACTGGAGCGTAATCAGTATCTGACTGTGACGCGCGGGTTCTATCTTCCTCCCCTAGAGGCACAGAGTAGAAGGTTCTCCCTTTATGAAGCACCTGTAAGCTCCGCCCGCTGAGCCACGCCCGTCCACCATCGAAGTAGGTAAAGGAATTCCCGCCTTTTACCAGGATGATGGACAGCTTTCCAAAACGACCCCACTGCGTTTACCGCCGATTCCGGTGGTGCGTTGTTGATGCACAGAAGCACGAGGACATCTCCACAGAGACGCACTAGTAACAATAACATTGCCAAAGGCACACAAGGTTGCTGGAGACGTTTACCCCGTGGCCCATCAGGTACCCCTAGTGTACAATATAAACGGGGCGTATAAAACATGCTAGGTAACGCTTACTGACATACTCGTAGAAAATACTCCGGTTGGTTCGGTCACGATGCTCATTTTTACAGAAACTAAACCTCAACAGGAAACACTTACCAATATAAACGTAGCAGGTGCCCCAGTTGAAGCTCAGCTTCTGGAAAGGACAAGCCACCCTAACTCTCAGGCTTGGCAAAGATAAAGCAAGGCTGTGCGCTCAAAGATCCCATGGCGGGGGGGGATCCAGGGTCCTTCCTGGAGGTGGGCTGGTGATGTGCTGGAGCGTGGTCTGTGTCTGGCTGTGGCGCGCGGGTTTCTGTCTTCCTCTCCTGGAGGCACAGAGTGGAGGGTTCTCCCTTTGTGAGGCACCTGTGGGCTCTGCCCGCTGGGCCGTGCCCCGTCCGCCCTCGAGGTGGGTGGAGGAGTTCCCGCCTTTTGCCGGGATGGTGGACGGCTTTCCAGAGCGACCCCACTGCGTTTTGCCGCCGTTTCCGGTGGTGCGTTTGTTGATGCGCGGGGGCACGGGGACATCTCCGCGGGGACGCACTAGTGGCGGTGACGTTGCCAGGGGCACACAAGGTTGCTGGAGACGTTTGCCCCGTGGCCCGTCGCGTGCCCCTGGTGTACAGTGTGAACGGGATGTGTGGAACATGCTGGGTGGCGCTTGCTGACGTGCTCGTGGGGAGTGCTCCGGTTGTGTAGGCCACGATGCTCATTTTGCAGAGGCTGAACCTGAAGGGAAGCACTTACCAATGTGGGCGTAGCGGGTGCCGCAGTCGAGGCTCGGCTTCTGGAGGGGGCGGGCCGCCCTGGCTCTTGGGCTTGGCGGGGATGTGGCGCGGCTGTGCGCTCAGGGATCCCGTGGCGGGGGGGGATCTGGAGTCCTTTCCTGGAGGTGGGCTGGTGGTGTGCTGGAGCGTGGTCTGTGTCTGACTGGGACGCGCGGTTTCTGTCTTCCTCTCCTGGAGACACAGAGTGGAGGGATCCCCCTTTGTGGGGCACCTGTAGGCTCCGCCCGCTGGGCCGCGCCCGTCCACCCTCGAGGTGGGTGGAGGAGTTCCCGCCTCTTGCCAGGATGGTGGACAGCTTTCCGGGGCGACCCCGCTGCGTTTGCCGCCGTTTCCGGTGGTGCGTTGTTGATGCGCAGAGGCACGAGGACGTCTCCGCGGGGATGCACTAGTAACAATAACATTGCCAAAGGCACACAAGGTTGCTGGAGACGTTTTACCCCGTGGCCCATCACGTACCCCTAGTGTACAATATAAACAGGGTGTATAAAACATGCTAGGTAACGCTTACTGACATACTCGTAGAAAATACTCCGGTTGTGTAGGCCACGATGCTCACTTTACAGAAACTAAACCTCAACAGGAAGCACTTACCAATATAAACGTAGCAGGTGCCGCAGTCGAAGCTCAGCCTCTGGAAAGGACAAGCCACCCTGGCTCTTGGGCTTGGCAAGGATGAAGCACGGCTGTGCGCTCAGAGATCCCATAGCAGAGGAAGATCTGGAGTCCTTCCTGGAGGTGAACTGATGGTGTACTGGAGCGTAATCTGTATCTGACTGTGACGCGCGGGTTCTATCTTCCTCTCCTGGAGACACAGAGTAGAAGGTTCTCCCTTTATGAAGCACCTGTGGGCTCCGCCCGCTGAGCCACGCCCCGTCCACCCTCGAGGTAGGTGGGGGAATTCCTGCCTCTTGCCAGGATGGTGGACGGCTTTCCGGGGCGACCCCACTGCGTTTGCCGCCGATTCCGGTGGTGTGTTGTTGATGCGCGGGGGCACGGGGACATCTCCACGGAGACGCACTGGTGGCAGTGGCATTGCCAGGGGCACACAGGGTTGCTGGGGATGTTTGCCCCGTGGCCCATCACGTACCCCTAGTGTACAATATAAACAGGGTATATAAAACATGCTAGGTAACGCTTACTGACATACTCGTAGAAAATACTCCGGTTGTGTAGGCCACGATGCTCATTTTACAGAAACTAAACCTCAAAGGAAGCACTTACCAATGTGGGCGTGGCGGGTGCCGCAGTCGGGGCTCGGCTTCTGGAGAGGACGGGCCGCCCTGGCTCTCGGGCTTAGCGGGGATGGAGCGGGGCTGTGCGCTCGGGGATCCCATAGCGGAGGAGGATCCAGAGTCCTTCCTGGAGGTGATCTGATGGTGTGCTGGAGCGTGGTCTGTGTCTGACTGTGACACGCGTTTTCTGTCTTCCTCTCCTGGAGACACAGAGTAGAAGGTTCTCCCTTTATGAAGCACCTGTAAGCTCCGCCCGCTGAGCCACGCCCCGTCCACCCTCGAAGTAGGTAGGGGAATTCCCGCCTCTTGCCAGGATGATGGACAGCTTTCCAAGGCGACCCCACTGCGTTTGCCGCCGACTCGCGTGGTGCGCTGTTGATGCGCAGGGGCGCGAGGACATCTCCGCGGGGACGCACTAGTGGCAATGACATTGCCGGGGGCACACAAGGTTGCTGAAGACGTTTTGCCCCCGTGGCTCATCACGTACCCTAGTGTACAATGTGGACGCGGCAGATGCCGCGGTTGAAGCTCACCTTCTGGAAAGGACGGCCCACCCTGGCTCTTGGGCTTAGCAGGGATGGGGCGGGGCGGGGCTGTGCGCTCAGAGATCCCATGGCGGAGGGGATCTGGAATCCTTCCTGGAGGTGAGCTGATGATGTGCTGGAGCGTGGTCTGTGTCTGACTGGGACGCGCGGTTTCTGTCTTCCTCTGCTGGAGACACAGAGTGGAGGGTTTCTCCCTTTGTGGAGCACCTGTGGGCTCCGCCCGCTGGGCCACGCCCCGTCCACCCTCGAGGTAGGTGGGGGAGTTCCCGCCTTTTTACCAGGATGATGGATGGACGACTAAGTATTTTTTACCCATGTTTCTAATTATGTATTGTATGTGCAGATGTGTGTGTATAGTCACGTGTGTATGTGTGTATAAATATATATATATACAGGGAGTGCAGAATTATTAGGCAAGTTGTATTTTTGAGGATTAATTTTATTATTGAACAACAACCATGTTCTCAATGAACCCAAAAAACTCATTAATATCAAAGCTGAATATTTTTTTAAGTAGTTTTTAGTTTGTTTTTAGTTTTAGCTATGTTAGGGGGATATCTGTGTGTGCAGGTGACTATTACTGTGCATAATTATTAGGCAACTTAACAAAAAAAAATATATACCCATTTCAATTATTTATTATTACCAGTGAAACCAATATAACATCTCAACATTCACAAATATACATTTCTGACATTCAAAAACAAAACAAAAACAAATCAGTGACCAATATAGCCACCTTTCTTTGCAAGGACACTCAAAAGCCTGCCATCCATGGATTCTGTCAGTGTTTTGATCTGTTCACCATCAACATTGCGTGCAGCAGCAATCACAGCCTCCCAGACACTGTTCAGAGAGGTGTACTGTTTTCCCTCCTTGTAAATCTCACATTTGATGATGGACCACAGGTTCTCAATGGGGTTCAGATCAGGTGAACAAGGAGGCCATGTCATTAGATTTCCTTCTTTTATACCCTTTCTTGCCAGCCACGCTGTGGAGTACTTGGACGCGTGTGATGGAGCATTGTCCTGCATGAGAATCATGTTTTTCTTGAAGGATGCAGACTTCTTCCTGTACCACTGCTTGAAGAAGGTGTCTTCCAGGAACTGGCAGTAGGACTGGGAGTTGAGCTTGACTCCATCCTCAACCCGAAAAGGCCCCACAAGCTCATCTTTGATGATACCAGCCCAAACCAGTACTCCACCTCCACCTTGCTGGCGTCTGAGTCGGACTGGAGCTCTCTGCCCTTTACCAATCCAGCCACGGGCCCATCCATCTGGCCCATCAAGACTCACTCTCATTTCATCAGTCCATAAAACCTTAGAAGAATCAGTCTTGAGATATTTCTTGGCCCAGTCTTGACGTTTCAGCTTGTGTGTCTTGTTCAGTGGTGGTCGTCTTTCAGCCTTTCTTACCTTGGCCATGTCTCTGAGTATTGCACACCTTGTGCTTTTGGGCACTCCAGTGATGTTGCAGCTCTGAAATATGGCCAAACTGGTGGCAAGTGGCATCATGGCAGCTGCACGCTTGACTTTTCTTAGTTCATGGGCAGTTATTTTGCGCCTTGGTTTTTCCACACGCTTCTTGCGACCCTGTTGACTATTTTGAATGAAACGCTTGATTGTTCGATGATCACGCTTCAGAAGCTTTGCAATTTTAAGAGTGCTGCATCCCTCTGCAAGATATCTCACTATTTTTGACTTTTCTGAGCCCGTCAAGTCCTTCTTTTGACCCATTTTGCCAAAGGAAAGGAAGTTGCCTAATTATTATGCACACCTGATATAGGGTGTTGATGTCATTAGACCACACCCCTTCTCATTACAGAGATGCACATCACCTAATATGCTTAATTGGTAGTAGGCTTTCAAGCCTATACAGCTTGGAGTAAGACAACATGCATAAAGAGGATGATGTGGTCAAAATACTCATTTGCCTAATAATTCTGCACTCCCTGTATGTGTATGTATGTGTATATGTTGTTTCTGTGCCTGGCATGTTTCTATGAATTTCTGCTCTCTTTTTATCACACTTATCTACTCATCGCTCTTATGTCATGTCTCTATCAAACTATCCTCCATTCTCACTCGGACTCATCCCAAATCCCTTCAACCACTTTCATCTCCTAAATATCTCTGCCTAAGCTCATCCCTCCACCCCCACATCTAACTCACCAAACCTCACTCTACCTCTGTGACCTCCCACGCAACCCTACTAAATTCTCCTGCACTCATCTCACCCTGCTATTATGCTCTCCCTAACCTTTCCACATCCTCTTTCCCCTCCGCCCCCCTTTTATTCATCTCAAGCCTTTGGATTGAGCAAATGAAGGATAAACTCCCAATTAACACTTCTGGATTTCTTTCCTCCTCCACCCCTCCATTACTCCAGTCAATCTAACTAACAAACTCTCATATCCGCAACTCAAATTAACTCATAATAATACTAAAACTGTACTCCTTATTAAATTATACTAATCCATCACTAATTCTTGTTGGGTACCGGAGTAGCGTGCTACTCATCGAAAAGCGCTTCAACGCCTCGTCAGGGGTAGTAAGCGCTATATAAATACGATTACAATTACAATTACAATTACAATTATGACGGATTACCACATTGTCGATTCTTCATGATTAATCAAGCTTGTTTATACTAATGGCGACCTACTTCGTGGGCACTTTTTCTACACACATTATTTTTCTTTGCTAAAATCACATTGCCTTATACGATTTTGTTACATGATATATGAATGTTTGTTAGCCTTTCTTTTTCTGCTTCATCAATCCCTCCTCTGATGACTAATTATGTCATCACATTAAATCTTCCATCACAAATTTTATTTCATTAAAATTCTGTTTTAGTAATTTGACATTTCAGTCAATTCCTTTTTTCTCTTCACTCCCTTTGATTTTTCCCTGTAGATTTCTACCATTTTTTTTTGTTCTTTCTTTTCTATTCTTCTCTTGTTTCTTGATTTTAATATTTTAATAGCTTTCCATATTCCCCAAATACCTATTAAGCAAATTAATATTATTAATATTCCTTTTACTAATTTCGGTAATAATCCGTTCCAAATATTGCTGAGCCAATTTCCCGCAGAAGCAAATCCTTTTCCAACCTTTTCCCATATTCCTGGTTCTTTCAATTCTTTCAAATGTGTACAATCGTTAGTTAAATTTAAGCATATTTCTAATTTGCCTACTGTTGTCTGGTATATATGAACAACAGTGACGTGCACTAAGCATTTTGCAAACGCCGCCATTCTTTGCTAAAAGAATGTCTAAAACAAGCCAATTTTGAAGAGTCATAGCTCTCTCCGCAGCAAGTTCAGTATCCATCAGGATCATTGCTCCTGGGAATTTTGTCAGCATGTTATCCACAATAGTAGACAACTTTCGTATTTTGATTGAATTCAATATAACTCCTATTGAAGGAATCATTGCTCCAAATATATCTCCTACCACACCAGAAGCTGTCTCCCTTTTCTGAATACGATGTAATTCAGACAGCTTTGGAAATTTCTTTAAGTCGTCTAGTTGATAAATCCTTGGAAATACTATTCCCAAATAACATCTCCCATACCATCCTTTTGGAAGACGATAATAGGCATTAAGTCCACAAATATAATATACTCGTGGAGTAGCCGGATCTAGGCCATTTAACATGAACGTCCATTTACTCTGGAATAAAAACACGTGTTTACATTCACTCGTTCCTACAAAGATTGTGTCATAGTATGATTTAGGTCTATATATACAAAGTTTCCCTATGTGTATTGCATCTAAAGCTAGTTTCCCTTGTGTCTTTATTGCGGCAAAAGCATAGTTATCTACATATGTCCTTTTATGTAATTCTTTTTCTAATTTTTCCTTTACCATTTTCCTTCTATCATCAGTGTGATCTAAAAAGCTTTTCTCTACGGGTGAAAGCAAGCATGTAAGGTTTTCTTTATCAGCGTGAACTGTAGAAAAAGGTGATAATGGTTCAAAGAAACCCCTAACTAATTTTATATAATAATCTCTTGCTACTTTATTCAAGTACTCAATTAGGGAGACATATGAAAATACAACATCATGATTGGAATAGAAGTATTGAATATACTCTTGGCCATAAAATTTAGTTAGTAACAGACTACATGTTATTCCATACGTAAGGGGCAAGCCATGATATGTCACCCCTTCAATTACTGAGGTAGATATTTGTGTACATACATAACAATCTTTCGCGTCAGTTGTCTCAACATACTCATTCAGCAAGCGATAGAAGACATTAGAAGAAAGTTCTTTCTTGTCTTGTAAATATTTTTTGTCTTGTTCGAGTTTCTTCAAAGGAGTTAATTCAGTAGTAGTTTTAAAAGTAGAAGCATCATTCGCGTCTCTTTCATTACCTCCATGCATTCCAAGAATTATTGCCATAATTATTAGTACGCATGCAATTATTAGACCTATACACATGTATTTACAATATTTCATTTTATGTCCTTGTGAAGTACTGCCTGTCATGATCTATATAGAATCAGAAAGCTGAAGACACGTTATCAAATGAAATTCGCAGATATATAAAAAAAGATGAACGAGGTCAAAGTTCACACGGTTTTCTTTAGCAGCTTAGTCTCTTATCTGTTTAGCAGCCTTGTCTCAGAATTGGTTTCAAAAGTCAATCAGGTTATCAATGTCTTATTCGATAATGTTCATGAAATTTCACTTTTCAAGTACCAAAGTGTTGTTCTGCTTCTTCGTTTTCAAGACTAAGAGATAGAAATTCGTCTGACCAATCATTAGTGGCTGTGCATGCCCATTCTGGACCAGATTATCTTCTGCTCGGTATTCTTTTCCTTTTCAATTTTGCATCTCTTTCGATTCCCTTTCTCTTATGTCTTGATCTTTGGCTGTGTCTTTTTCTTCATTCGATGTGGTTATGATAGACACTTCCTGTCTTTTCTCCTTCAATTTTGGCAATTTGTTTTCGTGCAATGTTTCTTTAGTCTTTGATATGCTTTGTCTCCGTTTCGCGTTTTCACCTGATGGACCTGCAATCGCTTCTGGAAGAATTGGAACAATTTCACTTTGCTCTGCCTTGTCTCCTTCACCTGGGAGATCAGTCAGGTCTTCTCCTTCTTTTCCTGTATCGTCTGCTTCTGGAAAAGCCCTCCTCTTATTAGGCTCTCCTGCTTCTTCACCTGAGATAGGATCTTTGTCACCTCCCGAGGCTTCTTCTCTGTTGTCCTCAAAAGGATCGACTTCGTCTTCCTCAGAGAATATTTCTTCTGTCCCAATTTCTTCTTGTTCGCTTTCAGGCTCTCTTCGTTCTGTCTCATTGTCTGGTACTTTCCTGTCAGCTGTTGGTGATTTCAGTGCTTCAATTTCCTCTTCTGTGGGACATGTCACCCTTTTCGTGTGACTGGCGTGAATCCAGTTGGGAACTCCCGCACACTTCACAGCGGTGGTAGTTGTCAGAATCACTTGAAAAGGTCCTTTCCAACAGGGTTCCAAGCATGACTTCCTCATGTGCTTCTTTATCAACACCCAGACACCTGCTTTCAGGGTGTGTTCTGGACCTTGGATCGGTGTCAAGGTGGTTGCCTCCACCTGGTGAGAAAAAGAGCGAACCACATCAGCCAGACCTTTGCAGTAGTCCAATACCATATCATCTGTAATATTTACAAGAGCATTTGCAGGAACTGCTGGAAGTCTCATGGCTCTGCCCATGAGAATTTTGTGTGGTGATAGTCCAGTTTTTCTATCAGGGGTGTTTCTCATTGACGTTAACACCAAGGGCAACGCGTCATGCCATTTCAAATTTGGGGATGCGCATATTTTCGCCATTCTTGATTTCAGCGTGCCATTCATTTGCTCCACTAGTCCTGATGCATCAGGGCGGTAGCTACAATGCAATTTTTGCTCAATGTTCAATGCTGCACATAGTAATATGATTACTTCATTATTGAAGTGACTTCCCCTATCTGATTCTAAAGAGATCGGGAATACGAAACGTGATATTAGTTCTCTCAAGAATAGTTTTGCAACTGTGAGACTGTCATTTCTGCGTGTAGGGTATGCTTCAATCCAGTGACTAAAAATGCACACACAATCACCAACACATATTTCAAACCTGCATGCGTAGGCATCTCAATGAAATCCATTTGCATCCTGCTGAATGGCCCACCTGCTCTTCCAATGTGGCTCAAATTTACAACGGTTCCCTTCTCTGCGTTCATTTGTTGGCAAATGGCGCAATGATGGCAAACTGCTTCAGCAACTTGGCAAAACTTGGGATTAAACCAATCAATTTTGAATAATCTAATCATGGCATCTCTTCCAATGTGTGCTTGTCCATGGTACAGCCTGGCTATTTGCGTCAAAAGACTGTCTGGCAAAACCAATCTCCCTTCACTTGAAACCCACAAATCATCTGGCTTCTTTACGCATTGTAATTTACTCCATGAGAGTTTTTCATCCTTACGAACATTATTTTGTAGGAATTTTAATTCTTCAATTGTGTCTACAACTTTTAGAGTAAAGGCTTCACTTGGTTCAAGTTCTGGCTCACTTATCAAATTCCATTAGTCTCTGAGCAATATACAGTTCAATGCGCAAAACCTTGCAATTTGATCCCCATATCCATTTCCCAAAGAAACAAAGTCTTGTGATTTCAAGTGTGTACTGCATTTTACCACTGCTACTTCTCCTGGTAACTGGAGAGCATGTAACAATTCTCTTATTCTTTCACCATTTTTCACTGGTGATCCTGAATAGGTCATAAAGCCTCTTTCTGACCACAATTGTCCAAAATCATGCACTATTCCAAATCCTTACTGACTGTCAGTGTAAATGGTGACTTTCATAAATGCCGAAAGTTGGCAAGCCCTAGTAAGGGCTACTAGTTCTGCTACTTGTGCAGAGTAAATTCCTTGAAGCCAAGATGCTTCTAGAACGCCAGTTATTGTACATACAGCATATCCTGCTTTCAATATTCCTAGTGCATCTCTTAAACATGAACCATCAACAAAAATAATTTGATCATTTTCTTCCAATCGAGTATCTTTGATATCAGGTCTTGGTTTAGTACAAAATTCAGTCACTTGAAGACAGTCATGCTCAATATCATCAACGTTTTCAATTTCAACATTTTCACTGGGAAACAAGGTTGCTGGATTTAACGTAGTACATCTTTTTAAATGCACATTAGGTGATCCCAAAATTATTGTCTCGTACATTGTAAGCCTAGCACCAGTCAGGTGCTGTGTTCGGGAACGTGTCAAAAGTATTTAGACTGAGTGAGGGACCATATCTGTTAAAGGATGTCCCATTACTATTCCTTCACTCTGATTTAAGCTTATACCAACTGTTGCTACAGCACGCAAGCATCCTGGTAAGGCAGATGCGACTGGATCCAAAGTAGCTGAAAAATATGCTACTGGTCTGTTTACGCCACCATGGGCTTGAGTCAAGACAGACAAGGAACATGCATCACGTTCATGAAAAAACAATGTGAACGGCTTTGTGTAATCAGGCATACCTAAAGCTGGAGCTCTGCACATGCATTCCTTTAATTCAATAAAGGCATCCATTTAATCTCTTTTCAACACTATTTCATCCTGCGCATCTTTCTGGGTCAGTTTCAGTAAAGGTTTGGCTAGAGTTGAGAAATTGGGAATCCATTGGTGACGGTAGCTCACCATTCCCAAAAACTTTCTCACCTCTTTTCTCGTTTTGGGTGGACTCATTTGAAGTACACTCGTTATTCTTTCTTTCATTATTTTTCTCGACCCTTTTTCTATTTGGTGACCCAAATATTTCACTTTCTTTTGGCAGAATTGCAATTTCGAAGGAGACACACATGCGGTCACTGGTGAATGGCCGCTCCGCGGTCAGGAGACCGCGGATGCCAATCTGGCTTTCCCGCTGGGCCGGCGGGCGACCGCCAAAAGGCCGCCCGCCGGCCCAGCGGGAAAGCCCCTGCAACGAGGAAGCCGGCTCCGAATGGAGCCGGCGGAGTTGCAGGGGTGCGACGGGTGCTGTGGCACCCGTCGTGATTTTCACTGTCTGCAAAGCAGACAGTGAAAATCTGTATGGGGCCCTGTTAGGGGGCCCCTGCACTGCCCATGCCAGTGGCATGGGCAGTGCAGAGGCCCCCAGGGGCCCCACGACACCCGTTCCGGCCATCCTGGTTCTGGTGGTGAAAACCGCCAGAAACAGGCTGGCGGGAAGGGGGTCGGAATCCCCATGGCGGCGCTGCAAGCAGCGCCGCCATGGAGGATTCCCTAGGCCAGGGGAAAACCGGCAGGAAACCGCCGGTTCCCCTTTTCTGACCGAGGCTTTACCGCCGCGGTCAGAATAGCCCTGGAAGCACCGCCAGCCTGTTGGCGGTGCTTCCGCTGCCCTCCGCCCTGGCGGTCAGAGACCGCCAGGGTTGGAATGAGGGCCTTTGTGTCCATTCCTTCCCAAATGGTTCAGTAGGGCAATAGTGTCAACCGTATAGTCATTTCCTGTTTTGGATGCAATCAGTAAATAGTCAATATACTGTACTAAGGTTGATTCAAAAGGTTATTCCAATGATTCCAAATTTTTCTTTAGAATCTGATTGAAAATAGATGGTGACTCCGAAAACCCTTGAGGAATTCAACACCAACTGTAGACTCTGTCCAGGAATTTGAAGCATAAGAAAAATTGGCTGTCCTCATGAAGAGGCACAGAAAAGAATGCTTGTGACAAATCAATGACTGAGAACCATTCTGCATCAAAGGGAATTTGAAACAATATTTCAGCTGGATTTGGTACTACGGGACAACATATGACTATTATGTCATTTATTTTTCTCAAATCTTGAAAAATTCGGACCTTTCCACTTGGTTTTATTAGTCCCATGATTGGCGAATTACATGGACAACTTAGTACTTCTTTCAGTACTCCCTGTTTCACAAACTCGTCAATGAGTTGGGAGACTTTCATGAGAGTGTCTTGTGACATATGGTATTGTGGAGTCTGAGGAAACTTTACATTAGGTTTTACAGTCACTTTCACTGGTTCTGCTCCTTTGACCAATCCTACTTCTTTACCTGTCATATCCCACACTTCCTTTCCAACAGTTTCTTGTAAATCAGCCGGAATATCTGCTTCAGTGAGCATAGGATAAAGAGTAATCAGGAGATACTCTTCATCAACAGTTTCCATTTCGTCTTCTTCTAAACTGTCCTCGTCTTCCTCATCACTGTTTGTCTGAATTTTAATTCCATTATGTGAGCACATAATCAAGCATCCTAATTTGCATAATAAATCTCTCCCTAATAGGGATATCGGACTTGAGTCACACACCACAAATTTATGCAACCCTTGAAAGTTACCAATTTTGACTTGCACTGGATCTGTAATTGGGTTTGTCAGATACCTATTTGCTACTCCTACTAGTTGAACTGTTCTCCCTGAAAGTGGCAAATTTGGTACTTCGATGCTTCTAACTGTAGAGCGTGTAGCTCCTGTGTCAACCAAAAATGAAACACTGTGACCCATAACTCTTCCTTCCTCATATGGTCCCTTTTGATCAACTTCCAAAGATGCTGCAAGCATACAATTTCCCTCCTCATCTGAATTTTCTCTCTCCCATTCATTGTTTATTCCATTCTCACTGTGTAACGGGAATTGGTGTACTGTGTCACTTTGATTCATTCCTTGACCAGTGACCTGTTGAGGAAGCATTACTTATTGCTGATTCATTGGTGCTAAGGGTACTTGCATTTACTGATTAGGTACCAAAGGTAACTGCTGTTGCATTGGCTGCAACTGTGCCATTTGTACACGGGGCATTTGCACCTGCTGTTGTTGTATGGGTTGTAGACCCTGCATCTGATTTACATTATTTTGGAAATTTGGATTTGGACCTCTCAATTTTGGTCCTCTCATATTCTGAAATGTATTGACATCATTGTTTTGCTGACCTACACCTTCCTTCACCAACATTGGGCACTCCTGTTTCCAATGTCCGACGATTCCGCACGTGTGACATGACATCACCTTCTTCATTGCCTGTATACCATTTGGAATCACAACAGTATTTAAATCAGGACCATTATTCACAAAACCTCCTCGGCCTCTGCCTCTCATCTGTGGCTGAAACATAGCATTTCCTTGCTGTTGCTGCTGCGGCAACTGTTGTTGGAAACCTTGCAAACTTGTCTGAGCTGCTCTAATCTGCATCACCATCACCTTTTCTTTCAACCTTTTTTGCTTTGTCTCAATTTCATCACTGCTGTATTTTGCATAGTTCAACACTTCATCAATCGATTTTGACTGCCAACAAATCAAATGCATTTTAATCATCTGGCTAATTTCGGGTCTCAATCCTTCCACAAATCTGAATACAAAATGGAGCATGTCCTTTGCCTCAATCGTTTCCGTGCCACTGTAATTTTTAAATGCTTTCAACAATCTCTCATCGTATGCATGT